>NC_068434.1:22546984-23146984 GCF_023373465.1 Oncorhynchus keta | reverse complement strand
GTATAGCTGTACTTAAAAGGTTACATATCCAGCCTGCTGTGAAAAGGTTGTTTATTGCGATTCTTTTTCAGTTTGTTATATAATGATGATATAATGTGACCTATTAAGCTTTGCTGAAACGATCTTAACCAGCCTCTTTCATATTCTGTAGATGATCTTTAAGAGCAGTTACTAAATGTAATAAAGATGTAATAACTTTATCCACAGGGAGATGGGGTCTCACTATATAAACAAGAGTTCTGGACATGGATTGTTTTTCATGGGCTTCTTATGATTCGTCTCTATTTATTACAAACAAAATTACCAAATCCAGTTATATACACTGTTTTACAAAGGCCCAAAATTCAGAGGGATGTCTTTAACACGAAGCAATTCAGAGCATTTTTAACCATGATACCATTGTTTTTTCTCTCCTCCCAATTGTACTTTCTTGCAAAGAAAACATGAAGTTTGCTGTATATAAAAAGAACAGAACCCCTTTTTTAATTACAACAACTAAAATACTCTTACTCCCTCTCAGCCCTGTGATGTTTTTCCCGATCTCTTCCCCACAGCTTTCTGAGAAAGACAGATTAAGAGTCATCTCTTCAACCCTCTATTGACAGATTAGCCAACCTAAGACTGGTTCAATTTAGACTGTGTAGAAGGTCTACTATACGTGTTTCAGATCAATCCAAGTCCACAGTCTAGATTAGAATACTGGAAAGCTGGAATATTTCAGGGAAGTCCAACCTTGGAAGTTATATCCTTGGTCAAACTTGGTGCTTAGGAACTAATCAACTGAACCAATGTTTTCTCTCATCACATGACACAGCACTTCTCCTCTGCTTTAGATTTCATCTCAACCATAGTGGCCGACGCTTTCTCCTTGATCTGGTCCATGTCCATGTTCTGTAGGTTCTGTATCTGGCCCAGGATAGAATCCTTCTCTTCCTCCTCTGTGGCGTCCTCGTCCACCATTTTGAGTAGTTCTTCTGGCACGTCGATGTCGTCTCCTGCCGACTCCATCAGGTTTGCATCCTGTTCACTCTAAACACAGCAAGAAAGACAGGTCAGACTGGCTGAGTAGGAGTGTATTATACCCACATACTGTCTCAATATCATCCTGTCTAAATTCTATTGTTTTTCTTCCTGGGCTATGTTTTAGCATACAGCAGTTCCTGTCTTTACTGAGGGGATTTATGTCCAACAGCGAACACTTCAAACAACAGCTTCATTTAGCATCACATGTGACCCTCTAGGACCCTGCAAGAGAGGGAGACTCCCTGCATAGCCTGTGAGACAGATGGCATACAGACACACGCACAAACACAGGGCATGTTGGGTCTTGGGCTCAAATGTGAGATATCTGCGATCAGTCTTTTTTTTATGCCTTAATCTTGTGACTGTACTTAGGCATATCTGACTAGCAGGCCTTAGACTCCTGTACATGTACTGAGTCACTCTGACACTGATCGACACAGCCTCCGCATCATGTTACTAATTTATGATAGTGTTCTCATTTACAGAGAAAATATGTAAGATTATCACCTTATGTTATTCATAGAAAAGGGAAAATTATATACAAATAAAATATATAAAGGCAAGTGTTTGTCCCATGTTTAATGAGCTGAAATAAAAGATCTCAGAAATGTTCCATACACACAAAAAGCTTATTTCTGCCAAATGTTGTGCACACATTTGTTTACATCCCACAACACAAGGCCACAAATGTCTCAAGTTTTGAGGGAGCGTGCAATTGGCATGCAGACTGCAGGAACTTCCACCTGAGCTATTGTCAGAGAATTGAATGTTAATTTCTTTACCATAAGCCACCTCCAACGTCATTTTAGAGATTGGCAGTACATCCAATTTGCCTCACAACCGAAAGAAATTCTGCACAAACTGTCAGAAAGCATCTCAGGGACGCTCATCTGCATGCTCGGTGTTCTCAACAGGGTATTGACCTGACTGCAGTTCGGAGTGCGGTAAGTGACTTCAGTGGGCAAACTCACATTCGATGGCCACTGGCACGCTGTAGAAGTGTGCTCTTCATGGTTGAATCCCGGTTTCAACTGAAGAGAGTACCCCATGGTGGGGTTATGGTATGGGCAGGCATAAACTACAGACAACGAACACAATTGCATTTTATTGATGGCAATTTGAATGCACAGAGATACTGTGACGAGATCCTGAGGCCCATTGTTGTGCCATTCATCCACCGCTATCATCTCATGTTTCAGCATGATAATCCACGACCCCATGTCGCAAGGATCTGTACAAAATTCTTGGAGGCTGAAACTGTCCCAGTTCTTCCACGGTCTGCATACTCACCAGACATGTCACCCATTGAGCATGTGTGGGATGCTCTGGATTGACGTGTGCGACAGCTTGTTCCAGTTCCCACCAATATCCAGCAACTTCGCACAGCCATTGAAGAGGTGTGGGACAACATTCCACAGGCCACAATTAACAGACTGATCAACTCTATGCGAAGGAGATGTGTCGCACTGCACGAGGCAAATGGTTGTCACACCCGATACGGACTGGTTTTCTGATCCTTTTAAAGGTATCTGGGACCAACATATGCATATCTGTATTTCCAGTCATGTGAAATCCATAAATTAGGGCCTAAATGAATTTATTTTTATATAAACCGTAACTCAGTAAAATCTTTGAAATTGTTGCATGTTAAGTTTTATAATTTTGTTCAGTATAGTTTTTTATTATTGAGGGCATTTGTAGCTAAATAATTTCTCATCTTGTTCCATATGACATGAGACTGTCTTACCTTTGGTAGTCTGTATTTGTCTCTTAAGCACGTTCTCAATGTAGCCCTCTCAGCCTTCTTTACCAAGAACTCTGAATCTCTCTCCATCCTGTTTTCAGACAAGATCAGAAACCATGTTATCAAAACTATAAAAACGTTTTAATATATTGTTGAATAGAATATCCAAAGTGGTTAAAAGGCATTGTATTTTCACTGTGTGATACTGGTTGTGTAAAGGTTAGCATTATATTTTCAGAGATAAAAATGTGTTTTTCAGCATTTGTGTAATCATAATTCCTAATGGCGTTGCCATTTTCATATTAGTCAATCACACGTTACTGGTGTCAGTTCTAAATCAAACACAATATGAAGACTCAATTTCTAGGGCCGCAGAGTAATAGTTATGTTTGTGTTGGGACTGAAATAATCTGGATGTGATGTAATCTAGAGCATGCTGAAGCATGTTAAAATATTTTTATTTGCGTAAAAAGGTACATGTATAGGTGTTTTTCTGTCCTCTTTTATACTTTTATACTTCACATATGTCTAATTCAAACATTCGCAACACTCACTACCCACACCAGTTGCTGACAGGTTCCAAACTGCCTCTGACAAATGTTGGCAGTAGAATGGCAAGAGCTCAGTGACAGCACAAGGATGCCAACTGTTTGTCAAATTCCTGGGAGCTGCTTTGGTCAACTGAAATTGTGAAGGGTTTAGGAGCCATGCCGAGTGCTGAGAGCAGACTCACACCGAGTTCCAAACTGCCCAAGCAACGAGAATGCTTCATGAAAAGGGTTTCCTGCCTGAATGCATAGCATAGTGCCAACTGTAAAGTTTGGTGGAGGAGGAATAATGGGGCTGTTTTTCATGGCTTGGGCTAGGCCCCTTAGTTCCAGTGAAGGGAAATCTTAACGCTACATCATGCAACGATCATGCTGTGCTTCCAACTTTGTGGCAACAGTTTGGGGAAGGCCCTTTTCTGTTTCAGAATGACAATGTCCCTGTGCACAAAGCGAGGTCAATACAGAAATGGTTTGTAATCAGTGTGGAAGAACTTGACTGGCCTGCACAGAGCCCTGACCTTTGGGATGAATTGGAACGCCGACTGCGAGCCAGGCCTATTTGCCCAACATCAGTGCCCGACCTCACTAATGCTCTTGTGGCTGAATGTAAGCAAGTCCCCTCAGCATTGTTCCAACATCTAGTGGTAAGCCTTCCCAGAAGAGTGGAGGCTGTTATAACAGCAAAGTAGGGACCAACTCAATATTAATGCCATGATTTTCCCACATACTTTTGATCATGCAGTGTAGTTCTATTTTTTCACAAAAGGGAAAGTTTAAAACTAAAAGCTCTGCTCTTGCTTGCTTTTGAATAAAAACTGGCCATTTTAATCATTCCAAGGAGGTTGGGGTCAGATTCAGGAGAATCATTTGTCAACGTATTTTCCATTTAATTTAAATTGTATTTGGCTGAATTGAAATGGAATGGACCCCAACCCTAAGGCATTCCTTTCTAGGGTGGCAAAGCTACCGGTAATTTACCCAAGTTACCAGAATATTCAGTCATTTAGGTAATTAACAGGAAATTGATGGCAACTCTAGTATTGACTTACTTTTCCTCCACCAGCTGTTTCTGGTACTCCTCTGCCTCTTCTCTAGACATCCCCTCGGTGGCCATGGAGACAATGTTTCCTCTGGTAGTCCACTGTAGGAGAGAGCTGGACTGGACAGTGCTCTACTACTGTAGCTCTTCACCAAACTGCTCCACTACTTACCATCAGATTCAACTGTGTGAATATCCTACAAGGGGATTTGCAGGCAACACTTTTGTTTTTTCTGTCCTCAAGTTTTGGTCACTGAGTCCCAGCCTTCGACTGAGGGATGGCGTTGTGAATGGCACGACTGATCCCTGATGGGCCAGCTTGACTACATAAGCCCTTATAATCAGAGTCAATTCTGCCAATGCCATGATCTGGATTAATCCTTTTGGGGACAGATTATTTCAATTAAAACATTTAATAAAAGTAAAGTTCACAGGGACTGCTTTTGAGATGGGTAACATTGTGGTGTAGACTGGTATAGTGGTATATTCCACTACAGACAGGGCAGAGCACTACTCACTAGGCCTAATCCATGTCATGTTGCTTGTGTGAGTTTGACCTTAATCCCCTTATATCACCAACCATATCCTGAGTCCCAATAGATGTCCCAGACTGAGAGTGCAATCTGCATACTATACCACAGAGTAAATCACTAAGTCTGCACTCATTTAATGAAACTATACTGTCTTGCCCAAAGTAAACAACTTGAAACATATACATTTCATTAGGACATCAAAATTGTGAATACATAAGTAATTTCAAACGTTGCCAATATTAACACAGGCAATGTTCACGGTATAAATGTGATCTTGCACGTATCATTTTGGGAAGTAATGGACACAGACTTTGAACAATGATCTCCAAGATGACAGGCATACCATGTGACCTACAGCTGTCCTACATCACATCTGACATGACTTGTGTATCTATTTACCTCCCCTCCCACCCAAAGTCATTTTTCAACCAAATGTTTGTAGTATAGGGTTTGTCATATGATACTCACTGTACTGTACTTTGTTTGCAACTTCCATTTCAGGGTTGCTGTTGCACAATGGTACAGGGATGTCTGTTCCCTGGGTCTGTGTCTGTATGAATAATAAAGGAACACCAGTAGGCAGAGGAGGCAGTACGATGATGCTGAGGGGAAGAACAAGGAGGGGAGGGAAAGGGGGCCCATAGACAGAGAGTAGCAGGAAACTGATGAGAGAGGGAGAGTAGCAGGAAACTGATGAGAGAGAGAGTAGCAGGAAGCTGATGAGAGGGAGTAGCAGGAAGCTGATGAGAGAGAGTAGCAGGAAACTGATGAGAGAGAGTAGCAGGAAACTGATGAGAGAGAGAGTAGCAGGAAGCTGATGATAGAGAGAGAGAAGAGCTCTATGCAGCACATTGTAAGGGACTAGGTGACTGACTAAAACAACCACGTTTTCTCACTCGGTCCCTTCCCTGCAACTCATCCTAAACCTGCTTCCTTTCTTCTGGAGAGTTATCTATACAAATAAATAATAATCTGGATTTTATATGTATCTGTTTTGTAGGTCTTTCTGCTTGGACGGTTGTGATGTGACCTTAGCCAGTGGAAACAATGTGGCTGTGTGTCTTGGCTGTATCAGTACATCTGCAAAGGTGCATTTGATTTGCACAGTAACTGCATTGATGTGGTGTATTCAAGATGCCTTTAATCCTACACTATTATGTATTACGTTGGACCCAATGACTGAGTCTGTTGTTTGCTTTGATACTGCATCACAGGAGGTCATTTTCCATTACTGAGCCACTTTTTCCACATGGTAAAATTATGGAAATTGGTTAGCAAAACTTTTTTTTCCTTCTCTGTACTGAATGTAATTGCAACTGTGGGACACCTGTATAGTTACTAATCCAGTAATAAACTACATGAGAATTTGTGCTGCTGGCAATGGCTTTGAAGTGGGTACTGCAAGCACCATGTGCTTTACATGACTATTACTGTACATGGCCTACCATTTGTAGCAGTTAACTGCTTCAATGTCAGGTGTGGTGGTTAGACTACTGAGCTTTGAAAAACTATGAACATGTGCAGATTGATTCGAATGTGGATTCAGTTAAAATGCTGTTGTCTCCATTATATCAATATAAATTCAACAGCTAGATACTTTATGCTCTGAATATGGACTGCATGTGATCTTTTTTATTTAACTAGGCAAGTCAGTTAAGAACAAATTTATATTTTCAATGACTGCATAGGAACAGTGGGTTAACTGCCTGTTCAGGGGCAGAACGACACCTTGTACCTTGTCAGCTCGGGGGTTTGAACTTGCAACCTTCCGGTTACAAGTCCAGTTTATTTCTTTCATCACATTCCCAGTGGGTCAGAAGTTTACATACACTCAATTAGTATTTGGTAGCATTGCCTTTAAATTGTTTTACTTGGGTCAAACATTTTGGGTAGCCTTCCATCAGCTTCCCACAATAAGTTGGGTGAATGTTGGCCCATTCCTCCTGACAGAGCTGGTGTCACTGAGTCAGGTTTGTAGGCTCCCTTGCTTGCACACTTTTTCAGTTCTGCCCACACATTTTCTAAGCCCTTTCTTGAGCTCAGGGCTTTGTGATGGCCACTCCAATACCTTGACTTTGTTGTCCTTAATTAAACCATTTTGCCACAACTTTGGAAATAAGCTTGGGGTCATTGTCCATTTGGAAGACCCATTTGCGACCAAGCTTTAACTTCCTGACTGATGTTGCTCAATATATCCACATCATTTTCCTCCCCCATGATGATATCTATTTTGTAAAGTCCCTCCTGCAGCATAGCACCCCCGTGCTTCACGTTGAGATGGTGTTCTTCAGCTTGCAAGCCTCCCCCTTATTCCTCCAAAGATAACGATGGTCATTACGGCCAAACAGTTATATTTTTGTTTCATCAGACCAGAGGACATTTCTCCAAAAAGTACGATCTTTGTCCTCATGTGCAGTTGCAAACCGTAGTCTGGCTTTTTTTATGACGGTTTTGGAGGAGTGGCTTCTTCCTTGCTGAGCGGCCTTTCAGGTTATGTCAATATAGTACTTGTTTTACTGTGGATATAGATAATTTTGTACCCGTTTCACACCAAAGTACATTCATCTCTAGGAGACAGAACGTGTCTCCTTCCTGAACGGTATGACGTCTGTGTGGTCCCATGGTATTTATACTTGCGTACTATTGTTTGTACAGATGAACGTGGTACCTTCAGGCATTTGGAAATTATTTTTCTGAGGTCTTAGCTGATTTCTTTTGATTTTCCCACGATGTCAAGCAAAGAGGCACTGAGTTTGAAGGTAGGCCTTGAAATACATCCACAGGTACACCTCCAATTGACTCAAATTATGTCAATTAACCTATCAGAAGCTTCTAAAGCAATAACATTCTGGAATTTTCCAAGCTGTTTAAAGGCACAACTTAGTGTATGTAAACTTCTGACCTACTGGAATTGTGATACAGTGAATTAGAAGTGAAATAATCTGTCTGTAAACAATTGTTGGAAAAATTGTTGTTCCATCAGGTTTAGAGACTGTAAACCAGAAATGTCACTGTCAACTTTTTATGCAAATGTATGTACATCTACCATGGTCTATTATAATTGATATTCAGAGTTTGGGAGAAATGTCCAAATTAGGCTTTATGTATTACCCGTATGCAAATATGCTTTGGTAATATTTCACTACTGCAGGAATTAAAATGATGCACTTTGCCTGTGCTGTATCCCAGAATGGTGGGTAACATGACTATCAGCAATCACCTGTTTGTCAGACTGTAACCAATTCATTAATGGTGATACCCTTGGGAATTACTCATGCGTCTTTAGTGGAGCGAAGAGGCAAAAATAGATTTCAATTTGGCAGGTAGTGTTTTGTATGTCATAAGTTGTTGGATATACTGAGCCATCTTAGTAAAATATGTTCCTTTTTGGATCAACAATTATGTACAAGGACAATACTTTTTCTGCATTTTGACAGAAATTATCCCTATGTTTGTATTTGTCCATGTTTCATTCACCATCATAATACTGGTATCTATGAGGTTGCAAAAATAGCAGTGATATCGGAGCAGTGTTTTTGTTCGGTTGGTGACAGCTTGAGGCCTTCAGTTGCCTAACAGGATGTGTGTGTCCGTGGTTTAACAGAAATACAAACGTCTTCCTGTTTGACAAGACTTCTTACTCTTGCACTTTTCTAGCCTATCCATCTTCAACCTAATTTATCACTTACACAAATTAGTTTGTGTGCAACTCCTTATACTTTTATAAACAGGTCAATTCTCTGCTTTGCTGACAATGAATCCCTTGAAGTCCCCATATGATGCCTGATTATTTTACAATATCTGTAAATGTTAAAGCAGTGTCCCTATAACTCATGTTTTTGTTCCAACTCAGATGTAACTTTCCTGTTGTATGTGGATGGTAAATACAAACCTAATGATAGATCAGCCTCGTCAGTGTGCCTAAAGAATTGTGCCGTTTTCCCACTGACTAAGCACCACGTAGTGACGAACAATCAGTTTGAAAACATTGTGGACTGTGCATTCATTTAATTTCATACACACAGCTGAAAAACAACCCACTGACCTGTATGCAACAGTGTCCATTTAAAAACAATGTTTTTATTCCATTCTACAATACATTCTGCCAGACTATACCAGCAATGTACTGCATGCATGCTCAGTTGTGTCCTTTAGTTGATATTGGCCAATGTTGAATACAGATGGAAACACTTCCTTCCTCCCACAAACACTAAACTCTCCATGTCAACCTGACCTGTTCAGTAGGAACTGGACAAGGAGCTTGAGGACCCTGTCTTCCAGCCCCACCACAGCTCCATCCTTCACCCCCTCATATAGACGCATGCTGTCTGTCCCCCAGCACACGTTCTTCCTGGGGTTCCCAGCGTCCGTCTCCATGGACAGGCCCAGGGTGTTGAGCTGGTAGCAGAAGAAGGAGAAGTACTGGCCGTCTGTGATCACAGCCTGGGACACAAAAGGCCTGGTCACGTCCTCATGGCTCCAGAAACCTGGTGATGTTTTGTTCAAGATGACAAATGTGTTTTAACAAATGGTGTTATTCACAACTATTAAGAATATATTAATTCAAGAGCAGTCAGAGAAAACAGTTGAATGGTAAAATTAATTTTAAAAAACTACTGATTATTCTCAGGTAGGTAAAGGAGAATAACATCTGATATTCAAGTTATGGCTAGACACCTTGATACATGGCCTGTGCTCCTGTCCATGCAAATAGACTGGCAATGCCATTGGCTCTCAGGTAGACCTCGATCTGGTCAGTCAGATTCCGTTTGGCCATTTTGTCCCTGCGGTACCTGTCAGGGACCAGGTGGAACTGGGTGTGGCCGTAACAGCCTGGATCATGAAGCTTGGCTCCTGGGAAAGTAAAGACGAGAAAATAATTATGTTGAAATATACACCCAAACAGAATACTTTTGACACTACCACCACCAGTGGATGAATTGCAGTTGGTTGATGCACCACCTATGACTATGACAAAGTAAATGGCTGAGGCTGAAACAGACTGGCAGCCAGGCAGGCGCAAATACTTTGATCAATATTATTAAATTAACAACCAACACCTTGTGACAATTTTACATCCAAAGCCTACTCCAGGGATCATCAACTACATTCATCTGGGGGCTGATTTTTTTGTTGAGTGGATGGTCAGGGTGCCAGAACATAATTAAAAATACATTTGTAGACTGCAAATTGACCACAAGAAGCCCAAACAGATATAATATTGGACTAAAACTATTTCAAACCTTGCTTACATTTGTATATGATCATATCTCTCCCCATTATGCGTTTGAATACTTTTGGAATAGATTTCCAAAAGTTAAATTACTGAGTTGATTCGCTGGTGTTTTTACGGTCTTATGTCCAACAATAAAAAAGTAAAAAGCACAAAAACAAATTGCACTGAAAATTTAGTTGGCCAAATAAAAATAACTTGCGGGCCAAATTTATCCCCCGGGCCACCAGTTGGGGAACCCTGGTCTACTCCATTATTACCTGTGAAGATATTGTTCTCATACTGTCTCCTGAACATGGGAAGCAGGTCTGGGGCAAACTTTATCTCTGGGACTTCAGCAGACATCACCACCTCAAGGGGGACAAACTGGAAGAGGGTCAGTGGAGATTTATTTGGAAACTACTTGCACTCAAATGTAAGTCAAAAAAAAAAAAAAAATGTTTTGTGCCATGAAGTAATCCAACAATATGTACTAAATTTAAACGAACCACCTGCAACTGGACAAAGACATTTTAGAAGATACATGTTTGGCCAAATCGATAACAAAGATAGTATTTTCAAATTAAAGTTGTTACTGTTGTGCTTCTCCAAACAGTAACTATCTTAACAGCTAATGGAGCATCATATTAGCCCTTTGTAATCTGCTAGTGACTGTATGTAGTACCTGTGGAAGTTGTTGAGGTATCCTTATCTGACTGTGTGGCTTATCGTCAATCTGGAATCTGATTGGCTCGACGCGGCCACCCCGATGTCCCCTTGGAATGGTCCTCTGCCCTCTCATCCAGTAGAAGTTAACCTGAGGGTCAAGATCTAAACAGAAAGTGATGTAAGAGACAGTCTTTTGCATAGCAGAGACTGACAAAATCACAACTTCCCCTTACATAGGAGTTAGTGCCACTGATGACTTTTTAATGCTTACACATCATGCCTTGGACTGAGGGTGGAATCAGGAGTGATTATGAATAAATTAACAAATTAATGGTTTACCTAAACTTGACAGCTGGAGTACAGGGTTGTGTTTGGCCATGGTGTGTGTGAGTCCAGATACCAGGTTTCTCAGAAAAGGTGCCACATAATGTTCTTGTTCCCTTTGCAAGAACGGTTGACGTTTCTTCATGTACCAATTCTCTTGTAAAATTGAATGGCAGACATGGGAACGGATGTCAGCAAATGCAGTTTCGTCAATGGTGGATGACGCATTTTGAAAGTCAGGTACCGATTCCTCCTTGGTCTCTTCAACAATGAACTTCTCAGGTAAGCCAGGTAGATATGCAGTCTTTGTGAAGTGCTGATACCATTTATCAGCATTAAGAGCAAAGGTTTGCGGACACAACACATATTTCTTTCGCTGAACTCGTGTGAGGAATGTCAATTTTTCCTGCACATCGGCGGCACGTACTTTGTCAAGATGTTCTGCAATCTGACGTCCTTTTGCAGACTTACTTTTAGCGGTCAACGAAGGTACAATGGGAGGGTATACAGGCTCCTGAATTGCTGTCTTTGTATGAACGATCCGGTCGCTTCTAAACACATGTCCTTTTTTATGAAGTAATGACTGCAAGGGCAAGCGAGTGCGCACCGCCATGTTTGTCGCTGATGACGAGTGCGTCTCGTGCAAACTGGTTAAATTAAGAATATCGCCACCACGTGGACGATAAAAATAAATACTGCTCGGGCGAAAAATATTTCTGGGCTACTCATTCTCTAGTGTTGTTTTCGGAATGTGTATGCTATTAATGGAATGGTTATTTGAATCGAAAATATTACGTTTACAGCATCTTACACCAACCACAGGAGCCAAACGTTTGAAATTGTAATCGTTTTGAAACACAAGAGAACGTTTCGATTCATGAATACAACTTTTTCATCGGGAGAGTTCACACTAGATAACATAGCCATAAGGTCAAAATAGGTTATATCGTAAAAATGTATGAAAACAAAAATTAGTTTTTTAATTTAAGATTATGCATATGGTTAGCAGTATGGTTCATTTTATAGTTAAGGTTAGGCTTATATTTAACATATAATTTTAAAAAGAGAAATTGTAGAAATAGGCGAGGTTTATGACTTTGTGGATGTGTTAACTAATTATGACCCGGGGGCAGCGCAGACATCATATCCGGTAAGATTGCAATTCTCCAAACGGAATTTGCACAGTGCACTCATAGCTATGAATTTTCGCCAACTTTTGCCGACACAATGCTTCAGGAAAAGTGTTTACCATTCACGCATTTTGCGCCCTGCATACCGAGCAGAGGTAGCTATTCTGAAAATAAACTTAATTGTTTTAATGTTAGTAGTTAACAATTTCGTGTTGTTGACTTTCGGGGAGCGTCATGGTCATGGGCAGGTGTGTCCTCCAGCTGGCACAGGAGCAGTGCCCACTCACCAGGAGATTCGGGCTGTTAGAATGGTTCATGGACGTTCAGCAAATGACGGTGTCGCAGTATATGCACTGCATTGTTTGCAATAACATGCATTATTCTAAAGATCAATACAGAAGTTAATGTAAAAAAAAATGCAACCTGCTAATTTGTCAATCTCTGTTATTGTTTGTCATGTCACAGAGACACTTATGCATATCAAACACAAAAAATGACGAGGTGCGTCTTGCTGAAGAAGCAAGCAAGAAATATGGATCTCCAGCTCCAACTATCTTTTCCAGAGTGATTGACAAAACTATTCCTGCAGATATAATTTATGAAGATGATAAGGTATACACCGCACACAGACATATTCACATGCGTATGTTTATTTTACTGTATTCCACATAGACAATATATGATCAATATTCAGCCACAGGGTATATTGCACATTATATTGATGTTCAATATTTTGGAATGTTATCATGTTTTTGTTGTTCTCCTTTTCTTCAGTGTTTAGCTTTCAGAGATATCAGTCCACAAGCCCCTGTGCACTTCCTGGTTATTCCAAGGGACCCTATCCCCAAAATCAGTGAAGTTAAAGATGATGATGCTGAGGTAGCCTACTGATTTGTCTCTACTTTCTCTATGTCATTTTCTGATTTTGATCACACAAAAGAATCCTATTACGTTGAATTGTGTTGGTTTCCCCCCCTCTGGGTCCTGCTCAAATTTGTCTCAATCCAGATTGTCCTTCCACTTTAAAAACACTTTGCTATTTTATATAGCTGTTAGGTCACCTCCTAGTGGTTGCAAAAAATGTGGCGAAGAAAGAGGCATTGCACGAAGGTTACAGAATGGGTAAGTATTAAGATGACCATAATAAGTAGTGTCAAACTACATATGAGCTTAACGCATTTCACAGAGACATATTTAGTTGTTATAAATATGTAACTGCATTTCTATTTTCCACAGTGATCAACGATGGGAAGCATGGTGCCCAGTCTGTATACCACCTTCACATCCACGTCCTGGGAGGCAGACAGCTGAACTGGCCTCCAGGTTAACAGATGGCCTTCCTGTCTTATAGAGGGGTTAGTTTCATGTTAACCTTAAAGAGCAACTGCCCCGAAAAAAACAACTTCTCATTTAGAAAACTCGATATTAGTCGGCAACATTATTCTACTGTCAAAATTGACTACAATGTGTAAATAAGATCATTGTGTTCATAAAGTCTGTTTGGTCCAAAAATAGTTTTGTGACACTTGTGGTCAAGACTGCATCACAATGTATATTAAGGTAGGGTTTGTTTCAACCCTGCCCAAATTCCCACATCTGGCAGCACCCATGAAGTAATCATCAATTAGGAGCTTAATGCCTATGGTCAATTTGGGTTGACTATGGATATCCTTTGGGGCTAGTTACGGACCATCAGTAAATTACACAATGTACATGGGACAATATGTTACAATTCCAATAGCTCCAAATGTCAATGACTTAACCTCAAACCAACTATAAATTGTAGAAATTCATATATAAATATTGAAAGCATTTAATAAGAACTTAAAGGTGTGCAACATGGAAATATTGTAATTTCCATTGTGTAATTTACTGATGGTCGCTAACTATCCCCGGAGATATGTTATCCAAAGTAGAGCTAACTTTGCCACAGTTGCACACCAGCTGGCTTAAGATAATTGGCTAAATAATTTGGCTACCTCTTCCCACCTGCGAACACAAACAAGAGACACCCACATCAAACCACACCCGAAACCAACTCATGTTTGAATTCAGTCATGGCAACTAGCATTTCTTAATGAACCAAATTTAAATTGAGGCCAAATCAGGAAGTGCAGTGGCCCTTTAACCTCATTCACATACAAATATAATGAAGCTCTTGAGTCTGACTATTAGATTTTTTCCAAAGTTAAATATTTTCATCCTATTTAACTATTATGTAATTAACTATTGTGTAATGTGATATGTTGATTGATGTAATCATACAGTTTGCCTGTATATACAAATATGGAATAAAACAAAGTTGTGTGAATGATTTAAACAATATTTCTACATTTGTCAAAATGAAAGTAATTGTTTTGGAGATGTCACAAGCTGGCCCAATTCCATAGGAAGTTTCACACACGTTAGATGTTGTTGTTACTATGTGCTATTTTGATATTGTAGCCCACTTAATATTTCTGGCAGATCTCTAGAAACATTTTGTAGCAATATAACTGAGGGCAGGTGTGGTGTGACTTGGTATGACTAAATGACCTTGGTGCCCAGGATATACTGTAGGTTACTCTGTATCATCTGGAGTGCATGGTTGAACTTTCACCTGCATTTACTAAAACCCCATGTCCATGTTCAGACTATTGTAATTCTCAAATCGCACAAACACCCCTCAATACATGAAATAAGAATGATACTTTGACCTAAGATACAGAATTGAACCCCCAGAGATACATGTAATAACAGGCAATATCTATTAATCTTAGAACACAACTTAGATCACATTCATTTGTTAAAAAATGTTCAATGCAGATGTTTTTCACAGCACAAAAGGTATTGTTGCGCATTGTTTGTTCCACAGATGAAAGATCTGTGTATTGTGGGTCAAAGTATCCTCTTTCCTCATAAACTTTCAGAAGTTATCTTTCTTTATCAATTCATGTTATATCCCGATGATATAAATCCGATAAGGGCTGAATCGATAACTTGCTTTGGTCCAGTCTAAATGACCAGTGTCTTAACCGAAGGTTGTTCTACTTCATATTCTTAGAATATACTTTGAATCAGAGATATTTGTCCTCTATGCACAAAAAAGTGAATGAAATTGGTCTTAACTGTGTTTTACATTTACTTAAACAGGCGTAGCAATGTCAACACTAGCTTAACTCTGATCCCTATGCTGTAATGTAGTCTGCTACCCCCAAACAGCCTCCTTGTCAGTTTCCAGCACATATGCCTGCGGAAGGGGACCTTATTTCAAGTCTATTGGTGGACCGTTAACTAGCAATTTGACCCATAGTAGGTGTGGGGGAAATTACGTAAGAGTGCAGACGGACCTGAGTGGGACAAGACCTCCACAGGCTTATCAGCTGCTGTCCTGGGTCCCATGTTGTGCACATCACATCGAGGCCCATCCAAGTTTTCCCTGCACTCTCCTGCCAAGTTGATATCATATAGCACCTGACTCTCTATCCCTGTCTGAACAAGGTCTCAGAACAAGGTAGGATATCATATCTGTCTTTTCAATAGAATGGTATTCTGCTGAATATTACTACTCTGGAATTAGTTCATCTCTTTTTTGTGTCCTTGGACTCTTTCACAATATGCTTATTTTTTGATGTGGCAGAGCACCACCTCAATCTACAACTCACAGACAGCTCTTGCAACATGTTCCTACAGTCCTTGCTCACATGTCAGAGTGGTGAACAGGGGTCATTTGTCTGTCTGTCTTGGTTTGTGAAATCAATTTGAAACAGTTCTTGCATTATAAACCGTTGTGAATATTTAGTATTAAGACAAATGTGGTAGTCATTATCAACACCAAAGCATTGACTGATGCTGGGATGTGTTCAGTTGTGTATAATTGGATGTATTTGTCTAACCATTAAAACCAAGAGTATCTGTGATTTTGACCTTTAGATCGCCCTCTGGTAACAATACAGTAGCCTTCCCCATTGAATCTCAGTAGCGAAGGCATGTTCAGAGTGAGAAAATTTGACCAGTAGCCTATAATAGCCTCAAGCGTTGGTTGCCTGAGATATACAGTATATACAGAAATGTGTTCAAAGCAAACAAACAAACATGACCTAGCCTACATCTCAGGACATAAATGTAAAACCATGTTCGAACTAAACTGAACCAAGCTGGTTCCTCGTGTTTTATTGTTTGGCCAACAGGCTCAAGCTTCTTCTTTATTGTCTCCTGCTACAAGGTCTCTTGTTAAAGCCAAAACAAAACCATGTTAAACTGGGTCACTTTGAGGCTGTTTCTGTTGGAGAGATAAACACAGACTGTGAGCATCTATAAAAAAAAATCTAAAATATATTTCAATATTTTAAATGGACATGTAGGAGCATAGCTACCACTGTATATTTTTTGTGTCAAGTTGCTACCTTTAATATATCATCTTTTAAGATGTAAGCAAAGAGATTATATCCAATTGATGTAGTACAGTCAATTGTCAATGAGCAGAAATGTTTGCATAATTGTGTGCAAAAGTTTAGTGGCTACTATATTGCCACATAACACAGGCAATCGTTTTGCAATTATGATGAACTTTGCCCTAGAGAAATCTTGGCCCGTAGTTATACGATCTATCTGGTCAGATTCTATTTTAAGTGTTGATAGTGATAGTTATAGGAATGTCCTCGTGAACCAGATTCAAATTTCCTATCACTGTTATAAGCTCTATGTCTCAACATTTTAACTGCTTGTTTGGAATTTGAACTGCACCTTTCTCTCCATACATGTTTAAAAACTTATTGGCAATATTGTGTACTCAAGACATGGTCTCATTATGATCTGAATGTCATCGCTAAACTATAGTGGCTCCGCTTGAAAATTGTCTTCACAATTTCAAGATAAAAACACTAGATGGCACATAGCCTGAATGACTTCATGCCAGAGATAATGATGAGGTATCGGTATCATGGTTAACTAACCCAACGTTGCAAGCAACCCAGCATGTTACTTCATATGCACTTGAATACATGCTCTGGGCCTATGCTGTATTTGAAGACATGTAATAACCAAAACATGCACTATGTGTGTGTATGAAGGTAACTACTGTACAGAATCCTGACCGATCTATCCAAGATGAGACAAAAATGTTTTTTTCACCATAAATATATGTTCACCCCTTAGCTGTCTCAGACCCTATTTCAATGTCCCTTTCTTGGTCAACTGTCATGATGTAACCTACTGTATTTATGTTAAAGGTTGGAAAAAGCTCTGCAAATTGTTACGCGTTTTTGGCACAAACCCCTTAATTTCACCATTCTTTATCAACCTAACCAAGCAGTCATTGGCACACTGCCTCTGACACTGTCATGTTGCAATTCCCACTCATATAAGGATCCAGGAGGAAACACTTGTTTTCCTGAAATTAGTAGAATATCAGGAGCCTTTGCACGACCTAGATAGAGATTTTATTCATTTGATGATCTAGCGGTTTTTCCATATCTAACGTTGATATTTGACCTCTTTTATTTAAGCAATTCCAAGATGTCTGACCAACAGGATTCTGTTCTCACCAATGGGGTTCCTGACATAGAAAAGAGTTCTAAAAGGTATGTGGACCTATCGTAACCTTCTATGCTGGAGACTAATTCTGTCGGGATTGTTGAAATTCTATTTTATTATTACTGAATATTTACCTAATAATGGTACCGTATTTAATGACTGAGTGTTTATTAATTGTGTTGTAATGACTGAGTGTTTATTAAATGTGTTTTATTCTAGTGCTAGTGTGATTGGCATTCCTCTTGGAGAAACCAAACCGTTAGTACCAGTTGCCAAACTTCAACAGAAGGAACTCTACCGCAGTCCCCTTGTCAACGGAGGGGTAGTAGACCATCCACAACCAGAGTCAGAGTCTGATGGAGAAGACACAGACAGTCAGGAGTCAGTTTCTGTAGAACCTGCAGTGATAACCCCATCAAGAATACCTGAAGCACCAGCCAAATTACCCAGATCCCCTGGACAAGAGGGACCTCAAGGGGATCCTCTCTCAGGTAATAGCAGCGTATCATGGTAGGGCTACACATTTTTTTATATATAGGATATTGACTCAACCTAACTGAAGCAGATCAGATGTTTTATCACCTGTCAGAGGCACATGATATATGTTTTGTAATTCATAATACAGCAGCTATAAAGACATTTGTTTAAGAGGTTGACAGAACTGTGCCCGAAAGCATAATCATTTAAGGGTTACAGACACTCATAAATAGTCAATTATTATTTGATCTATGACTGATTTTTTGCCTGTAATTCTTTTTGTTTTCGATAAATCAACTCTAACCTTTTTATTTAATCAGAGCCATGTTCAACACTAACATATCATTGGTGGGTAGGCAGGGACATTCCACAACTTTCTCTATTCTCTATAGTAATCTGATACAGGCAACTTCAACTTCAAATATTTATGCTTCAACATTGTGACAGCGAAGGAGGGTGGAGTAGAGCAGGACCAGTCTGATTCTCAGACGTAGCCATACCTCCCTGATTTCTGGTCCTACCTGCGTTCCACTACATTCTTGTGGGAACAGGGAAGGGGAATACTAATCTCTGAGATTACTCCATAAACAACCAATGATGGCAGGCAACTGCTGCCCCTGCTGTCCCCATACTACAGGTGCCTCGGTGCCCCTGAAGCTGTCGGATGTGTCCCTGGCCACAGCAGAGCAGCTCTGGTGCACCTCCAGGGACCAGGCGGTTAAGCTGAGGATGGCTGAGACGGGGCCGGGATCCGAGGCCCCCATGACTATCCACCAGATGTTCTTAAAGACGGTGAAGATCTATGGAGACCTGCCTGCGATGGCGTCCAAGAAAGAGGGGCAGTGGGTAACCCTGACCTGGAGGGAGTACTACCAGCAGTGCAGAGCGGCGGCCAAGAGCTTCCTCAAGGTCTGTATACTGATGTAGTTGTTGTGTGAGTGTCTGTGCTCTTTAGTTGCTCTATGGTCTATGCTTGCGTGAGATTTAATAGAAAAGGTTTTCTATGCTTAATGTTATGATGTACTTGTACCTGGATTGTTCTCTGCATTTTCAGTGGCTCGAGGCCTAGGGGTGTTTTTGAACTGCGCCAGTGAATTCTAAAAGAATACGAACTATAATACAGATCGGTTAACATCACTGAATCTTCAAATAGGCTACCGGCTATTTAGAATTTGAACTCCAGAGACAGGATTTGGAACGTTTACACAGCAGAAAGAATGTTCTCCCATTGTCATTTCTGTCTCCTTGTAAGAATGGTGCTGGTGAAAACCAACACTTGGGTGTGTTATATCCAAAGCTAAAGTTACTTGTCACGGAGTAGTTTACAAAGCATCATATAGGTCAACAGTAAATGAGGCATTGTGCCACATTCTCATTGATTTTTTTTCTATTTTTTTTTGGATTCTGTCTCTTCCCCTCTACTGTAGTTGGGTCTGGAGCGTTACCATGGCGTCGGTATTCTGGGCTTTAACTCTCCTGAGTGGTTCATCTCAGACATCGGCTGTATCCTGGCTGGGTAATAATAAAAACCATTTTACATATAGCATGCACTGTCTTACCATGCACTACCCTGCACTATTGTTCATACTGCATTCTGTGAGACTTAGACAACTTACTACAGCTAATCCATCCCACACACTCCAAGGACAGTAATCACAGTCTAAACCACCTCAATAAGAAAGTTGTCTGATCTGACGTGTGTGGTCTGCCAGGGGTTTTTCTGCAGGCATATACACCACCAACTCCCCCGAGGCGTGTCAGTATGTGGCAGACAACTGTGAGGCCAACATCCTGGTGGTGGAGAACCACAAACAGCTCCTCAAAATCCTCCAGGTGAGACTCCATAACTGAACTATAATGTGGTCCTGGTTCTGTCTGACAAAAGCCATATAACCTATGCACAGAATTATGCAAACATACATCCATAATTCTGAAGAAAAATATATTTTTTAAAATTACAATTATCCAATACTGCGCTCTAAATTGTATTTGTAAGTAGATCGAGTGATCATTACCTATTTATATATTTATTGTTTTTGTGCCAAAATTATAAATGATAAATTCCCTACTTTGTTCATACCTTTCAGATTAAGGAACAGCTTCCACACTTGAAAGCTATTGTTCAGTACAAGGATGAACTTCAACAGAAGCTGCCAAACCTGTACACTGTAAGTTTCTATTGAAATGAAGAAGATCTATAAGCAGCATCTTGTTTAGCCAGCTGTGGTGAAAAACATTCCTGATTTGCATTACAGATATAGCAATGTTAGTAGCACATAGTATTTCCTTAAATATTGTAGAACACAATATTTCCTGTCACACACTGTAACTGTGAGACTCTTAATCCCTTCACATTACTAAGCAAACTGAGCCAAATCGAGCTGTACCGGGCTGGCTTGGCTACACATCCACAATAGTTGATGAAACCTTTCTGGAAAGGACAATGTGAAAAGAAAATATCCAAGCCAACACAATACGGTTGGGATTGGCCCTATATTGTGAATCAGGTGTTACCGACTCAACCTCTGTCCTCCTACAGTGGGCTGAGTTTATGAAGCTGGGTGAGGAGGTGTCTGATGAACGGCTAGATGCTGTGGTGGACAGTCAGAGGGCTAACCAGTGTTGTACGCTCATCTACACCTCTGGAACCACAGGCAACCCCAAAGGTGTCATGCTAAGCCATGACAATGTGAGTATTGACAATGACATGATGATGTACAGTGCATTCGGTAAATATTCAGACCCCTTCACATTTTCCACATTTTGTTATGTTACAGCCTTGTTCTAAAATTGATCAAATTATTTTGTCCCTCATCAATCTATACATAATACCTCATAATGACAAAGCGAAAACAGGTTTTTAGACATTTTTGCAAATGTATTAAAAATACAAAACTGATATCACATTTACATAAGTATTCAGGACTTTACTATGAGACTCAAATTTGAGCTCCGGTGCATTCTGCTTCCATTGATCATCCTTGAGATGTTTCTACAACTTCATTGGAGTCCACCTGTGGGAAATTCAATTGATTGGACATGATTTGGAAAGGCACACAGCTGTCTATATATGGTCCCACAGTTGACAGTGCATGTCAGAGCAGAAACCAAGCCATGAGGTCGAAGGAATTGTCTATAGAGCAGGCTGTATCACAGCCGAACGTGATTGGGATTCTCATAGGGCGGCGTCGTCTGGGTTAAGGTTTGGCCAGGGTAGGCCGTCATTGTAAATAAGAATATGTTCTTAAGTGACTTGCCGAATTAAATAAATGTTAAATAAAAAGTTTCTGGATGTCCTTGTGTGGCCCAGCCAGAGCCTGGACTTGAACCCGATCGAACATTTCTGGAGAGACCTGAAAATAGCTGTGCAGCAACGCTCCACAGCCACCTAACAGAACTTGAAAGGATCTACAGAGAAGAATGGGAGAAACTCCCCAAATACAGGTTTGCCAAGCTTGTAGCATCATACCCAGGAAGACTTGAGGCTGTAATCTCTGACAACGGTGGTTCCACAAAGTACAAAGGGTCTGAATACTTATGTAAATGTGATATTACAGTTTTTTATTTTTAATACATTTGCAAACATTTCTTTAAAAAAAAATGTTTTTGCTTTGTCATTATGGGGTATTGTGTGTAGAATGATGAGGGGGGAAAAAAAACGATTCAATCATTTTTCGAAGAAGGCTGTAACAAAATCTGAAAAAGTAAAGGGTTCTGAATACTTTCCGAATGCACTGTAAATAGACTAGTGAGGGTAAAGCTCTATATTTACATGTACATTTACTGTACCGGCAGTATCCAGGTTGCTCCTCCTTCATCCTCACAGAATGTGGTGACGCCCTCAGAAACATTACATGTACTATATAATGGAGCTCTGGGTCCACTGGGCACTCGATTCAGTATGTGAAAGTGTCACAATTTTGTCCATGTATTGTTCACGGCAAGTAAAGGACAAACACAACTTCTGGCTTATAGTTTTCCTCTGTGGTAAAGGAGGTTGGATTAATATTAGTTGAAAGTCTCATCTGACTCTCTCCTCAGATCACCTGGACTTCAAATGCGGTCGGAGCCATGATAAGTTTGCAACATGGTGTGGAGTGCGTGGTGAGCTACCTGCCCCTGAGCCATGTAGCTGCCCAGGTCAACGACATGTGGATCAGCATGAGATTTGCAGGGGCAACGTATTTCGCAGACCCAGACGCCCTGAAGGTCAGAATCCCTGAGTGTTGTACTACAGATAATGATGCTGTGCATTGCTTTCCTTTCGAAATGCTGTTTTACGAAGGCAATAATTGATTGAGGCTTGGTGGTTTGGTTTTGACTGGGTTGTGGAGGGTAGGCCTGGGGTAACTTTATATGACCTGATAACTGCTAACTTTCTGATTTCCTAGGGCTCTTTGGGGACTACTCTGAAAGAGGTGCGCCCCACAAGTTTCCTGGGAGTTCCCCGTGTGTGGGAGAAGATGCAGGAGAAGATGAAAGCCATCGGAGCCAAGTCCTCTGGTATGAAGAAAAGAGTGGCTAACTGGGCCAAATCCATCGGATTGCAAGCCAGCTACAGTGCCATGAATGGGTAAGGATTTATGTCAGGTTTTTGTTGTTCATTAAACCCACACTTCAGAAAGAATGTGTATTTTCAGTGCATCAAATTATTTTTGATTTGTTTCACCCATCGATATGATCTTATCAATAACATTAGAAAAAACATGCATCCTCACTCACGCCCAAATAGTATTTTTACATCTTAAACTAGATTAAATTCCAGCCATAATATTTTTCACAATTTGTGGTATTCCTCCGTGTTTTCTGTGTATTACAGTGAGAACCTGGTGCCCTGGGGCTTCATGCTGGCAAACAACCTGGTGTTTAAGAAAGTTCGCTGGGCCTTGGGTCTGGACCGCTGCAAGAACTGCTTAACGGGGGCCGCACCCATCACTAAGGAGACTCTGGAGTACTTCATGAGCCTTAGCCTCCCGCTGTATGAGCTGTATGGGATGAGTGAAAGCACCGGCCCTCACACCATCTCCTGGGAGAATAACTTCAAGATCATGAGGTCAGCAAATGGAAAACTAGGGATGTGAACTGCCATTTGTATTGACAGTTACATTAATTAATTTGTAGTTGACAAAGCTATCATTGCATAATAGTAAATCATTAATTGATACTGATAAGCCATCAGATATGAAGTGACATCTAATAATCCTTCTTGCTTTTCGGTCTCACCATATGAATAATTGATATCATAATGTTGTCCTCAGCTGTGGAAGGGAGGTGGTTGGCTGCCAGACCAAGTTGGACAAGCCAGACGAGGATGGGAATGGTGAGATCTGTTTCTGGGGGCGTCATGTGTTCATGGGCTACCTGAATGAGCCAGAGAAGACTGAGGAGACCCTGGACCAGGAGGGCTGGCTGCACTCTGGAGACCTGGGCAAGCATGACAAGGACAACTTCCTATTCATCACAGGGAGGATAAAGGGTATAGTACTTATTTATAGTTTATTTTGTAGATGTATATACAGTAGCCATTATACAACATGGCTATCAGTGCTGGGTGTCAATGGGAGTAGGATGCAGTTGCTCCTAGACACTGATCAAAGTAACGTTTTGTGTACCTTCTCTTGATACTAAGTCTGTGCCTTAGGTTAACTTCCCCATAAGAAAAAATACTATAGTATACTATGCTCTACATACTGTAGTATTACTATATTCTTTACTATAGTATTCACTTGAGTGTTTTTGTGGAAGCCCTTTGGGTGGTGGACCATTATTGATAGTAGAACACCTATATTCACTATACTATACTATAGTATTAACTGTAGTGTTTTTGTATACTGTTGTATAATGTAGTAAAGTTTACTATAGTATGAATACTGTATTGTATATGATATCTATAGTAATTGCAGTAGTGGTTTTTGCAGATAATACTGTAGTATTTACTATAGTGTTTTTGTTGTTTCATTATCTTTGACATAGAAGTGCGGACAAGACTGTAGTATACTATAGTATTCACTGTAGTGTTTTTGCGGAAGTACACTATAGTATACTCTAGTAAAGTTTACTATAGAATTTCCTATAGAATACTATAGTAAAAACTATTGTATATACTATAGCAATTACTGTAGTGTTTTTGCAGATATTACTGAAGTATTTACTAGTCTTTAATGTTTTTTGTTTAATTGTCTTTGACAAAGAAGTGGATGGCTTTCTCCTTGAACAAATGTTCCATAACCTGTTGGTAGGTAGGTAAATAGTACTGGTGTCTGAACGGATAATTTAGAGCCTCTGCTCTTTTCTATAACCTTTAGGGAACACAATATATGGTCTATTCTTTGCATGTAGGTGTTTTATTCATGGGTGGCACAAATAGGGATATGGGGGATGGGAATGGGTTGAGTATATGCAAATTAAATACTGTAGTATTACTATAGTTAAAACATCTTCAGTGTTTTTTTGTGGAGAATACCATAGTATTTAATATATCTATCCTATATTTATCCTACCCTGTCTTTCTAAGGTCTTCGAAAGCCAAGTTAACAAACAGATTACTGACCATTTCGAATCCCACCATACCTTCTCCGCTATGCAATCTGGTTTCAGAGCTGGTCATGGGTGCACCTCAGCCACGATCAAGGTTCTAAACGACATCATAACCACCATCGATAAGAGACATTACTGTGCAGCCGTATTCATCGACCTGGCCAAGGCTTTCGACTCTGTCAATCACAACATTCTTATTGGCAGACTCGACAGCCTTGGTTTCTCAAATGATTGCCTTGCCTGGTTTACCAACTACTTCTCTGATAGAGTTCAGTGTGCCAAATCAGAGGGCCTGTTGTCCGGACCTCTGTCAGTCTCTGTGGGTGTGCCACAGGGTTCAATTCTCGGGCCGACTCTCTTTTCTGTATACATCAATGATGTTGCTCTTGCTGCTGGTGATTCTCTGATCCACCTCTACGCAGACGACACCATTCTGTATACTTCTGGCCCCTCGTTGGACACTGTGTTAACTAACCTCCAGACGAGCTTCAATGCCATACAACTCTCCTTCCGTGGCCTCCAACTGCTCTTAAACGCAAGTAAAACTAAATGTATGCTATTCAATCAATCACTGCCCGCACCTGCTCGCCCGTCCAGCATCACTACCCTGGACTGCTCTGACTTAGAATACGTGGACTACTACAAATACCTGGGTGTCTGGTTAGACTGTAAACTCTCCTTCAAGACTCACATTAAGCATCTCCAATCCAAAATTAAATCTAGAATCGGCTTCCTATATCGCAACAAAGCATCCTTCACTCATACTGCCAAACATACCCTCGTAAAACTGACCATCCTACCGATCCTCGACTTCGGTGATGTCATCTATAAAATCGTCTCCAACACTCTACTCAACAAACTGGATGCAGTCAATCACAGTGCCATCCGTTTTGTCACCAAAGCCCCATACACTACCCACCATTGTGACCTTGGCCATGGCTTCATACTCGTCGCCAAACCCACTGGCTACAGGTTATCTACAAGTCTCAACTAGGTAAAGCCCCGCCTTATCTCAGCTAACTGGTCACCATAGCAGCACCCACTCGTAGCACACACTCCAGCAGGTATATCTCACTGGTCACCCCCAAAGCCAATTCCTCCTTTGGTTGTCTTTCCTTCCAGTTCTCTGCTGCCCATGACTGGAACGAATTGCAAAAATCTCTGAAGCTGGAGACTCACATCTCCCTCACTAGCTTTAAGCACCAGCTGCCAGAGCAGCTTACAGATCACTGCACCTGTACATAGCCCATCTGTAAACAGCCTATCTATCTATCTACCTACCTCATCCCCATACTGGTATTTATTTATTTTGTTCTTTTGCACCCCAGTATCTCTACCTGCACATTCATCTTCTGCCGATCTACCATTCCAGTTTTTAATTGCTATATTGTAATTATTTTGCCACCATGGCCTATTTATTTCCTTAACTTACCTCATTTGCACTCACTGTATATAGACTTTTTGTTTTATTTTGTTCTACTGTATTATTGACTGTATGTTTTGTTTATTCCATGTGAAACTCTGTGTTGTTGTATGTGTCGAATTGCTACGCTTTATCTTGGCCAGGTCGCAGTTGCAAATGAGAACTTGTTCTCAACTAGCCTACCTGGTTATATAAAGGTGAAATAAAAATAAACACTGAGTGTACAAAACATTAGGAACACCTTCCCAAAATTGAGCACCCCCTTTTGCCCTCAAAACAGCCTGAATTTGTCTGGGGCGTGGACTCTACAAGGTGTCGTTCCATAGGAAGGCTGGCACATGTTGACTCCAATGCTTCTCACAGTTGTGCCAAGTTGGCTGGAAGTCCTTTGGGTGGTGGACCATTCTTGATAGTAGAACACCATGTAGACCTATGATCTAAATATCCTCAGAAAGAAATCTCTTGTCCTGCAGAGCTGATCATAACAGCAGGAGGAGAGAACATCCCACCTGTACCCATTGAGGATGCAGTGAAAGCAGAGATCGCCATCATCAGCAACGCCATGTTGCTCGGAGACAAGATGAAATTCCTCTCCATGATGCTCACGCTCAAAGTAAGGCCTCCAACATTAGATGTGTCCTGTATTGCCAACTCTTATGGTCATTGGCTTGCTTTAGAATTCTCGCTTTTGAATTATTAAGCAATTAGAATATAATTATACAGCACAAACAGATCTGGAACCAGGCTATTTGATGTTTGCTCTGTTCAGCAAATACATTTACATTACATTTAAGTCATTTAGCAGACGCTCTTATCCAGAGCGACTTACAACTCCTGGATCATTGCTAACCTTTGAACCCACTCTCCCTCCGTAGTGTATAGTTGACGACAATGGCGAACCGATGGACGAGCTGACCCCAGAGGCTGTGGCGTTCTGCCATCAGCGTGGCATAACGGCAACCAAGGCCTCTGAGATCATAGCCAGTAAGGAACCAGCTATTTATAAGGCCATCCAGGAGGGCATAGAGCATGTCAATGCTAAGGCCACCTCCAATGCCCAGAGGGTCCAGAAGTGGATCATTTTGGACAGAGATTTCTCTATATCTGGGGGAGAACTGGGTGAGTCAATCAGTGTGAGAAATCAGTTGCTGGTTTTTATTGGTTGGTTCTGTCTGTTTGAGCATGTGACAGAAGAGAGCAGTGAATAGTCTTGGATTGCATTTTCTTCCTCATTTTAGAGAGTTGATTTTTGGTGCTTCTTGTTCATTGTGGGATTAAAATGAATATAGTTCCAAACTAAAGCTAGATAACTAAACCAAAGCTAGTCTGTGAGGTTGTAAATAATGAGCTTTTTCATAATTTGATACAAATAACTCTTAGAGAGAAGGAAGTGTTTTTGCCATTAATGTTTATCATGTATAATATCTGACCAGGCAGTCTTGTGACTAGTTTATGCCAAACAACATTCCTGTAGATACCATTGCATAATATGTCTTCCAAGCTGTTAAGTAGGTCACATGTTGTGATTGAAGAAGCATGGGAAAGAGAGTACAGTCTTTTTGAGAGCACAGTAAGTCTGATTGTTTTGTCTATCTTCTCTCTAGGACCTACCATGAAGCTAAAGAGGGGGGTTGTTGTCAAAAAGTTCCAGGAGAAAATCAACCAGATTTATGGAATGGCACAAGAATAATAGAGGAACTGAACATGGACTAGAGAACACTTGAGGACTGTAGTTATTGGACTATTAAATGCATCTGTAGACATTTGAGTGTGTCTTGTTTTCCAGTAACTAGAGAATTATCCCATTGGTATCTGCTCCATATCAATATTTAAGCTGTTTTAATGTACATAAGATTTCACAGCATTGATATTTGCACTTTCTTTGTAAATAAACCTTATATTCATTATCAATGCTATACTGTACCCATTTCAAGTAAAGGAAAATGCCTCAAAACAAAATCCTTCATGTAATGTTTGTTAAGTGATTCTATCATTTTTTGGATGGTATACTGTAATATTTTCATTTTATTTTAGCCAATTATTTTCCGAGTACATTATAATAAATATTAAAATGTTTATTTTTACGGGTTAAATGAACATGATCAATAAAAGCAAAACAAACTGTTCTGGACCCCCCCAGAACAGTATCTCACATGCACCTTACTTGTTGTCCAAGGTAGTTTTTGATTTGTTAAAAAAGTTTGAAATATCCAATAAATGTCGTTCCACTTCATGATTGTGTCCCACTTGTTGTTGATTCTTCACCAAAAAAATACAGTTTTATATCTTTATGTTTGAAGCCTGAAATGTGGCAAAAGGTCGCAAAGTTCAAGGGAGCCGAATACTTTCGCAAGGCACTGTATGTACTGTATGTTCTTATAGATTTCCTACGGATGTCTGCTACTTGTCTTTTACAGGTGACCCCATAATTATTGAAACCTCCATCCTGAGGAAATTAGGCAAGAGCCTATTAGGTTGATGGGGAACTCCCTGGACAGTGGTCTTATAATGCTATGTATTACAAACTGGGATACATACCCCACCATGAGAGGTGTTGTGGAAAAGTGATATATTACGGTGACACTGAGTACCAGTGTGGTTGGTCCTCCTGAAGTACTGTATCAAAACCTACTGATGTCACCAAACTACAGAAACCCACTGTAAAGTTTGTAATATGGTAACTGAAGCCATAAGCGTGGAGGTTCCACACAAATAGGTGTCCTTTAAATTCTTATAATACTAGAATTTCCATTGAATTATCCCTAGTTTTGCTACCATGCTGTGTTGTTGTCTTAGGTCTCTCTTTATGTAGTGTTGTGGTGTCTCTCTTGTTGTGATGTGTGTTTCATCCTACATTTAATTTTTTCAACCCAGCCCCCTTTCCAAGCAGGAGGCCTTTCGCCTTTTGGTAGGCCGTCATTGTAAATAAGAATTTGTTATTAACTGACTTGCCTAGTTAAATAAAGGTTCAATAAAATACAATTTCAAATGACCTCATGCCCCTTTATAATTTCCCCTCAAAGATTTAACAGGATTGACGAGGTGAGTCGAATACAGTAGGTACAGTCTAGCTCCATCTGGTTTCTGGCATACTGTTTACACATATCCAGTCCTTTCGGATCTTCACAGAAGTATCAAGGACTGTCAGTAGTGTGGATGACAGACAGTAGTGGTCAGTTGTGATTGGGAAGAATGTCATCTCAAAGTCTTCCAGGCCATTAGCTTGGTCAACCAGACTGACTGCTGCTCTCACGTTTGGTTTCAGTGCAGTGTCCTTCTAGTTTACACGGCTTCAAGCCTACTGCAGGACAAAGAGAATTTGGCCAATTGTCAAACAGAATTTCAACAGACAAATTGGTCCATCAACGACAGGTCAAAGTCATTTCACAATTTATTAGTGGGGAAAGGTTGCTGATGGCTGCATACTGATTGCACAAAGTTAAATCCAATAGGGGCTTACAGCAAGATAGGCAACTGACTTTTCTCTGAGGTTGAATATAAGCAAAGTCTCCCCAAAAATGTATGATTTTATATAATGGGTCAATCAAATGATCCTTTGACAGAACAGTGAGCTCCTTACTGACCGACATTCACACCTGCACCAGGAACCTTTGGTTAATTACACACCTACATGCAAAATGCTGACCTACCTGGGCAAACATTTGTTAATTATTTTCAAAATGTGTTACCGAATTACAGTATTCAATTAATCAATAATATCTGACTAGCATTAATGATGAACAACTACAACATGGAAAATATGCTATTTTACACCATATCAAGTGAGTCCAAAAAGTTGTATACTCACAGTAATGATGACAGTTAATGATACGATAATGCCCCCATGTGGTAACAATAATAGGGTTAGGGTTAGGTAACAATAATAGTCATAGTGCAGATTTACCATGAACATACAGCTCATTCGGGAAAGTATTCCGACCCCAGACAGCTTTATTCTAAAATTGATAAAATACATTTTCCCCTCATCAATCAACACAGAATCCCCTTGACAAAGCTAAACGTTTTTTTGAAATGTTAACTAAATTATTAAATATAAAAAACATACGTTTATATAAGTATTTAGACCCTTTGCTATGAGACTCGAACTTGAGCTCAGGTGCATCCTGTTTCCATTGATCATCCTTGAGATGTTTCTACAGTTGATTGGAGTCCACTTGTTGGAAATTCAATTGATTGGACATGATTTGTAAAGGCATACATACACCTGTCTATATAAGGTCCCACAGTTGAAAGTGCATGTCAGAGCAAAAACCAAGCCATGAGGTTGAAGGAATTGCCTGTAGAACGCCGGGACATGATTGTGTCGAGGCACAGATCTGGGCAAGGGTACCAAAAAATGTCTGCAGCATTGAAGGTCCCCAAGAACAGTGGCCTCAATCATTCTTAAATGGAAGAAGTCTGCAACCACCAAGACTCTTCCTAGAGCTGGCTGCCTGGCCAAACTGAGCAATCGGGGGAGAAGGGCCTTGGTCAGGGAGGTGAGCAAGAACCCGTAGGTCACTCTGACAGAGCTCCAGAGATCCCCTATGGAGATGGGAGAACTTTCCAGAAGGATAACCATCTCTGCAGCACTACACCAATCAGCACTTTATGGTAGAGTGGCTCGACGGAAGCCACTCCTCAGTAAAAGGCACATGACAGCCTGCTTGGAGTTTGCATAAAGACTCTCAGACCATGAGAAACAAGATTCTCTGGTCTGATGAAACCAAGATTGAACTATTTTGCATCATGCTGTGGGGATGTTTTTCAGCGGCGGGGACTGGGAGGCTAGTCAGGATCGAGGGTAAGATGAACAGACCAAAGTACAGACAGGTTCTTGATGAAGACCCGCTCCAGAGTGCTCAGGACCTCAGACTGGGCGAAAATTATCCTTCCAACAGGACAACGACCCAAAGCACACAGCCAAGACAACACAAGATTGGCTTCGGGACAAGTCTCGGAATGTCCTTGAGTGGCCCAGCCAGAGCCCGGACTTGAACCCGATCGAATATCTCTGGAGAGACCTGAAAATAGCTGTGCAGTGACACTCCCCATCCAACCTGACAGAGCTTAAGAGGATCTGCACAGAAGAATGGGAGAAACAGGTGTGTCAAGCTTGTAGAGTCATACCCCGGAAGACTCGAGGCTGTAGTTGCTGCCAAAGGTGCCTTAACAAAGTACTTAGTAAAGGGTCTGGATACCTATGTAAATGTGATATTTAAGTACATTTTTTTTATACATTTGCAAAAATGTCTAAAAACCTGTTATTGATTTGTCATTATGGGATATTGTGTGTAGATTGCAGAGGGGATAAACTATATAATCCACTTTAGAATAAGGCTGTAAAGTAACAAAATGTGGAAAACGTCAAGGGGTCTGAATACTTAAATTATGTAAAATTATGTCATTTCTTTTTTAAAGAGGCTCTAGACCTTCAATTACTTTTTCTACCATTTTAAATGTTTGCTTCATGCCAAGTCACAAAAATATAGCTTATGTCTTTATAGGGTAACAAACTCCACATCATAAATAGAATTAAAAACATTGACACATTTTGCTCAAACCAGCAGAAATACATTTAATAAAATGTTCACAATAATGAAAATAGCACAAGATGGTAAACAATATTACAATTAAAGGCTGACGCAAACAGAACATTGATAGCATTTCATTCATTTTTGGTTGTGATGGCAACCGCTTTGTTGAACCAGACATCGGTGTTGAGGAGGAAGAGCATGAAACGAGCCACATCACCCCTTCCTACAGCACTTCCTACAGGCAGGCCATTGGAGTCAGGAACAAAGTAGCCCTCGTGGGTAAGGAACTCTTTACCTGGTGAAAAGAACAAAGTAAATAGAGATCCATTTGTTCCCATCATTTTGATTGGTCCATTTCACTAAGTCTTCTGAGAAAAGTGCAGAGACTTGTGGTAGTAGCAGAACTATGACACTAAATGAACCCTTACACTGGTAGGAATTGGCCTATATGGATAGATAAAAATTGAAATGTTTCTTACAGAAGAAATATGGAAAGCTTATACATAACCATGGTAGCAATCAAAGGGAAAAGTTTGGAGATTATGGGAAAATCATTAACCTAAAATGAGGACAAAACAGCTAATCTGACACAAGACAGATTAGCTGTCTGACATCGAGCTGTCTGACATCGAGTCCAAACATTACGCTTCTGATTTTATGTGCACTTTACATTTACTGTACTTGGTGCCGCATTTGTTGATCAACCAAATGTGAAAATACTCTGGATACATTCAGTAACATAAGAATATTCATGGTGATTTGGGGAAGGTGCAACATAAGACTAAACAATGACAAGGGTTTGAGTGAGAGGTCTAACTGGTGTTTCCAAATGGCCACACACCTCTCTAAAGTGTGCAGAGTTCCTATGTAATTTCAATGTACTTTTATGACTCAAAGAGTCTTCAACTATAAGGTGATATTTTGAACTCCCCTAGCTGTGCTGTTGAGGAACTAGAGCAAGCACACTTGTAATTGTTTTGAACAGAGCTCTGCATCCCCGCCATCACACAATTACTCTTGTTGTTTACGCATTCCAGAAACGGTCCATTATAAATCGCAATCTGAGTCAGGTGGGCATCATTTGGTGCTTATAATAATAATCATGTATTTTGTAAAGTGCTTTTCATTATATCATTATATGGAATAGTCTCAAAGTGCAAAAAATAAAAGATAAAAAACAAATAGTAAAAAAATGTAATAATAATGGACATACAGTGCCTTGCGAAAGTATTCGGCCCCCTTGAACTTTGCGACCTTTTGCCACATTTCAGGCTTCAAACATAAAGATATACAACTGTATTTTTTTGTGAAGAATCAACAACAAGTGGGACACAATCATATTTCAAACTTTTTTAACAAATCAAAAACTGAATTGGGTGTGCAAAATTATACAGCCCCTTTACTTTCAGTGCAGCAAACTCTCTCCAGAAGTTCAGTGAGGATCTCTGAATGATCCAATGTTGACTTAAATGACTAATGATGATAAATACAATCCACCTGTGTGTAATCAAGTCTCCGTATAAATGCACCTGCACGGTGATAGTCTCAGAGGTCCGTTAAAAGCGCAGAGAGCATCATGAAGAACAAGGAACACACCAGGCAGGTCCGAGATACTGTTGTGAAGAAGTTTAAAGCCGGATTTGGATACAAAAAGATTTCATAAGCTTTAAACATCCCAAGGAGCACTGTGCAAGCGATAATATTGAAATGGAAGGAGTATCAGACCACTGCAAATCTACCAAGACCTGGCCGTCCCTCTAAACTTTCAGCTCATACAAGGAGAAGACTGATCAGAGATGCAGCCAAGAGGCCCATGATCACTCTGGATGAACTGCAGAGATCTACAGCTGAGGTGGGAGACTCTGTCCATAGGACAACAATCAGTCGTATATTGCACAAATCTGGCCTTTATGGAAGAGTGGCAAGAAGAAAGCCATTTCTTAAAGAGCCATAAAAAGTGTTGTTTAAAGTTTGCCACAAGCCACCTGGGAGACACACCAAACATGTGGAAGAAGGTGCTCTGGTCAGATGAAACCAAAATTGAACTTTTTGGCAACAATGCAAAACGTTATGTTTGGCGTAAAAGCAACACAGCTCATCACCCTGAACACACCATCCCCACTGTCAAACATGGTGGTGGTGGCAGCATCATGGTTTGGGCCTGCTTTTCTTCAGCAGGGACAGGGAAGATGGTTAAAATTGATGGGAAGATGGATGGAGCCAAATACAGGACCATTCTTGAAGAAAACCTGATGGAGTCTGCAAAAGACCTGAGACTGGGACGGAGATTTGTCTTCCAACAAGACAATGATCCAAAACATAAAGCAAAATCTACAATGGAATGGTTAAAAAATAAACATATCCAGGTGTTAGAATGGCCAAGTCAAAGTCCAGACCTGAATCCAATCGAGAATCTGTGGAAAGAACTGAAAACTGCTGTTCACAAATGCTCTCCATCCAACCTCACTGAAATCGAGCTGTTTTGCAAGGAGGAATGGGAAAATGTCAGTCTCTCGATGTGCAAAACTGATAGAGACATACCCCAAGCGATTTACAGCTGTAATCGCAGCAAAAGGGGGCGCTACAAAGTATTAACTTAAGGGGGCTGAATAATTTTGCACGCTCAATTTTTCAGTTTTTGATTTGTTAAAAAAGTTTGAAATATCCAATAAATGTGGTTCCACTTCATGATTGTGTCCCACTTGTTGTTGATTCTTCCCCCCAAAAATACAGTTTTATATCTTTATGTTTGAAGCCTGAAATGTGGCAAAAGGTTGCAAAGTGCAAAGGGGCCGAATACTTTCGCAAGGCACTGTAACTAGACAGGGCAACTGTCCAAGGAGCACAGCTATCAACAGAAAGCCTTCCTAAAGAGAAAGGACTTTAGTCCTGTTTTAAAGGAGCCCAGAGTCTGGTGCCTTCAGGTGGGCAGGGAGGGCATTCCAGAGGCTGGGGGCAGTCGAGCTGAATGCCCGATCCCCTAAGGAGCACAGCTCAGCTGAGCTATCGCTTGATAGGGGTTATGGAGGGAGATCAGTTTTCGTGAATACACTAGAAAATCAGCAGGAGTGTTTTGAATACAATCCAGAATGAGACAGGGAGCTAGTGTAGAGATGCTAGGATGGGGGTCATGTGATGGTGTTTCTGCACTCTCATCAGGATCCTGGCAGAGCTGTTCAAGATGTATTGGAGCTTAATTTTGCAGGGCTCTGGCAGTGCTCCTCCTGCTCCTCCTTGCACAAAAGCGGAGGTAGCGGTCCTGCTGCTGGGTTGTTGCCCTCCTACGGCCTCCTCCACGTCTCCTGATGTACTGGCCTGTCTCCTGGTAGCGCCTCCAGGCTCTGGACACTACGCTGACAGACACAGCAAACCTTCTTGCCACAGCTCGCATTGATGTGCCATCCTGGATGAGTTGCACTACCTGAGCCACTTGTGTGGGTTGTAGACTTTGTCTCATGCTACCACTAGAGTGAAAGCACCGCCAGCATTCAAAAGCGACCAAAACATCAGCAAGGAAGCATAGGAACTGAGAAGTGGTCTGTGGTCACCACCTGCAGAACCACTCCTTTATTGGGGGTGTCTTGCTAATTGCCTATAATTTCCACCTGTTGTCTATTCCATTTGCACAACAGCATGTGAAATTGATTGTCAATCAGTGTTGCTTCCTAAGTGGACAGTTTGATTTCACAGAAGTGTGATTGACTTGGAGATACATTGTGTTGTTTAAGTGTTCCCTTTATTTTTTTGAGCAGTGTATATATATATATATAGTGCATCTAAACTAGACCCTATTCATCTGTCTTACCTGTGGCAGGTAAATTCTTGAGACCCGGCGGCCTGACAATTGTCCAGTTAACATCCTGTGTCTTCTTCAGAAAGTGCTCCATCTCAAACATATTGCTAAGGACACTTCGGATCATTGGCAGCAGTAGGAAGCGGATGAGGTAAGATGATTGTGTGCCAGAGTTAGCTATGGGGATGAAAATGAGAAGAAGTTAAGGGAATGCTGTTTCACAATGATAAAAACACGCAACTGATTTTGTACATTAAAAAGGCAACATGATCACTAATGAAATACAGTCATGGCATTGTTTATTTAACCCTTATTTTACCAGGTTAGAGAGGCTCTATTCATCCCTTGGTGGATTGAGGCCTAAGTAAGTTACCAGGTAAGTTGACTGAGAACACATTCTCAAGTTGTTCTCAAATGTTCTCAGTCATATTTTACTTTACTTACGGTCAGTGTACCATGAAGTCATGGTGATAATGCGGTTCACTTTGGCCTCTCTCATGGCATTTACTGCGGCCCTCATAGACAAGGTGTATCCAGTGACTCCGGAGAGAAAGGATGCAGGGAACCCCAGGCAGGATATAACTGCATCTTGTCCTTGGAAGTGAGGTTTTAGGCTGGCTTCTGAGAAGATATTGCCCTCAACCACCTGACAGAACAGAGAAAATAGCAGTTTTATGGTATAGGCTCTCTCAGGCCTGGGGTAAGGTTCACACTTCATAAAGCCTCTCTAAAAAAAACATTTCTGCTGCGTACATTACAGAGGAAATGTAAAAAGACATACAGTTGGTGCTCAGACAAGACATTACATTATTTACCTTTAATTTCTCATGTTGCACTGTCAATTTCCCTGGGTTCCTGACAATGGCAGTGACAGAGTGTCCCTGCTGAAGAGCTTGGTTCACCAGATACTGTCCCGTCTGTCCAGTGGCTCCAAGCACGGCTATCTTCATCTTGACACTCGGAAATACACTCTAAAATAAAATAAATATAATTTATGAAATATAATAATTCACAGTCAGAGAGTCAATCAAACCATAGCTCGACGATGATAAGTTACAAAAGCATGAACTCACATTTACAACAGTGCAGGTTTAACAAGCAAGGGTGTGCAGTGGGCGTAGCACGACTTATCACGTGAATAGACTGTGTAGCAACACCCACATTTTTCATAACTGCTTGAAACATAACCAACTTAAAATGTATTAGTTCTTATTCTATTACAACAAATGTCCATTTGCATTTAAGTCATTTAGCAGACGCTCTTATCCAGAGCGACTTAACAGTAGTGAGTGCAGACATTTTCATAGTTTGGTACGTTTAACCCGTAGTAGCCTTTAGGATTTTGATTCATAAAGTGTTAATTGGATGGTTCACTTATGTTTCAGGCACATACTAGAAAGGCCAAAAAAGGACATGACCTGTGTGCATTGAATGGACATTTACAAGAGGTCTATTTACACAGTAGATGGCAGTGTGTACCCCTTCATTATCCCACTAACAAACCAACCCACCCCAATGTCACCACCTCTTTTCATAATGGGCATAACAAACAGCTTTATAGAGAGCCATAACAAAGATGATCATAATGAAATATGATACATTTTCAGTGAGGAAAACCCCAGATTTGTTATCTGAAAAGTGAACTTGGATTTTGATTATGAACTGTTGAAATTCAAAAGGCAATAGTGAGAAAACATTAATTGATTGTTCATTACTTTTATAGACTGCCTCCTGCGTTTGCCTGTAAAGCCCTTCAGTCGACAGAATTAAACCAGGATTCATCTAGGGGGAAATTTGACTGTGTGGCACGAGGTCTGATCACACTGTCTGTGTTGTATCCATCTGAAAATGATTATTTCTGCAACTGTGAAATGTTAACGGTCAGTAAGCTAACGCAAGGAATATAAAAGGCAGTATTATGAAAATCAAACTAAGAAATTAGAAAATGTCAGAAGATGTATTTTATTTTATCTGATAGGCACCACATGCACTGAAAATAACCTACAGACTCTGGCTACACTGCATAGGAATAATCCTATATACAGATGTCATGTTTCATTTCATAACTCATGTTTTGCAGCAAACTTGATTGAATTTCCCATGTCCTATCACTTGGTGATGACCAAATTACACAAAGTTTGTAAACTGTTCGGCTATACCTGCACAATCTACAATACTCCGAATGGTTCATACATAGCAACATGCGATCAAGTAATCCGTTTGCTCCAACAGTAATGTAAAAGCTTATGCATTAAAGGGCATCATACAACCAAGTTGTGTTGTGTAATTATTTTCCCCAACTCAGTTAAGCCAAAACCACGCCCCGTTATTAAGAGGAGCGTTTTACTTCGCTGAGCGCTCCAAGTCCGGAAGTGAATATCACGTAGCGCGAAATTTCAGTCACTCATTAATAACGTTTGCCCCTGTATTTCAAGATTGAAAAATAAAATAACATAATGTCGTGGACAGAGCTAGCCATTAACGTGCCTTGACGTTCAAAGACAGAGCTAATACATATTTGAGAGATACTGAATAATAAGCATATTATTTTACCTGATAATAGACTACTAATGATGATATACCAAATTAAAACACCGCGCTAGTAACGTTAAGTAGCCTAGCTAAACGTATCTGACCTTCAATTGAAGGAATTCAGCAGAGTTCTGAGACATTTTTACAAGTCATTGAAACTCTTAAAATAAATACATGTGGAAATGTTACCAAACATGATAATAATAGGCCTGCATTAGTTGTCAACTAATTGTTAAATTACACTTTCCGTCTTTACCTTGGAAGGCCAATGTCTCTGCGCTGATCGCCTGTGAGTGAGACAACGCTAGCTAGCCAATGGGAGCGTAGTAGAACGCCCCTCTGAACAACAGGGCGTGGTTTTGGCTCAACTGCGTTGGGAAAAAGAAAGACGCTTGCTTGTGACTTAGATGCATTCAAGATCTGCAATGTTTCACATTGTTTCGTTTTTTGATTGAGCACATCACGATATAAATAGTGAATGTGACTTTTTCTAATCACAGTCACAATGATTTATTTCTTATGAAGCATTATTTTGCTTGTAGGCTTAACGAAAAAGGCATTTTTATGAGAAAATTATAATGAAATTATAATTATAATGAAACTGTTTTGCTCTGAGACCGGATGTGCGTTCAGTTCGCTTGAACGTTTGCTACGTCGAAGAACGGTTTGTACTGAACGACAAACGTTATTGTATGTTCTTGAACAGTAAAGTCGCTCTGGATAAGAGCGTCTGCTAAATGACTTAAATGTAATGTAAATGTAACAGACTTCGAACTACGGTTTCTCCGGTTTGGTGGGTGTGGCTTTAAGCAATGAGTGACGTATTTAAAGGGAAGTGGTTATTATAACAGCTTTCACAAACTGGTTGTGCAGTATAGCACCGTTTCCGTTGAATTGAACGTAAAAACGTACCTTGTCAGCTCGGGGATTTGAACTTGCAACCTTTCGGTTACTCGTCCAATGCTCTAACCACTAGGCTACCCTGCCGCCCCAAACGGCTGAGGCTGGAGAATTGTAACCACAGAATTCAAAGACAGAGCTATTGACCAAAGAACTGACCATCCATGAGATCATTAAAAGTTAACCATGTTTTGAAGCTATACAGAGTTTGTTTACAAAGGAGTAAAACAAGTGTATATTTTGGATTATGATGGGGTTACACAGTTGAACTAAATCCATTAACAATGTGTAAGATATACTCTACAATAATTAATTGCTATATATCATTAATTTAAATGTCCGAAAATGTTACAATCGCAGATTGCCCCTTTAACCATGCTCACAGGCGCTACCCCAAAAGAGAAACAGGAAGTTATGGAGAAGTTGCAACGATGTTGCCTGTAAAGTTGCGCCCATTTGAATTGGAACGCACAAGTTCCTAGGCTACTGCCATATCCGCGAAAAGGGCACGATGTTGTCAACATTGCTCCTGCTGGGTCTGGTCGTTTCATGTGAGTCAGACTTCGTTCCAGCTGTGGTCAACGTCAGCTTGGATGATCCCCCAGAAGTGCGATGGGCGCCTCTATTTAAAGTTTTTGATGTCGACTACCTGGTGAAAGCAGGTGCTGAAGTGATTGAGTAAGTGCTTAATACGGCGGAATGCCTATTTATAGAAGTTCTAGTTGCCTCCAAAAGTTGGTTTAATAATATTTGTCTCAAACTAAAATATAGATTTTTGCTTTAATGTCACATGATGGACAGGACTTTTGATTAGGTAGCCTAAACCTGAATTGCAGAAGTTTTACGTCAACTTCAGTATATGGACATTGATCAGACTTAACCATGTATTTTCACTTACCATTTAATATGTCAAATATGACAAAATATGCCATGATATGTTATTTGCATAATATCTGTGCTTGCAGTTTAAATATGTATGAATATCTGCAGGCATACAGTATGTTGACGGACACAATGTGAGTAGCCTAAGCTTGCCCATGGTGTTGATTAATATTAACACCTAAAACTTAATATTTTTTGTTGCAGTGCCACTGTTCCAAAATGGGTGCATCATGCGGTAACTCCGGTTGTGGAGGCCTTGGAGAAGTATGTACCTCCTCCATACGCAGGGGAGATCAGAGGAATGGCCTCATATTTTCGAGGGAGCCTTTCCGATGTCATCCTTCTCAACTTTGCCTATGAAATATCAGCGTATGTATGAACTGATCTGCTTTACATGTAGGCCTACTGATACAAATGCCATTCAACCAGTTGAAACAAGAATGTAGTCACAGCTTCTTGTTGTCAGAAGCACAAAGAAGAAGAATGAAAGTATGTGTTGTAAGAACCCCCCTCCTTCATGACTTAACAGCTCCTATTGCATCTGTAGGTTTTGCACTAGTATTGTAGCTCAGGACACAAGTGGACGTTTGTATCATGGCAGGAACCTTGACTACCCACATGATATACTCCGGAATCTCACCATCAATGTTCTCTTTCTCAAAAATGGAACGGTATGTTACACACAGCTCAACCTTTCCATCTGCAGTTTCACTTCTGCAAGGCCAAGGTGTCAATCAGCCGATAATGCCAGAGAACTTAGTTTGGGCACTGTGAAGTAAATCTGGAGTGTGATGTTAGGCTGGAAAAGGGTCAAGTAAAATCCCCTCCTAATTACTCAACTTTTCCAGGTGGCTTATCGTGGTACGTCTTTTGCTGGCTATGTCGGGCTGTGGACCGGACAGAGTCCAAATAAATTCACAGTCTCTGGTGACCAGCGTGGTAAGGATTCACTTTATCTAATTGTCCAGAACACATCCATAAAGGTGTGAGTCAGTCATTTAAGGCAGTGTGTTATCGTCAGGTGAAGACCACTGGTGGAATTGGTGGAAGAACTGGGTCTCTGCTTTCCTGCTGAAAAGATCTCCAGTCAGCTGGCTGGTGAGAGAGGTAAGTAAGGAAGTTTAACCATCAACATCCACAAAAATCAACACTTTGCTAACCACAAATGACTATTATGGCTTGTCTATTAACCTACTATTGTGGCTTGTCCTTTCTTGTTTTTCTTCAGACGTTGGAGGAAGCAGCAGACTTTCAGGATGCTGTGATGCGGCTGTCCAAAATCCCAATCATCACAAGTGTGTACTACATCGTTGCCGGAGTAAAGCCTGGGGAAGGAGTGGTGGTTACCAGGGACAGGAAGGGCCCAGCTGATATCTGGCCTCTGGAACCCTTAAATGGAGGGTAGGAAATGAGGGGTCTCTTCCATAACACAAATTGTATTAGTTTGTTTTAAGAGCTGCTGAGATTTATAAAGCTGAGTTATGCTAACTGTTATCATTGAGTCTGACCCATATTTCCAACCTCCCATTTTTATCTTAAGTCAATCAATCAAATGTATTTATAAAGCCCTTTTTTACATCAGCCGATGTCACAAAGTGCTATACAGAAATCCAGCATAAAACCCCAAACAGCAAGCAATGCAGATGTAGAAGCGCGGTAGCTAGGAAAAACTACCTAGAAAGGCAGGAACCTAGAGAGGAACCAGGCTCTGAGGGGTGGCCAGTCCTCTTCTGGCTGTGCCGGGTGGAGATTATAACAGTACATGGCCAAGATGTTGAAACGTTCATAGATGACCAGCAGGGTCTAATAATAATAATAATAATAATAATAATAATAATCACAGTGGTTGTAGAGGGTGCAACAGGTCAGCACCTCAGGAGTAAATGTCAGTTGGCTTTTCATACCCGATCATTCAGAGTTAGAGACAGCAGGTCCAGGACAAGGTAGCACATCCGGTGAACAGGTCAGGGTTCCATAGCTGCAGGCAGACCATTTGAAACTGGAGCAGCAACACAACCGGGTGGACTGGGGACAGCAAGGAGTCATCAGGACAGGTAGTCCTGAGGCATGGTCCTAGGGCTCAGGTCCTCCGAGAGCAAGAGAATTAGACGGAGCATACTTAAATTCACACAGGACACCGGATAAGACAGGATAAATACTTCAGATATACAGACTGACCCTAGCCCCCTGACACTAACTATTGCAGCATAAATACTGGAGACTGAGACAGGAGGGGTCAGGAGACACTGTGGCCCCACCCGACAATACCCCCGGACAGGGCCAACCAGGCAGGATATAACCCCACCCACTTTGCCAAAGCACAGCTCCCACACCACTAGAGGGATATCTTCAAACCACCAACTTACTACCCTGAGACAAGGCCGAGTATAGCCCACGAAGATCTCCCCACGGCGCCAACCTGGACAGGAAGATCACGTCAGTGACTCATCCCACTCAAGTGACGCACCCCTCCTGGGGACAGCATGGAAGCGCACCAGTAAGCCAGTGGCTCAGCCCCTGTAATAGGGTTAGAGGCAGAGAATCCCAGTGGAGAGAGGGGAACGGGCCAGGCAGACAGCAAGAGCGATTCGTCGCTCCAGTGTCTTTCCGTTCACCTTCACACCCCTGGGCCAGACTACACTCAGTCATAGTACCTACTGAAGAGATGAGTCTTCAATAAAGACTTAAAGGTCGAGACCGAGTCTGCATCTCTCACATGGATAGGCTGACCATTCCATAAAAATTGAGTTCTATAGGCGAAAGCCCTGCCTCCAGCTGTTTGCTTAGAAATTCTAGGGACAAGGAAGCCTGCATCTTGTGACCGCAGTGTACGTATAGGTATGTACGGCAGGACCAAATCGGAAAGATGGGTAGGAGCAAGCCCATGTAATGCTTTGAAGGTTCAGATTAAAACCTTGAAATCAGCCCAAGCCTTAACAGGAAGCCAGTGTATAGAGGCTAGCACTGGAGTAATATGATCAAATTTTGGGGTTCTAGTCAAGATTCTAGTAGCCGTGTTTAGCACTAACTGAACTTGATTTAGTGCTTTATCCAGGTAGCCGGAAAGTAGAGCTTTGCAGTAGTCTAATCTAGAGGTGACAAAAGCGTGGATACATTTTTCTGCATAATTTTTGGACAGAAATGTTCTGATTTTTGTAATGTTATGTAGATGGAAAAAAGCTGCCCTTGAAATAGTCTTGATTTGTTCGTCAAAAGAGAGATTAGGGTCCAGAGTAACGCCTAGGTCCTTCACAGTTTAAGTCCGTGTTGCCCAGCAACAGCCCCAAAACATCACAGCTCTAGAGGAGATCTGCATGGAGGAATGGGCCAAAATACCAGCAACAGTGTGTGAAAACCTTGTGAAGACTTACAGAAAACGTTTGACCTCTGTCATTGCCAACAAAGGGTATATAACAAAGTATTGAGATAAACTTTTGTTATTGACCAAATACTTACTTATTTTCCACCATAATTTGCAAATAAATTAATTAAAAATCCTACAATGTGTTTTTCTGGATTTTTTTCTTCTCATTTTGTCTGTCATAGTTGAAGTGTACCTATGATGAAAATTACAGGCCTCTCATCTTTTTAAGTAGGAGAACTTGCACAATTGGTGGCTGACTAAATACTTCTTTGCCCCACTGTATATATATATATTTTTTCTATTAACTTTTATTTTATGCACTTTTAGATCATTTGCTTTTCATTATACAAGAATAAACAAATGTATTATAATACTATCAGCAGATATTGGGCTTTTAAAATAAGATGCCAAAACTTATCGGGGTGTTTACTCTTGAATGTGTAAATGAAGTGTAGTGTCCTTTCCTACTATAGGTGGTTCAGAGTAGAGACCAACTTCGATCACTGGCTGCCGCCTCCTGCAAAGGATCATCGCAGGTAAGCTTACTGCTCACTTTACATGACTCCATGATTATATTTTCATTGATTTCATGTGAATGGATGGCTTATGTATCTTTCTTCCAGAGATGCAGCCAACAAAGCATTAAATGCAACTGGTCAAGATAATATCAATATGGATACAATGTATAAGGCAAGTAGATGGCTGTATGTTATTGCTGAATATTTGTTTAGATAGTATTACATTTGACAATGTTATATTGTATCATTGACTACTTTTTGACTACAAGTTATCCTAATAGCAAATTCAGAAATACAGTGCATTCGGAAAGTATTCAGACCACTTGACTTCCACATGTTGTGGAATAATAATGGAAAGCCAAAACTGTTTTTTTTTATTTTTGCAAATGTATTATATATATATAAAAAAAATGAAATCACGTTTACATAAGTATTCAGACCCTACTCAGTACTTTGTTGAAGCACCTTTGGCAGCGATTACAGCCTTGAGTCTTCTTGGGTATGACACTACAAGCTTGGCACACCTGTATTTGGGGAATTTCTCCCATTCTCTGCAGATCCTCTCAAGCCTTGTCAGGTTGTATGGGGAGCGTCACTGCACAGCTATTTTCAGGTCTCTCCAGAGATGTTAGATTGGGTTCAAGTCCGGGCTCTGGCTGGGCCACTCACGGACATTCAGAGACTGGTTGGCTGTGTGCTTAGGGTCATTGTCCTGTTGGAAGGTGAACCTTGGCCCCAGTCAGGTCCTGAGCGCTCTGGAGCAGGTTTTCATCAAGGATCTCTGATTGGTGGAGTGCTGCAGAGATGTTTGTCCTTCTGGAAGGTTCTCCCATCTCCGCAGAGGAACTCTGGAGCTCTGTCAGAGTGACATTCAGGTTCTTGGTTACTTCCCTGACCAAGGCCCTTCTCCCCTGATTGCTCAGGTTGGCTGGGCGGCCAGCTCTAGGAATTCTTGGTGGTTCCAAACTTCTTCCATTTAAGAATGATGGAGGCCACTGTGTTCTTGGGGACCTTTAATGCTGCAGACATTTTTTGGTACTCTTCCCTAGATCTCTGCCTCGACACAAATCTGTCTCAGAGCTCTACTGACAATTCCTTCGACCTCATAGCTTGTTGTTTTTCCTCTGACGTACTGTCAACTGTGAGACCTTTTTATATAGACAGGTGTATGCCTTTCCAAATCATGTCCATTCAATTGAATTTACCACAGGTGGACTCTTGAGTCTCATAGCAAAGGGTCTGAATAATTATGTAAATAAGGTATTTCAGGTTTTTTTTAAAGAAAAGGCACCTGAATGCACTGTATAACTGTATTTATTTTTAAATAAATTGTTTAAGCATCTTAAATCAGTCATTTTGTCTCCCAGGTCCTGTCAATGAACCCAGTATGTAACAGGTAAGGAAGAAGAAGTTTGTTTATTATGTCCTCATTTCTCTCTGTGCCATTCCCCAGTGTGAATCACAGCAGGAGGGAGGGTTTTTGTGCAACGAACATTGCTTTCACTTCCCTTTGCCTTACCACAGCAATAAAGTTAATAGGCCTCTGTTATGAAACTGTCTGAAAAAATAGCTGTAGTGTTATTGTCACTGAAGATCTGAGTAGAATTGTCCCTGTTTTGAAGCTTTTCATGTCACACTGGTATTTAAGTAGGTTTCCATCTTACCCATACATGCAACTAACTGTGATTTGTATGTTTCATATAACTTTCTGTGGTAGATGGGTGTGTCTTATATTAAAAACATGTTCCTTGTTTCTCAGGATTACTGTTTTCACAACAACAATGAGTGCAGCCAGCCCTGAGAAATACAACACAGAGGTCAGACCAGAGGTAATGAAACTACTGACATGTCTAATCATTGGCTCTCAGTTGTGTCCCAATTAGAGTTGTCATAGTTCATCAGTTAACTTTTTGTAATGTCAGTGTATCGTGATTAATGGCATTGTCGGAAAGCATTGAAAATCCTCTGAATACAACCAAAAGACATGATCTATACAGCTAAAACAATGCGATGTTAAAACAAGTTGATGTTGAGTATGGTTACATGCACACAATAATGTGATTAATGTGGATAGTCAGATTAATATAATAATTCAATTAAAACATTTACATGCTTTGCAAGAAGAAAGATTTCCCTAATTATCCTGTTTGCGTGGACACATCTGAAATCAGGCTACCTGATGGCACACTCTTAAAAGCAGAAAATCGGCAATCAAAATAAACATTCTACCACAGCGACCATGTTATTTCTGAGAAGCATATTTGATTCTGAGTACGGACATATAAAGTTTGTATGTGAAAACTACTTTTAAGGCTCATACATTCAGTTGTTCCCAACTCACTTCACTGAGCTAAAGAGGGAGGCTCGCTTGGCTGGTGCTAGCACATGTGCAGATCAGATACACCGCTGGAATGCAGATTAAGGTGTTTAGATGTCCTAATAATTCGAGAGTTTTAAAAAAATAATCAGCTTATGCCCACTTCGATTCTGACCTTACACCGATTAAGATGAGCAGAGTAAGGTGTTTACATGACTATTGCATAATCAGTTGTATTAGTGTGCATGTAAACATACTCATCAAGGTTAAAGAAAGTGTGCTTTATAAATTAACCTGATTTTGCTAACCATTACACTGGACAAAATCAAGACGTCAATATTCTTGTAATGCTATCTGTATAAAAAACAAATCTTAATTTACAGCTCCAATTTGAGCAAATTCTTCATTTGCGGCCTCCCGGGTGGCGCAGTGGTTAAGGGCGCTGTTTTGCCCTACTAACTAAGCATATGTCCATTCTCAATGCTCTATACTATGGTGTAAGGTTCTGTAAATTAGACCTACTGCATTATGTATGGTCTTGCGCAAACATTTGTTTGACATTCAAAGCATCATTGTGGTTGTTGATTTAACCTTCTGTTTCCTGTGTTTCCAGGGCTGCCATAGCAATGAATAAAGCTGAGTCATGGACCAAAACCATGATTATGTTGTTGTCCGGAAAGGGCAGAGCAGAGATTTTCTGCATTAAAAGTGCCTTTTTTAAATGTTTTATTCCATGAGTTATTTGTCATGTATTTTTTTAGGTGATTAAAATTAATATATTTTTTACCCAAAATGTTATTTGGAAATATGAATTATAATTATGTCCACACACATTGAGTCTAGTATTTTAGAGTGGTGAACATGATTATATTTCAATAAAGCTAATTTAATTTTGATGAATTCATGCAACATAAAATGCCTTATGTGAATTTATACAGATCATCCACTGTCAAAATGAATAATAAAACTAGTAATACAAATCCAATGTTTCTACATTGTTGACCTATCAGAGAGCTACTGTTACTGCCACAAAATTAATACATCAGTAATACAAACCTTTTGAATTTGAGAAATAATACAGAAACAATGTCTCTGGTGCCTGCATGTGAAATATTCATTATTTAGAGAAGAATGTTAAAACAAGTGTTACGTTCCCCAGTGTCTGTGTTGTGGGCTCGTGTATATGTATGTGTGTATTTCAGGAAAATGGCGTCCTGGATTCCCCCAAGCAGCTGATTGGTCGGCCTCATTGCGGATTGGAGCTCTGGTCCCGCCCTCTTGTCAGGAGACACAGCTGTCCGCAATTACCCACTGCTTCTGCAGCTGGATAAAAGCCAGTGTTCCTTTGGTAGGAGAGAGCTTCTTTGTATGTCCTGTTTCGTTATGGGCTGTATAAGTTTTTGTGAAGGATTTTGTAGCCGGTCTTGCTGAGGTATGTGTAGGCCAAAATGACTGTGTTTGTGATTATTGAAATTGTTCACTTTAAAGTTAGTAGTTATTTAATTTGTTCCCAGTGGGGAAGGGGATGGCACATTGGGAGTGCTTAGGCAAGAGGCCAGCGGGCATACATATACCCGTAGTATGTACTCTGTCTATTCACACTAGGTAAGACCTGGGCGGACCACCCCAGTACTTTGGTTAGCGCACCAAGTGGCGTTAAAGTTAGGTGGGTAGGCAGGTAAGGTAGGAGAGAGGACTCTAACTTTCTTTGCTTTGGTTCCGTCCAGCCCCTTTCCCCCACATTACCGTGTTAAGGAAATAAATTCCCAGTAAATGGTCATTTACCTGCAATCCCATACCTCTTTCACTCCACGGGGAGTTGGTTGTAGCAGGGTGTTGCTTTTCCTCCTTCAAGAGGCGTATGTAACAACATGTCAAAGCCAGAAAATATTTTTGTAAGGTACAAAGTATAATATATATTTTAAAATACACCATTTACATCTTTCAGAGCTGATAAGGTACATGAATGATCAAACCTTACACACCAAACGTAACGAAGCTGTTTTGACAACCCCAATGATGCGTTGCATGTCAGCCATAACTATACAATAGGTCTATTCCATGAACAATAATGTGATTATAGTTTGAAAGAAATCCCCAAACTAGATGGGCAACAAGAGACATTCAAAGTAACACCTCAAAACCCAATGTTTTGATCTGCAACATCAGTGATGTGAGCATGACCATACATGATGTAAAACATTGATAATGGACATATGTTTAGTTAGTAGGGTGATGGGGTTCATGGGAACATGACCATGTACAGAATATAAAATGTAGAATCTAAAGTATAAAACAGTTGGAGAATGGACAGGTCTAGTAAGACTGTGATGGGGGTTGGTGTGCAGCTGCAGTCCCAGGTCAAATACACAGAGGAGATGATCAGTGTGTTGAATTCATCCAGGTAGAGCACTGGCACCAGGTGTTGGGATGCAGGTTTGCAGCAGGAAACCTAAAAAAGGGAAGGACACTGCACTTAATTTACACATCCAAGAGTGAACACCCTGGTATCTTATTTTAAAAGACCAATATCTGATGATAATATTCTAATAATAATAAATTAAATTTGTAAAGCCATTTTCAATATACAAGAATAACCAAAAAGTGCATAAAATAAAAGTTAAAATAGAAAAATTGGTTTTAAAAAACAATGCAAATGTATATAACCATACCATAAAAGCAACAATCAAAGTCTAGGATGAAGGGACGACAAGCCGATAAAGAGGATTCTTTAAAAAAAAAAAAACAGTCTAAACAGCCCTTAGATGTCTTGGAGTTCCAAAGGTGTGGTGCATGGCAGGAAGCGGGTCCTGGGTGCATGAAGCAGTTTGGCGTGACTTGACCGTAGGGTGCGTGGAGTATTGTAAGTGGGGAGTAGATCTGACAGGTAGGCAGGCCCAATGTCATTTAGGGCTTTGTAGACAAGGAAGAGAATTTTAAAGTCAATTATTTGAGGGACAGGTAGCCAATGGAGGTCAGCAAGGATGGGGGTTAAGTGGACAGACTGGTGGAACACACAGGCCAACGGTGTGGAGCGCACCTTCCCTCACAGGACTCCCCTCTAGAGTTAATGCATGTGCTCCTTGCACCGCGACCACAACTTAAAATAACGTTTAAGCTACCCTATAAAACATTGAAACTACACAAAGATAGATTGCAGGTGCCACACTGTAAACGTATTACTAAGCAGTAACATACAGGAACTTAAATCCTTCTGTTCACCTGATTTAGAATTCCTCACAATCAAATGTCGACCGCATTATCTACCAAGAGAATTCTCTTCGATTATAATCACAGCCGTATATATTCCCCCCCCCAAGCAGACACATCGATGGCTCTGAACGAACTTTATTTGACTCTTTGCAAACTGGAATCCATACATCCTGAGGCTGCATTCATTGTAGCTGGGGATTTTAACAAGGCTAATCTGAAAACAAGACTCCCTAAATTGTATCAGCATATCGATTGTGCAACCAGGGCTGGAAAAACCATGCTGAGGTCTGTCCAACGCTGGTCCAACCAAGCTGATTCCACACTCCAAGACTGCTTCCATCACGTGGACTGGGATATGTTTCGTATTGCATCAGATAACAACATTGACGAATACGCTGATTCGGTGTGCGAGTTCATTAGTGTGAAACTAAAAGCGCGAACCACTGCTTTTAATCAGGGCAAGGTGACTGGTAACATGACCGAATACAAACAGTGCAGCTATTCCCTCCGCAAGGCTATCAAACAAGCTAAGCGTCAGTATAGAGACAAAGTAGAATCTCAATTCAACGGCTCAGACACAAGAGGTATGTGGCAGGGTCTACAGTCAATCACAGACTACAAGAAGAAAACCAGCCCAGTCACGGACCAGGATGTCTTGCTCCCAGGCAGACTAAATAACTTTTTTTCCCGCTTTGAGGACAATACAGTGCCACTGACACGGCCTGCAACGAAAACATGCGGACTCTCCTTCACTGCAGCAGAGGTGAGTAAAACATTTAAACCTGTTAACCCTCGCAAGGCTGCAGGCCCAGACGGCATCCCCAGCTGCGCCCTCAGAGCATGCGCAGACCAGCTGGCCGGTGTGTTTACGGACATATTCAATCAATCCCTATACCAGTCTGCTGTTCCCACATGCTTCAAGAGGGCCACCATTGTTCCTGTTTCCAAGAAAGCTAAGGTAACTGAGCTAAACGACTACCGCCCCGTAGCACTCACTTCCGTAATCATGAAGTGCTTTGAGAGACTAGTCAAGGACCATATCACCTCCACCCTACCTGACACCCTAGACCCACTCCAATTTGCTTACCGGTCCAATTTGCTTAATAGGTCCTCAAATAACCTCACACTCAACGTCAACAAAACTAAGGAGATGATTGTGGACTTCAGGAAACAGCAGAGGGAACACCCCCCTATCCACATCGATGGAACAGTAGTGGAGAGGGTAGTAAGTTTTAAGTTCCTCGGCATACACATCACAGACAAACTGAATTGGTCCACTCACACAGACAGCATCGTGAAGAAGGCGCAGCAGCGACTCTTCAACCTCAGGAGGCTGAAGAAATTTGGCTTGTCACCAAAAGCACTCACAAACTTCTACAGATGCACAATCGAGAGCATCCTGGCGGGCTGTATCACTACCTGGTACCGCAACTGCTCCGCCCACAACCGTAAAGCTCTCCAGAGGGTAGTGAGGTCTGCACAACGCATCACCGGGGGCAAACTACCTGCCCTCCAGGACACCTACACCACCCAATGTTACAGGAAGGCCATAAAGATCATCAAGGACAACAACCACCCGAGCCATTGCTATCATCCCGAAGGCGAGGTCAGTACAGGTACATCAAAGCTGGGACCGAGAGACTGAGAAACAGCTTCTATCTCAAGACCATCAGACTGTTAAACAGCCACCACTAACATTGAGTGGCTGCTGCCAACACACTGACACTGACTCAACTCCAGCCACTTTAATAATGGGAATTGATGGGAAATGATGTAAAATATATCACTAGCCACTTTAAACAATGCTACCTAATATAATGTTTACATACCCTACATTATTCATCTCATATGCATACGTATATACTGTACTCTATATCATCTACTGCATCCTTATGTAATACATGTATCACTAGCCACTTTAACTATGCCACTTTGTTTACATACTCATCTCATATGTATATACTGTACTCGATGCCATCTACTGTATCTTGCCTATGCTGCTCTGTACCATCACTCATTCATATATCTTTATGTACATATTCTTTATCCCCTTACACTGTGAATAAGACAGTAGTTTTGGAATTGTTAGTTAGATTACTTGTTGGTTATTACTGCATTGTCGGAACTAGAAGCACAAGCATTTCGCTACACTCGCATTAACATCTGCTAACCATGTGTTAAATTTGATTTTTTTAAATTTGATTTAATGAGAAGAGTTGGCATGTGATTTTCAAGTTTTTAGTCAAACACACATTTTGCAAACACAATACACATGTGCTGTTATTCCATCTGACTTCCATGGAAACATTTATTGGTGCTTTGTCTGTACAAGGGATCAAATAGAATGTCTTGTTGATCTCAGTACAAGGTAACAGGTTAAAGGTTAGTTCCTTGATGATCTGATTGGTTCTCAAACTAGTTCACCCAGGAAATGGTAGACTGAAACTGACAGAGCAGATATCTTAACAGCCAAATATGATTTAATGGTAAAATTCAGACACAATGTGACTACCATATGTCTTCTTTTTTTTACCACAACACAGCTGTTGCACTTTCCTTATTTATTTGTTTTCCTACCTCTTTCAACCCCCTGAACAAATCTGCTACTAGACAGATAATACTTGATTACTTAATTGTTTTCCTATAGTCTTTCAGTTCAGATGATCAATCTCTCTAGGAAGCAACCTTGCTAAGAAACATAACTATATTAAAATACTGTAGCTTTTTAAACTGTTATCTGATGGCTACTTACAGTACAGTGACCTTTCCTAATATAGGTGGTTCAGAGTAGAGACCAACTTCGATCACTGGCTGCCGCCTCCTGCAAAAGATCATCGCAGGTAAGCTTACTGCTCACTTTACATGACTCCATGATTATATGTTCATTGATTTCATGTGAATGGATGGCTTGATGACATCCAGAGATGCAGCCAACAAAGCATTAAATGCTACTGGTCAAGATAATATCAATATGGATACAATGTATAAAGCAAGTAGATGCCTGTATGTGTTTGGTGAATATTTGTTTAGATAGTATTACAGTTGACAATGTTATACTGTATCATTGACTATATTTGACTACAAGTTATTCTCATAGAAAATCCAGAAATATAACTGTATTTTTATATATCCGTAATTTTGTCTCCCAGGTCCTGTCTCTATGTACACTCACTGTACCCTACTCACTCACTGGGCCCTACACACTCACTGGGCTCTACACACTCACTGTGCCCGACACACTCACTGTGCCCTACACACTCACTGTGCCCTACACACTCACTGTGCCCTACACACTCACTGTGCCCTACACACTCACTGGGCCCTACATACTCACTGTGCCCTACACACTCACTGTGCCCTACACACTCACTGGGCCCTACACACTCACTGGGCCCTACACACTCGCTGGGCCCGACAAACTCACTCACACACATACTCCATCATCTGCTCACACACACATAATATGCACATACATTTATACTGACTCCACACACACACACACACACACACGCACACCCACTCACATACAAGCTGCTTCTACTCTGTTTATCTTATATCCTGTTGCCTAGTCACCTTACCTCTACACATATCTACCTCCATCAATCCAGTATCGAAATTGTAAATATGGTATTGGAACTGACCCTGTAATAGTATACTTACTTACTTATTGTGTTCTTCATATTTCTTCTTATTTGTCGTGTTTTTTTTGTTGTATTACATTGTTATTGATTATTGCATTGTTGGGTTTTGAGTTTGCAAGGCATTTCACTGTACTTGTGTATGTGACATTGAATCTTGAAGGTATGTAACAGGTAAGGAATAAGAAGTTTGTTTATTATGTCCTCATTTCTCTCTGTGCCATTCCCCAGTGTGAATCACTGTGTGAGCAGCAGGAGGGAGGGTTTTTGTGCAACAAACATTGGTTTCACTTCCCTTTGCCTTACCACAGCAATAAAGTTAATAGGCCTCTGTTATGAAACTGTCTGAAAAAATAGCTGTAGTGTTATTGTCACTGAAGATCTGAGTAGAATTGTCCCTGTTTTGAATCTTTTCATGTTTTCATGTCACACTGGTATTTAAGTAGGTTTCCATCTTACCCATACATGCACTAACTGTGATTTGTATGTTTCATATAACTTTCTGTGAGTAGATGGGTGTGTCTTATATTAAAACATTGTCCATTGTTTCCCCGAAGTACTGTTTACACAACAACAATGAGTGCAGCCAGCCCTGAGAAATACAACACAGAGGTCAGACCAGATGTAATGGAACTACTAACATGTCTAATCACTGACTCTCAGGTGTGTCTCAGTTGTGTCCCAAAACCCAATGTTTTGATCTGCAACATCAGGAATGTGAGCGTGACCATACAAATAGGTCTTATTTACAGAACTCTACACCATGGTATACCATAGTATAGAACAATTAGAGTAGATATACAGTTGAAGATGGAAGTCTATATACATCTTAGCCAAATAGATTTAAACTCAGTTTTTCACAATTCCTGACATTTAATCCTAGTAAAAATCCCCTGTCGTAGGTCAGTTAGGATCACCACTTTATTTTAAAAACGTGAAATATCAGAATAATAGTAGAGAGAATTATTTCTTAAATTTTTTATTTCTTTCATCACATTCCCATTGGGTCAGAAGATTACATACACTCAATTAGTATTTGGTAGCATTGCCTTTAAATTCTTTAACTTGGGTCAAATGTTTCGGGTAGCCTTCCACAAGCTTCCCACAATAAATTTGGTGAATTTTGGCCCATTCTTCCTGACAGAGCTGGTTTAACAGAGTCAGGTTTGTAGGCCTCCTTGCACGCAGACGCTTTTTCAGTTCTGCCCTCAAATTTTCTATGGGATTGAGGTCAGGGCTTTGTGATGGCCACTCCAATACCTTGACTTCATTTTGCCACAACTTTGGAAGTATGCTTGGCGTCATTGTCCATTTGGAAGGCCCATTTTGCAACCAAGCTTTAACTTCCTGACTGATGTCTTGACATGTTGCTTCAATATGTCCACATCATTTCCCTTCCTCATGATGCCATCTATTTTGTGAAGGGCACCAGTCCATCCTGCAGCATAGCACCCCCACAACATGATGCTGCCACCCCCGTGCTTCACGGTTGGGATGTTGTTCTTTGGCTTGCAAGCCTCCCCCTTTTACCTCCAAACATAACGATGGTCATTATGGCCAAACAGTTCTATTTTTGCTTCATCAGACCAGAGGACATTTCTCCAAAAAGTACGATCTTTGTCCCCATGTGCAGTTGCAACGCGTAGTCTGGCTTTTTTTTATGGCGGTTTTGGAGCAGTGTCTTCTTCCTTGCCGAGCGGCCTTTCAGGTTATGTCGATATAGGACTCGTTTTACTGTGGATATAGATACTATTGTACCTGTTTCCTCCAGCATCTTCACAAGGTCATTTGCTGTTGTTTCTGGGATTGATTGAAAGTCAATATATATAAAAAATATTTAAAAAAATAAAAAGAGTTCTTAACAGGGCATGTTTTTTTTTAAACACACAAACCTCATACCTAGCAATCACTTCGATACAGACAGCTGTAATCAACGAGGAAGTCATGGTATGACCCCAAACAACACACGTTGCCCTTTAACAGGTACAGTATGCCATCCTTCTATATAAAGAACAGTCTACTCTAGCCGCATCAAGTCATTAGCCAGCCTAATCCACTCTAGGCTTGTTGCCCTGATTAAGCCATAATGCCAAACAAGCCACACCAGAGAACAAGAGAGCAACAAGAGAGCTGCCATATGGAATAGCAGCACATGATGTCAGTAGTGAAGTATAAGAATTAAGTGGAAAATATTATTGTCCACCTCACTAGTATGTATGATCTCAAACCTTGACTTGATGTGTGTGGATTGAAGAGAAATGCAAAGGTGCAAATGCTCCAAGAATAAATACTGAGACCAACTATTCATGGCCAAAATACTTGGGAACTTGTTGACAGAGTAGCGCTGGTGACCAGGTAAGTTGTTTTTCTTTGAAAAAAGCATTTACATTTTCATATGGCTATGTTAAAGGGGCAATCTGCGATACTACATACTCATTGATTCTTCAAGAATATAACTTTTATAAATGCTTAATGAGCTTAGTTCAACTGTCATACCCCATCAGAACCCAATATATATGCTTGTTTTATCGAAACAGTGGTGGCGTGACCGCTTCGTTATTGTTCAAATCGCAGATTGGCCCTTTAAGATGGTCTCTTACCATTTGAGTGTTTCCTGAATGAAAAACGTGGAAGAGAAGAAATAGAAGAAGCAGAAGCAGAATAAAATGAATAGCTCAAATTATTATGGGAAGTAAGCTGTTTGATAACAGATGTGATTAATTCAACATTAATTCCATAACGTTCCTCTTGTCAGCTCAATCAGAGAGACTGTGATTGTCAGATGTTATGTGATATACTTTTCATTTGTCTGTTTTTCCTTGATCTTATGTATATTAAACCCCCTAGTCCTTTAAAAACAACACTGACTTTCCATTTCAGAGACACAATCAGCTTATGTTACACAGAAATCAATACTCACAATGTCATAGAAACAACAGTATTTCCCATAATGGTTTGTTACATGATAGCCACAGGTATATAATTACATTTCAGAAACTAAAAGTCACAATACATATTATAGGCCTTACCAAACTTGCCAAAGGGTAATGTAAAACTGTTTCAACATCTAATTTCATAGAAGTCATGGAATAAGTATGCCTTTATAGAATTACATACATAGTCTCTACTGTAGGATTGAGGTCAATCAATGAGGCCCGAGGTGAGCCAGAAGATAACAAGATTAAAATGTTGTAACAGGGAACATTATCACCATGCTCTCATTGGTTTCTGTGTAGTGGACATGTTTGTCTGGGTCGGATCTATTTTGGTCTTTCAGTGTTTGGCAGTGTGACATGGCCCAGTTTCTATAAATTGTGATTCTTTATGTGTTTGCCTGACAGGAATAACCATTCCTGACAGGAATAACCATGGGATGTGGCGTCGCAAAGTCGAACAAGTTCCATACAAAAAAGGGGGGAAAAGGTAGGCTTAACCTGACAGTTGGGAGTCTTGTTCACTGGTCTTTATGTTCTACAACAGTGGTATTCAAAGTCGGGGTCGCGGGGATACTGCAGTGGGGTCGCAAAAAGATTAAAAAAAATAAAATACAAGAAATAAGGAGTACAGATTATTGTATGGGACCATATATAAACGTTTTTGAGAACGGTCATTTGAAAAAATAAATGAGATTGAGTTAATGTAATTATTTGTTTAGCTTTGTTTAATTAGAATTGAGTGGGATGGGGTCATGAGAAATTATTGTGGAAAAAATGGGGTCCCTAGAAATTATTTTCAGTGGGGTCTCCACTGAAAAGGTTTGAATACCACTGTTCTACAAGCATGAATCATGTTTACATCTTACTTGTGTCATAGGCTAGCAGGTAGCTTAGTGGTTAAGAGTGTTTGGCCACTAACTGAAAGGTTGCTAGTTCAAATCCCTGAGCTGACTAGGTGAAAAATGTGTTGTTATCCCCTTGGGCAAGACTTAACCCTAACTGTTCCTGTAAGTCAGACTGAATAAGATCAGCTGCTAAAATGACATTGGTGTTGACATATGAAATGTATCATAACCACAATACATCAGGAAGGATAGAAAAAAGCATCCACTGATAATGATTTCCTGTAAATTATTTTAAAATGTTGTATTCTGTTTATCAACTTCAGTAAGATAGATATTCTAACCATACACCCCTCTATTTCTCTTCCATAAATAATGGAAGTTGCAATCGTTGCAGGTAAATGAGTCCAGTGCCATATCTATCAGTCTTTCTCAAACTATTTTTGTCCCAGGAACCATATGGTTCCTCCTAATCTGAGGACGGTTTACATCAAATCTATTAAGATACAGTCTGTGATCGCCCGAGTTAAAGGGGCAGTTGCTACATAATTAGTTTTTAAAAAAACGTATAAATGAGTTATACAGTATGTATCCATTGATTCTTGAAGAGTATAACATATTAATGCCTCGTGAGCTTAGTTCAACTGTAGTACCCCATCAGAAAATATAAGCTTGTTTTACGCCAATGTTTGTAATAAAGTAAATGTAAACAAACACTATGTAACCGCAAAACATGGTTAAAACTATCATTTTGATATGATGGATTGTTAACCCTGCATCCATAGCCCTGTCTATGTATTTGAGAGTGGTTACATTTCTCCCTCCCTCAGCTTTTACCAAAATAGGGACTTCACTTTGTTATTGTTTCAACTGCTGATTGCCGCATTAAGCAGCGTAAATGGAAAGCAATTCCCTTTTATACACTTTTCTCTCTGTGCGTATTCTGACATTGAATTTAAGCATGACAATATTATGCTATTCACCTGCTATTCGTTTTGGGTGGAGATTGAATAAATGAAGGTGAGGCGGATGTGTGTTTTCAGATACCCCGTATTCTGACCTTGACTTCATTCCCTAATAATTCCACTACCTTTACATGTGAGGATTCCATGAATAAGGTCTAACAAACCGGTTACAAATTGATAAGAGCTATTGATGTGAGCTAGGTAAATGAGTAATCCGTTTGGATAAGGGGATTGTAAATAAAAATGACATTTGTTTTAGACATATTTTTATCTTATAGATGCTGGAGACAAATGTGAAACCACTCATATACTGTGGCAGCAAACTGAAGCAACATATCAACTTTACCACATTAAAGTTAATATGCTGTACCATTATGCAGAATTAAAATTGTACAGTCTTTTAACTTGCAGACCCGTGAGCATTACTTTCAAAGCTACTGGCTGATATTATACAAATGCTTTGAAGCATCACTTTAATGAGAGCTGTCTAAATTTCTGTCTGGTAACCATTTCAGGGAACAATGCCGATCCACCTACTGGAGTTTGAGAAACATTGATAATGTATCCATTTCTCCATGCTTTATAAAGACTCCAACACAATTATCCAATTACAGCCAACTAAATATTGATGATGATCTATGGCCGGTTGGGTTGGCTGTAGTTGGATAGATGTGTAGGAGCCTTTAGAGGATGTGTGTGCTCTTTTTTTATTTTAGCGATGTTCAAGCAATTTCTACAAAGATAAAGTATTGCCCTCTAGAAAATGTAGACCAATTTGCAGTATACACAGAATAATGGTGACTTTATCACCTTTACCTCAAATCCTAACCTATTTGTATGTGTGTGAAATAATGTAATGTATTTTCTCTTATTTTTCTGTATCTGCAATGCTACATGAAGCCATCACATGTAAGCCCAAATGCTTCCCTTCTATGTTGATGTTGTTTACTTGTAAGGTAACAGGAAACAGGAAACAGATGGAATGTTTACTACATAGTCAGTCTAGGTCAAAGGTCAAGGCTGTAGTGGTCTGGCTTTTGTTGGACAGTATGTTGTTGTGTCCCATTAGCAAGGGTGGACTGGGACCAGAATCTGTCCAGGTATTTGTTACACAATGTCCAGACCTGGCATTGATAAATCAGGGCAATCAATGATCTGTCCTTGTTATAATACTGTTGTGATTATATATCTAATACTCTACTGTTGTGACCCACCTAGAGACATACAACCACATAATGCATGAACATACACAGGCATGTTCGTGGGTCTAGGTCTAGCACTGAATGGTCTCTCTCTATTCTGTCCAACAGCGATGAAGGCAGCTGTGTTGATCCAGCGCTGGTACCGTCAGTATGTGGCTCGTATGGAGATGAGACGCAGATACACCTGGAACATCTTCCAGTCTATAGAATACTCTGGGGAGCAGGCCCAGATCAAAGTGAGACACCGTAGTCACCCTGTATATTAGTGTACAACTGCCAGAGACTTTATGGCACAGTTGGTAGTGCACTTGCCCTGCAACTACATAGTAGCTGGTTCATGCCCCTCCCCCCAGATGTTCCCCATGAATTGGTACACTACCTTCGAAGCAGTGGAGGCTGCTGGGGGGAGGATGGCTCATAATAATGGCTGGAACTGAACAAATGGAATGGCATCAAACCATGTGTTTGATGTATATGATATCATTCTGCTCCAGCCATTACCACGAGCCCGTTCTCCACTATAATGGTGTAACCTCCAATTAGTATCCTCCTGTGCTTCGAAGGACATGGCATATTAATGTAGAAAAAATAAGAAAGTTAAAGATTGATTAACATTAGATGTGTTTTAAGAGAAAATGCAATATTGCAGGCTAATACACTTTCATTTACAAAGCAAATAAATAATCCAAAAAGTGCAATATTAGTATTTACTTTGTGTGAGGAAAGGTTTATACATAGTAATTCAACACAATCATACAGTTCCCTTGGTGAATAGAATACTTTGTGAAACTTTGCTAAAGAAAATGTCTATCTCTCTCTTCTCTATGCAGCTTTACAATTTCCTTGGCTACCTCATGGACAACTTCAACCCAACTAGCACTGAACGTAAGACTTCCCCTGCCCTTCTGTTGTGGCTTTTGTATACAATTGGGACCCTTATTACTGTTTTCACGAAAGTTGTCATATTATACCTGTGGTTTCTCCACTACAGGCAACTTAATCTCCCACATATTCAGAGAGAATGAAGTGTGCCGCGATACAGAGTGGGAGAGGCACTTCTGCTATAAGAATATTGAGGTGCCAGAGATCTACTCAGGTCCCCGTCTTATCTTCCCTCTGACTGTGGAACAAGTGGCTGCCATGGTAGAGGCCTTCAGGAATAAAAGAGTAGGTGCATTTATGTACAGTCAGAATGAAATTGATTCTCTGTTCCTAACTATAGCGCTTTAGCTTTATCACAAATCCCCTTCACTACACAACTGTTTCTCCCAGTAGCAGCTCCACTCTCGGTACGTTCTCCAACTTCTCCTGGAAACATGGAAGTTACTCCGAAAGCTGCCAAACATCAGTCGAATCTCCACCTGTCACAGCAAAGAAATCACCGTTTGTGGTGAGTAATAAATCACCACCGTTTTTTGTTGTTGTCTCGATTCACCTCATTGAGGCGAGCAACCCTTTTCAAATGTTTTCTTTATATACCTTAAATTATACAAATATTGGTCAATGATCAACTGTAATAGTTATTATATCAGTGTATTGATACAGCATTGTTTCATCCAAGGTGATTTACATGGGCAGCTTGAAGACCTGCTGTTGATATTTTACAAGGTACTGTGCGTCACCTGCTACAATTTATCAGCTAAATACATATGAAATGAAATCATTATTTTTGTTGAAACTTTCCCCCATAACAGATAGAAAGATATACATTTAAGATATTCATGGTCTGTTGTGTTTATTGTTTCCCCTGTAGAATGGCATGCCATCATTGGATCGGCCATATGTTTTCAATGGAGACTTTGTTGATCGAGGCAAAGATTCCATTGAGATTCTCCTCATCCTTTTTGCCTTCCTGCTCGTGTATCCAAACGATGTTCACCTCAACAGGGGAAACCATGAAGACCATATTGTCAACTTGAGGTATACAGTCAAAACACTGATCATGTACCAATTCAATCTATTTAATCATTTAAACAATCATATATTTTCAACTCTGGTATCTCTTTGTTGTTTGTTTAGGTATGGCTTCACCAAGGAGGTGTTGGGGAAATACAAGGTAGGTTTCATTTTAGGAAAGTTAAATAAATAAAGAACACATCCTGGTGAAGTGTTGACTAACACAAGATTAACTTGTCGTGGGCAGAAATATTTGACATGTGCATATAATATATAGAATATATTTTATAATAATATATAATATAATACAGTGCATATGATATTATAAATGCCTCACATGCGACTCGTAATAAGACCTAGCAATTAGCCTATTAAAATGTTTATCTGACTCCATAAATTCAATTAGCAATATGCAAGAGACTACAGTTGAACCATGCACAATAAAGTATTATGGATTCAATAATATAATAATACTTTTAGAAAAAAATGTTATCTTTAATTTGCAATCAGTAGCAACTATGAGATTAGAAAGGTTCAGAACTTTTGTGAAACATAACACAGTTGAAAAATATATGCCTAATAAAAAAGTAAAATAAATGAATGGTGTTAAGAGATAGATGGGAGAGGTTGAGTGGAGCTGAAAGGGTGGGATTAAAAACAAGATAACTAATGTGAAATATACTGTGTCTGTAAATTGTATATAGGTTCAGAATTTTGTGACTCACAGTTAAAAATATATGGCAAAATTGAACTAAATGGCTTCAGAAATAGATGGGAGGGGTTGATGATATTTGAAGGATGGGATTAAAAACAAACAAAAGATAACTATTGTAAAATACACTATGTCTATAAAATGTATATAGTATGTATAAACTGGAAGTAATTAGGGGAGGGGTGGTAGGGTTAGGAGAAAATAATAAAGGAACAAATATTTAAAAGAGATATACATGTGTACAGATACGTGTAACCACAGAGATCATACACACTGTACCAGTCAAACGTTTGGACACACCTACTCATTCAAGGGTTTTTCTTTCGTTTTACTCTTTTCTACATTGTAGAATAATAGTGAAGACATCAAAACTATGTAATAACACATATGGAATCACACAGTAACCAAAAAAGTGTTAATCAAATCTAAATCTATATTATATTTGAGATTATATATATTTACCAAAAAATATATGGGGGATTGGAAATTATGCAGACAATTACATTGATGAAAGCTACAATCTATCTGCACTATTAAAGCTGATCCACCCCTGGAAGAAAATAAAAAACTATTTTGGGTTTAGCTGACTAAGATCAATGAATGGTCATGAGAAGTGAATATCAAAGCAAGTATTCTTTTTAATAACTGCTCAACGCTGGTCTGACCAATCTGATTCCACGCTCCAAGACTGCTTCCATCACATGGACTGGGATATGTTTCGTATTGCGTCAAACAACAACATTGACGAATACGCTGATTCGGTGAGCGAGTTCATTTGAACATGCGTTGAAGATGTCGTTCCCATAGCAACGATTAAAGCATGAACCACTACCGGAAACATGACCGAATACAAACAGTGTAGCTATTCCCTCCGCAAGGCAATCAAACAAGCGAAGCTCAGTATAGAGACAAAGTTGAATCGCATTTCAAGGGCTCAGACACGAGGTATGTGGCAGGGTCTACAGTCAATCACGGATTACAAAAAGAAAACCAGCCCAGTCACGGACCAGGATGTCCTGCTCCCAGGCAGACTAAATAACTTTTGCCCGCTTTGAGGACAATACAGTGCCACTGACACGGCTCGCAACCAAAACATGCGGTCTCTCCTTCACTGCAGCCGAGGTTAGTAAAACATATAAACGTGTTAACCCTCGCAAGGCTGCAGGCCCAGACGGCATCCCCAGCCGCGCCCTCAGAGCATGCGCAGACCAGCTGGCTGGTGTGTTTACGGACATATTCAATCAATCCTTATCCCAGTCTGCTGTTCCCACATGCTTCAAGAGGTCCACCATTGTTCCTGTTCCCAAGAAAGCTAATGTAACGGATGTGAAACGGCTAGCTTAGTTAGCGGTGCGCGCTAAATAGCGTTTCAATCAGTGACGTCACTTGCTCTGAGACCTTGAAGTAGTAGTTCCCCTTGCTCTGCAAGGGCCACGGCTTTTGTGGAGCGATGGGTAACGATGCTTCGAGGGGTGACTGTTGATGGGTGCAGAGGGTCCCTGGTTCGCGCCCGGGTATGGGCGAGGGGACGGTCTAAAGTTATACTGTTACACTAAGGTAAATGAGCTAAACGACTACCGCCCCGTAGCACTCACTTCCGTCATCATGAAGTGTTTTGAGAGACTAGTCAAGGACCATATCACCTCCACCCTACCTGACACCCTAGACCCACTCCAATTTGGTTACTGCCCAAATAGGTCCACAGACGATGCAATCTCAACCACACTGCACACTGCCCTAACCCATCTGGACAAGAGGAATACCTATGTGAGAATGCTGTTCATCGACTACAGCTCAGCATTTAACACCATAGTACCCTCCAAACTCGTCATCAAGCTTGAGACCCTGGGTCTCGACCCCGCCCTGTGCGGTGTCAGGAAAATAACCTCACACTCAACGTCAACGTCAACAAAACTAAGGAGATGATTGTGGACTTCAGGAAACAGCAGAGGGAACACCCCTCTATCCACATCGATGGGACAGTAGTGGAGAGGGTAGTAAGTTTTAAGATCCTCAGCGTACACATCACAGACAAACTGAATTGGTCCACCCACACAGACAGCATCGTGAAGCAGACGCAGCAGCGCCTCTTCAACCGCAGGAGGCTGAAGAAATTCGGCTTGTCACCAAAAGCACTCACAAACTTCTACAGATGCACAATCGAGAGCATCCTGTCGGGCTGTATCACCGCCCGGTATGGCAACTGCTCCGCCCACAACCGTAAGACTCTCCAGAGGGTAGTGAGGTCTGTACAACGCATCACCAGGGGCAAACTACCTGCCCACCAGGACACCTACACCATCCGATGTCACAGGAAGGCCATAAAGATTGTCAAGGACAACAACCACCCGAGCCACTGCCTGTTCACCCCGCTATCATCCAGAAGGCGAGGTCAGTACAGGTGCATCAAAGCTGGGACCAAGAGACTGAAAAACAGCTTGTATCTCAAGGCCATCAGACTGTTAAACAGCCACCACTAACATTGAGTGGCTGCAGCCAACACACTGACTCAACTCCAGCCACTTTAATTATGGGAATTGATGGGAATTGATGGAAAATATATCACTAGCCACTTTAAACAATGCTACTTAATATAATGTTTACATACCCTACATTATTCATCTCATATGTATATACTGTACTCTATATCATCTACTGCATCTTTATGTAATACATGTATCACTAGCCTCTTTAAACTATGCCAATTTGTTTACATACCCTACATTACTCATCTCATATGTATATACTGTACTCGATACCATCTACTGCATCTTGCCTATGCCGCTCTGTACCATCACTCATTCATATATCTTTATGTACATATTCTTTATCCCTTTACACTTGTGTGTATAAGGTAGTAGTTTTGGATTTGTTAGTTAGATTACTCGTTGGTTATTACTGCATTGTCGGAACTAGAAGCACAAGCATTTCGCTACACTCGCATTAACATCTGCTAACATGTGTATGTGACAAATAAATTAGATTTGATTTCAATTAACAGGTGTGCCTTGTTAAATGTTAATTTGTAGAATTAGGGATCCTGAGTGGGGTAGTAGTCTAAGCCACTGCATCACAGTGTTAGAGGCAGTGTTAGAGGGTTCGATCCCGGGCTGTATCACAACCGGCCATGCTAGAGGGTTCGATACTGGGGAGGGTTTGGCTGGGGTAGGCCGTCATTGTAAATAAGAATTTGTTCTTAACTGACTTGTCTAGTAAAATAAAGGTTAAATATATAAAAATATGAGTTTCAGCCAATCAATTGTGTTGTGACACGGTAGGGGTGGTATACAGAAGACAGCCCTATTTGGTAAAAGACATAGTCCAGAACAGCTCAAATAAGCAAAGAGAAACGACAGTCCATCATTACTTGAAGACAGGAATTTCAATCAATATGGAACATTCCAAGAACTTTGAAGCTTTCTTCAAGTGCAGTCGCAAAACCATCAAGAGCTATGATGAAACTGGCTCTCATGAGTTCCGCCACAGGAGAGGAAGACCCAGAGTTACCTCTGCTGCAGAGGATAAGTTCATTAGAGTTAACTGCACCTCAGATTGCAGCCCAAATAAATGCTTCACAGAGTTCAAGTAACAGACACATCTCAACCTCAACTGTTCAGAGGAGACTGCGTGAATCAGGCATTCATGGTCGAATTTCTGCAACAACAAAAAAACACTACTAGAGGACACCAATAAGAAGAAGAGACATGAGCCAAGAAACGCTAGCAATGGACTTTAGACCAGTGGGCATCTGTCCTTTGGTCTGATGAGTCCAAATGTGAGATTTTTGGTTCCAACCGCCATGTCTTTATAGACTCAGAGTAAGTGAACAGATGATCTCCGCATGTGTGGTTCCCACCGAGAATAGGGGAGGAGGAGTTGTGATGGCTTTACTGGTGACACTGTCAGTGATTTATTTAGAATTCAAGGCACACTTAACCAGCATGGTTACCACAGCATTCTGCAGCGATATGCAATCCTATCTGGTTTGCGCTTAGTGGGACAATCATTTGTTTTCAACAGGACAATGACCCAAAACACACTTCCAGGTTGTGTAAGGTCTATTTGACCAAGAAGGAGAGTGATGGAGTGCTGCATCAGATGACCTGGTCTCTACAATCACCAGGACCTCAACCCAATTGAGATGGTTTGGGATAAGTTGGATCAAAGAGTGAAGGAAAATCAGCCAAGTGCTCAGCATATGTGGGAACTCCTTCAAGACTGTTGGAAAAGCATTCCTCGTGAAGCTGGTTGAGAGAATGCCAAGAGTTTGCAAAGCTGTCATCAAGGCAAAAGGTGGCTACATTGAATAATCTAAAATATATTTTGATTTGTTTAACACTTTTTTGGTTACTACATGATTGCATATGTGTAATTTCATAGTTTTGATGTCTTCACTATTATTCTACAATGTAAAAAATAGTTAAACAAAAACAAAAACCCTTGAATGAGTAGTTGTGTCCAACTTTTGACTGGTACTGTATGTAGATAGCATCATAGGTATCCTCAGTGAACAAGTTTCAGATAGAAACTATACATGGATACTATAGTAATATTCTATCACATTCAATGTTCTGGATACTGTACCAGATAGACACAGTTGAAGTCAGAAGTTTACTTACACCTTAGCCAAATACATTTAAACTCAGTTTTTCACAATTCCTGACATTTAATCCTAGTAAAAATGATTCCCTGTCTTAGCTCAGTTAGGATCACTACTTTATTTTAAAAATATGAAATGTCAGAATAATAGTAGAGAGAATGAATTATTTCAGCTTTTATTTCTTTCATCCCATTCTCAGTGGGTCAATAGTTTACATACACTCAATTAGTATTTGGTAGCATTGCCTTTAAATTGTTTAACTTGGGTCAAACTTTTCGGGTAGCCTTCCACAAGCTTCCCACAATAAATTGGGTGGATTTTGGCCCATTCCTCTTGACAGAGCTGGTGTAACTGAGTAAGGTTTGTAGGCCTCCTTGCTCGCAGACACTTTTTCAGTTCTGCCCACACATTTTCAATAGGATTGAGGTCAGGGCTTTGTGATGGCCACTCCAATACCTTGACTTTTTTGTCCTTAAGCCATTTTGCCATTTTGGAAGTATGCTTGGGGTCATTGTCCATTTGGAAGACCCATTTGCGACCAAGCTTTAACTTCCTTACTGATGTCTTGAGATGTTGTTTCAATATATCCACTTAACTGTCCCTCCTCATGATGCCATCAATTTTGTGAAGTGCACCAGTCCCTCCTGCAGCATAGCACCCCCACAACATGATGCTGCCACCCCTGTGCTTCACGGCTGGGATGTTGTTCTTCTGTTTGCAAGCCTCCTCCATTTTCCTCCAAACATAACGATGGTCATTATGGTCTATTTTTGTTTCATCAGACCAGAGGACATTTCTCGAAAAAGTACGATCTTCGTCCTCATGTGCAGTTGCAAAGCGTAGTCTGGCTTTTTTATGGCAGTTTCGGAGCAGTGTCTTCTTCCTTGCTGAGCGGCCTTTCAGGTTATGTCGATATAGGACTCGTTTTACTGTGGATATAGATAATTTTGTACCTGTTTCCTCCAGCATCTTCACAAGGTCCTTTGCTGTTGTTTCTGGGTTTGACTTGCACTTTTCGCACCAAAGTACGTTAATCTCTAGGAGACAGAACGTGTCTCCTTCCTGAGCGGAATGACGGCTGAGTGGTCCCATGGTGTTTATACTTGCGTACTATTGTTTGTACAGATGAACGTGGTACCTTCAGGCATTTGGAAATTTCTCCCAAGGATGAACCAGACTTGTGGAGGTCTACAATTTTCTTTCTGAAGTCTTGGCTGATTTCTTTTGATTTTCCCACAATGTCAAGTAAAGAGGCACTGAGTTCGGAGGTAGGCCTTGAAATACATCCACAGGTACACCTACAATTCACTCAAATTATGATAATTAGCCTATCAGAAGCTTCAATATCCATGACATCATTTTCTGGAATTTTCCAAGCTGTTTAAAGGCACAGTCAACTTAGTGTATGTAAACTTCTGACCCACTGGAATTGTGATATATTGAATTATAAGTGAAATTATATGTCTGTAAACAATTGTTGGAAAAAAGTACTTGTGTCATGCACAAAGTAGATGTCTTAACCGACTTGCTAAAAGTATAGTTTGTTAACAAGAAATTTGTGGAGTGGTTGAAAAACCACAAACAACAAAATGACTCCAACCTAAGTGTATGTAAACTTCCAACTTCAACTGTTCATTTTGGCCCCCCAGAGGAGGAAGGGCTGACCAGTCTTTGGGCATTGTCCTATCCTTGTGTTCCTGAACCATTTGCCATGCAGCTCCAGGTGACAGAGAACTCACAAATTAGGGCCTTGCCCACAAGCTCACTGAAGTCTGATGTCAGTCTCATGTAGGACTGTAAATATGTGCAGGATGTTCAGAATAGTTTGTTGACCATATGGCATTAAATCCTCTTTATCCTACTTATAAAACATCAGGAAAATATCTTTGCTATCTAAATAGTATCTTTATTTAATACTTCGATAACTTGGAATCACAACTATAAACTGCAATTGGCTCGCTCATTGCTCAAAGTTTAAAAGGGGTGTATTTCCACATTCAATGTGGGTCACTCACTGACTCGTAACGTCCAGTTAAAGGATTAAGAGGTTGCTAAACAAGATGACTTAAGGTCATCAGTGTTCTCTCAATGTGCCGGTTACAGGTTACAGCGAGTCAGGATGATCAGTGGCTTTACTGTACTTACGCCCACGCAGCAATGCACTCTTGGATCTTTACCCAGATTCTAAACATGCATCAAAACAGTACAGCTAAAGTGATTATTTGTTTACACTGGTTTAAAAGCCAGATCAGCTTGACATACATTTTTTAAACACAATTCCCAAATTTGCTGGCACATATAGGGACAAAATGTCACACTCGTCTCATCTATTCAACAATGCAGTGATGAATTATAATTGTAGTTAATTTCCCTTGTCCTCAGATGCACGGCAAGAGGATCCTAAAGCTGCTTCAGAAGATCTTCAGCTGGTTGCCCCTGGCAACAGTCATCGATCAGAAAGTGTTGATCCTGCATGGGGGCATCTCCAACACCACGGACCTCTGCCTCATAGCCAGAGTGGACAGACACAAAGTAAGTGAGACTTTCTCTAGACAAATGTAGTTTCTATCAATCAATCAAAACTATGGTGGAACATACACTGTACAAACACATGAAGAAAAGGGAAAACGGTCCATTTCCACGGACTGACAAAGAGGACAGATGTAAATGTTAATAAATTATTTCATATAATTGAAATAATGCCTTTGTGTTCTCTCTCCCTCCCCGTTTCACTATCTCTATTTCTCTGTCGTCTCCCAGTACGTGTCAGCCCTGAGGCCTCCTAAGAAGAGGACACAATACCCAGTGAGTCAGTCCTCTGTGGACTTGGACATGGAAGACGACCTGTCAGGCACCAAGAACAACCAGCGCCGGGTCTCCCTGATCAAGGCCAACTCTTTCGGACCCCGGGATGGCTTCCAGCGCCGCTCACTCCAGGACCTTTCCGGCAGGGTCCCCCGGACCGTTGACGAGGAGATAGAGGTGCGGCGGAGGCAGTCTGGCTTCATCAAGGGCGGCTTCAGCCATAGTCAGGGGGAACTCAATAACCTGGCCGTCTCCTCAGCGTCGCAGGAATCCACCGACACAGCAGACACTACCGTAGAGGAGTGGAAACAGGTGAGGAATTCCGGCTGGGGATGTGTTGTAGACTAGAGAGGTGGTTTGGTGAGCTGTGCTGTGTGATGAGTAACAGTAAACCTTGTCTGAGACCTGACGACTTTAGCCTTTAGCTCTATACAGGTTCGATACTCAGTCAGTTACTCATGATTGGTTGTTAAACACCACCTCAGCACTAGGAGTGCTCTATGCTCTGTTTGTGTATGTCGCAGATTGACATTTATTTTCATGATTCTTTCCCTTGAGCCGGAACTGAGAGGTTTCCACTAGATCAAAGGTAGGCAACCCTGGTCCCTGGAGTGCTGCAGGCGCTAGATGGACCAGCTGCAAAATTGTCTATATCATACAAATTAATGAAAACAAAAATCTTAGTTTAAGGCATTAGGGTTTACACTGTGGTTAAGGTTAGAGTTAAGGTTAGGGTTAGGTTTAAAATCAGATTTTATGACTTTTTGGCTGTGCCAGTTAGTCACCACTCTGCAGAGCTGCCTCCAGGGCAAGACTCATGACAGTAAATGCCAACCTGCCTACAGTCACTTACTTAGTCACAGACAGACTAAAACAGAGGACCGTTAATCCGTCAACCTGAATAACAATCTTGTTTTCCAATTTGCCATCTGTTTTAAAAGCAGACACTTTTCAGGACAAACCCTCATTTTACAAGAGGAGCCAACTACATTTTGTTTTCTTCACTTTAACTCAATGGTGAAGGTTAATGTGTCTTACAGTACAATAGTTATTCAACTGAATCCATCACAGTATTTTAAGGAAAAGCTGTCTCCTAAATGGTGAATGATTGTCAGCAGTATGTAGTATATACTCTGATATAATATAAGCACTAGCTAAAAGTAGTATACTGTTAAGGGAATAGAGTGTCATTTGAGATACAACCATGGTCTTCTCACCTCTATATCTACTTATAGCCCTATACCAGTCATCTGTTTACTGTCATTTTTGTTTTCCTTATGATAGCCTATTGTAAAGTCCTTGGGTCTGACAAAAATGCTAATAATTTGACAATGTATTATTTATATGACTAGATTCTGGACCTACTGTGGAGTGACCCCATGTCTCAGAGCGGCTGCATACCCAACGAGGTGCGAGGAGGAGGCTGCTACTGGGGGCCAGACGTCACCCAGGACTTCCTGGACAGACACAACATGCAGCTCATCATCCGCTCCCACGAGTGCAAGCAGGATGGCTATGAGTTTTGCCACAACCGCAGGGTGAGAACAGTCAGGCTAAAGGTGTCTAAGGGATTACATAAGATGGGTAAGACTAGGGACTCTATCCAAACATCTCTCATAGTCTCATACTAGGAGTGTGGATATATTACACTTCCACCTGTCCATTTAACCATATTCATCATGATCTAAACGGCAAATCTGATGTCAGATCTGCAATACTCTGAGACGTGACCGGATCATAAAACACTCTAGACCCTCCTTATACGCTATAACTAGGGCCACAAGTTTGTCCTAGTCAGGTCATGTGGCCAGGAACAATTCCTGGCCTTGGTAATGGCATATTTTGAATGCTAAGTCCCATTTATGCCCACTGCCCTATCGTGACATAGGCCTACACTAAAGTCTTATCTCACTTGGCAGAGGGGAGCAGTTGCTCCACCATACTTTTGAGCTAATATTCTATAAGAGTAGCAGGTGCAAGTAATCAGTTCCGGTGAGCCTACATTTGCTGCTCACTTGCTTTAGTCAGCCTACATTTGTGTGCTTTGAAAGTGCAGTACCAGAGGTTTCTGGAAACTAAAACACTGCTTTTCACTGTTTGGTAATTCTGTATTGTTTACCATTTGTACAACAGGTCCTCACCCTGTTCTCTGCCTCCAACTACTATGAAGTGGGCAGCAACAGAGGGGCCTACGTGAAATTGGGACCAGACCTAGTGCCTTATTTGATTCAGTACCAGGCTAGCAGTATGACTCGAGAACTCACCCTCAGGAAAAAGTAAGCTACAATGGAAAATTATTTAGATTAATAAAATTAAGATTATTAAATTGATGTGGACAGAGTTTGATCTGTTCTCCCTGTCTGGACTACAGTGTGGGGAAGGTGGAACATTCAGCCCTCAAGGTCCTGCGGGAACAGCTGTTTGCACACAAGTCTGACCTCGTCAGTGCCTTCCAAGAGTTTGACAAAGACAAAACAGGTGTCGTATCAATTGACATAGCCATGATCAAATATTCCCCCAAAGAATTAAGATTTATGTGATTTAATACAATTTACACCCTTTAATTGTTTATACTCATATTTCATGACATATAATATCTCTTATTTTGGGGTTATTTTTTTTTTGGGGGGGATTAGATCAGCTATGAAATTAGCAGATAAAATTTAAGTCTATCAAATTACATTACTTGAATCCTTTTGGATTCTTTTTTTTCTACCACCCCCTGCCCTGGTTGGAGAACTCGTTCTCATTCTCTCAAAACCACATAAAAAAAACAGACTACGGTTTGCAACTGCACATGAGGACAAAGATTGTACTTTTTAGAGAAATGTCCTGGGGTCTGATGAAACAAAAATATAACTGTTTGGCCATAATGACCGTTCTGTTTGGAGGAAAAAGGGGGAGGCTTGCAAGCCTTCCGTCAAGATAGAACTGCCAAAGGGGGCGGAGTCGCAGTCTACTGCAGAGATAGCCTGCAAAGTAATGTCATACTTTCCAGGTCCATACCCAAACAGTTTGAACTACTAATTTTGAAAATTACTCTCTCCAGAAACAAGTCTCTCACTGTTGCCGCCTGCTACCGACCCCCGTCAGCTCCCAGCTGTGCCCTGGACACCATTTGTGAATTGATCGCCCCCATCTAGCTTCAGAGTCTGTCCTGTTAGGTGACCTAAACTGGGATATGCTTAACACCCCGGCAGTCCTACAATCTAAGCTAGATGCCCTCAATCTCACGCAAATCATCAAGGAACCCACCAGGTACAACCCTAACTCTGTAAACAAGGGCACCCTCATAGACGTCATCCTGACCAACTGGCCCTCCAAATATACCTCCGCTGTCTTCAACCAGGATCTCAGCGATCACTGCCTCATCGCCTGTATCCGCCACGGAGCCGCAGTCAAACGACCACCCTCATCACTGTCAAACGCTCCCTAAAACACTTCTGTGAGCAGGCCTTTCTAATCGACCTGGCCCGTGTATCCTGGAAGGACATTGACCTCATCCCGTCAGTTGAGGATGCCTGGTCATTCTTTAAAAGTAACTTCCTCACCATTTTGGATAAGCATGCTCCGTTCAAAAATGCAGAACCAAGAACAGATACAGCCCTTGGTTCACTCCAGACCTGACTGCCCTCGACCAGCACAAAAACATCCTGTGGCGGACTGCAATAGCATCGAATAGCCCCGTGATATGCAACTGTTCAGGGAAGTCAGGAACCAATACACGCAGTCAGTCAGGAAAGCTAAGGCCAGCTTCTTCAGGCAAAAGTTTGCATCCTGTAGCTCCAACTCCAAAAAGTTCTGGGACACTGTGAAGTCCATGGAGAACAAGAGCACCTCCTCCCAGCTGCCCACTGCACTGAGGCTAGGAAACACGGTCTCCACCGATAAATCCATGATTATCGAAAACTTCAATAAGCACTTCTCAACGGCTGGCCATGCCTTCCGCCTGGCTACTCCAACCTCGGCCAACAGCTCCGCCCCGTAGTTCCTCACCCAAGCCTCTCCAGGTTCTCCTTTACCCAAATCCAGATAGCAGATGTTCTGAAAGAGCTGCAAAACCTGGACCCGTACAAATCAGCTGGGCTTGACAATCTGGACCCGCTATTTCTGAAACTATCTGCCGCCATTGTCGCAACCCCTATTACCAGCCTGTTCAACCTCTCTTTCATATCGTCTGAGATCCCCAAGGATTGGAAAGCTGCCGCAGTCATCCCCTCTTCAAAGGAGGAGACACCCTGGACCCAAACTGCTATAGACCTATATCCATCCTGCCCTGCCTATCTAAGGTCTTCGAAAGCCAAGTCAACAAACAGGTCACTGACCATCTCGAATCCCACCGTACCTTCTCCGCTGTGCAATCTGGTTTCCGAGCCGGTCACGGGTGCACCTCAGCCACACTCAAGGTACTAAATGATATCATAACCGCCATCGATAAAAGACAGTACTGTGCAGCCGTCTTCATCGACCTCGCCAAGGCTTTCGACTCTGTCAATCACCAAATTCTTATCGGCAGACTCAACAGCCTCGGTTTTTCGGATGACTGCCTTGCCTGGTTCACCAATTACTTTGCAGACAGAGTTCAGTGTGTCAAATCAGAGGGCATGCTGTCCGGTCCTCTGGCAGTCTCTATGGGGGTGCCACAGGGTTCAATTCTCGGGCCGACTCTTTTCTCTGTATATATCAATGATGTTGCTCTTGCTGCGGGCGATTCCCTGATCCACCTCTACGCAGACGACACCATTCTATATACTTTCGGCCCGTCATTGGACACTGTGCTATCAAACCTCCAAACGAGCTTCAATGCCATACAGCACTCCTTCCGTGGCCTCCAACTGCTCTTAAACGCGAGTAAAACCAAATGCATGCTTTTCAACCGATCGCTGCCTGCACCCGCATGCCCGACTAGCATCACCACCCTGGATGGTTCCAACCTTGAATATGTGGACATCTATAAGTACCTAGGTGTCTGGCTAGACTGCAAACTCTCCTTCCAGACTCACATCAAACATCTCCAATCAAAAATCAAATCCAGAGTCGGCTTTCTATTCCGCAACAAAGCCTCCTTCACTCACGCTGCCAAGCTTACCCTAGTAAAACTGACTATCCTACCGCTCCTCGACTTCGGCGATGTCATCTACAAAATGGCTTCCAACACTCTACTCAGCAAACTGGATGCAGTCTATCACAGTGCCATCCGTTTTGTCACTAAAGCACCTTATACCACCCACCACTGCGACTTGTATGCTCTAGTCGGCTGGCCCTCACTACATATTCGTCGCCAGACCCACTGGCTCCAGGTCATTTACAAGTCCATGCTAGGTAAAGCTCCGCCTTATCTCAGTTCACTGGTCACGATGGCAACACCCATCCGTAGCACGCGCTCCAGCAGGTGTATCTCACTGATCATCCCTAAAGCCAACACCTCATTTGGCCGCCTTTCGTTCCAGTACTCTGCTGCCTGTGACTGGAACGAATTGCAAAAATCGCTGAAGTTGAGACTTTTATCTCCCTCACCAACTTCAAACATCAGCTATCCGAGCAGCTAACCGATCGCTGCAGCTGTACATAGTCTATAGGTAAATAGCTCACCCTTTTTCACCTACCTCATTCCCATACTGTTTTTATACTGTTTTTATTTATTTACTTTTCTGCTCTTTTGCACACCAATATCTCTACCTGTACATGCCCATCTGATCATTTATCACTCCAGTGTTAATCTGCAAAATTGTATTATTCGCCTACCTCCTCATGCCTTTTGCACACATTGTATATAGACTGCCCATTTTTTTCTACTGTGTTATTGACTTGCTAATTGTTTACTCCATGTGTAACTCTGTGTTGTCTGTTCACACTGCTATGCTTTATCTTGGCCAGGTCGCAGTTGCAAATGAGAACTTGTTCTCAACTAGCCTACCTGGTTAAATAAAGGTGAAATAAAAAAATAAAAAAATAAAATAAATAAAAGCCGAAGAACAACATCCCAACCGTAAAGCACAGGGGTGGCAGCATCATGTTGTGGCGTTGCTATGCTGCAGGAGGGACTGGTGCACTTCACAAAATTGATGGCATCATGAGAAGGACAGTTAAGTGGATATATTGAAGCAACATCTCAAGACATCAGTTAAAGCTTGGTCGCAAATGGGTCTTCCAAATGGACAATGACCCCAAGCATACTTCCAAAGTTGTGTCAAAATGGCTTAAGGACAACAAAGTCAAGGTATTGGAGTGGCCATCACAAAGCCCTGACCTCAATCCCATAGAAATGTTGAGGGCAGAACTGAAAAAGCATCTGCGAGCAAGGAGGCCTATAAACCTGATTCTGTTACACCAGCTCTGTCAGGAGGAATGTGCCATAATTCACCCAATTTATTGTGGGAAGCTTGTGGAAGGCTACCCAAAGTGTTTGACCCATACTAATTGAGTGTATGTAAACTTCTGACTCACTGGGAATGTGATGAAAGAAATAAAAGCTGAAATAAATCATTCTCTCTACTATTATTCTGACATTTCACATTCTTAATATAAAGTGGTGATCCTAACTGACCTAAGACAATTTTTATTAGGATTAAATGTCAGAAATGGTGAAAAACTGAGTTTACATCTATTTGGCTATAGTGTAAGTAAACTTCCGGTGTGTGTGTGTGTGTGTGTGTGTGTGTGTGTGTGTGTGTGTGTGTGTGTGTGTGTGTGTGTGTGTGTGTGTGTGTGTGTGTGTGTGTGTGTGTGTGTGTGTGTGTGTGTATATATGTGTGTATATGTATATGTTAAGCAGTCCCCTCCTCCCTGTCTCCAACACAGGGCAGGTGTCTCTGAATGACTGGGCTACGGCGGTAGAGAGTGTGCTGCGTCTAGGCCTACCCTGGAGGATGCTGCGCTTTCAGCTGGCCACCTGCAAGACCCCGGGGGGCATGTTGGACTACCAGGAGTGGTTCCAGGAACTTTCCATAAAAGAGCCACAAATGGAGGTAATGGCATGTTACGTCTGTCATTTAACATCCATATTGACGATACTGATCAAATCCTTGTGGATGTACATACTTCTGTCCCAACAGGCTAATTGTGTTTGTTTGTCTTGTCCAAGCATACATGGTTATATAGAATTCTGTGGGAACACAGCTTGTATGTCATGACACACCTCTTATTTCAAAATCTGATGCCATAGAAAACAATTGGTGTTCACAGACAACTCTCCCCTTGATTGCCTATGCAGCACATCGATCAGGGTTTGCTGGAGACCCTGTACCGCCATCGCGCCACCTTGGAGACCATCTTCAGAATAGTGGATTTAGACAACTCAGGTAACAATACTCCTTTACTCCGCCTTCATTCCATGTGTTGTTTCTTCAGGTGAATGTTTTGATCGCACAAGACGTGACGTCAACTACCGGTTACCTGTGTTATTTGTTTGGGGCGCATAGTTTACAAACGTACATATGTAAGTATACTCAGACACATGTCGTACTTATTGAGGCCAACCTCCCTGTAGTCTGTCTGTGGGGTGTTAAAGCTAACGTCAGCAGTAGGTTGATTTAGGATTAACCCACTGGTCTTCTAGTATCACACCCAGCCAACTGACGCCAGCCCTGCTACTTATCTCTCCCCTCATCCCACTGGCTCTCCATCTCTCCTCCCTTCCCCTCTCCTCCATCTTTCCTTCCCCTCTCTCCTCCCTCTCCTCTCAACCATTCTATCATGTCTCTCCCTTCACTCTCTCTCCCCCTCCTCTCGCCTCCCTCCAGGGTTCATCACGATGGAGGACTTCCGTCAGACGTGGAAGCTGCTGAGTGCCTTCTTAAAGATGGAGATCACTGACGAGGCTATCTCGGACCTGTCCGTCACCATAGACACCAACCAGGACGGCAACATTGACATCGATGAGTTCATGGAGGCCTTCCGGCTGACAGACAAGAAAAGCCGGCTGGAGAGGGGAAAGAGCATGTTTATGGGGACTACCACTGACCTGACCAAACTAGAGGGGGACCCCAATATATGAGGGATTAGTTGGACTGGAGGGGGAGCCCAATATATGAGGGATTAGTGGGACTGGAGGGGAAGCCCAACAAGTATGTAGTAGTTTGAGTAAAAAAAAAAATTAAAACAGACACTATCCACTCAAGACCAACAAACTACTACTAGTGGGAGAAGTTCCGTATGGAGAGAGAGAATGTAAGAGAGACTGCTTGTTTATTACCTCAGGGGCTATGGAGGTAGCGCACAAACAAACAAGCCAACAAGCTGCTTTGATCATTGACGCACATTGAGACACTGAGACTATGGAGTGTTACAGCAGTGTCGATTAGGCTAGAAGGTGGATAGCAGACAATCTCCTTGTGGTGATTAGAGCGTATGGCTGGATTTTATTTTCGTCATAGGTTGAAGTTCAAGAAAACACCACAGAGTGATGTAGTTTTGGATTAATTCAGTATGTATGCAGATGCAGAGGCCAACAATAAATATACACAACGTTGTCATAGTTGATGTCCTTCCAAGCGGAGTGACTTGCACATAATTTGAAATGTTCAAATATGAAAAACATTATATTTTTGCCAGATTCATGTAAATAGATCCGGACTGTTATTGGTGCCTTAGTGATAGAATAGGGAAAGCATTCCATCATTTTAGTGAAACTCTTATTAATGTACTGATTGAATCGTGTCATTGCCAACCTGTCCACTGGATGTGGTAGTAAGGTTATATATCTCCAAGGGGACATTGGTTTTTTCCAGTGGCGACCCGTCATTCAGGGAAGGTGGGGCAGAGACCCACCTGTTTTGAGCCCCAACTGTTAAATATATATATACAGTACCAGTCAAAGGTTTGGACACACCTACTCATTGCAAGGTTTTTCTTTATTTTTTGACTATTTTCTACATTGTAGAATAATAGAGAAGACATCAAAACTATGAAATAACACATACGGAATCATGTAGTAACCAAAAAAGGGTTAAACAAATCAAAATACATAATATATTTTAGATTCTTCAAAAAGTAGCCACCCTTTGCCTTGATGACAGCTTTGCACACGCTTGGTATTCTCTCATCCAGATTCACCTGGATTGCAGTCTTGAAGGAGTTCCCACATATGCTGAGCACTTGTTGGCTGATTTTCCTTCACTCTGTGGTCCAACTCACCCCAAACCATCTCAGTTGGGTTGAGGTCGGGTGATTGTGGAGGCCAGGTCATCTGATGCAGTACTCCCATCACTCTCCTTCTTGGTCAGATATCCCTTACACAGCCTGGAGGTCTGTTGGGTCATTGTCCTGTTGAAAACAAATGATAGTCCCACTAAGCGCCAACCAGATGGGATGGCGTATTGCTGCCGAATTCTGTCGTAGCCATGCTGGTTAAGTGTGCCTTAAATTCTAAATAAATCACTGACAGTGTCATCAGCAAAGCACCTCTACACCATCACACCTCCTCCTCCATGCTTCACGGTAGGAACCAGACATGCGGAGATCGTCCATTTACCTACTCATCAGACCAAAGGACACCTTTTCACCGGTCTAATGTCCATTGCTCGTGTTTCTTGGCCCAAGCAAGTCTCTTCTTCTTCTTGGTGTCCTTTAGTAGTGGTTGCTTTGCATCAATTTGACCATGAAGGCCTGATTCATGCAGTGAACAGTTGATGTTGAAATGTGCCTGTTACTTGCACTCTGTGAAGCATTTATTTCAACTGCAATTTGAGGTGCAGTTAACACTAATGAACTTATCCTCTGCAGCAGAGGTAACTTTGGGTCTTCCTTTCCAGTGCCGGTCCTCATGAGAGCCAGCTCAACATAGCACTTGATGGTTTTTGCTACTGCAATTGAAGAAACATTCAAAGTTCTTGAAATGTTCCTCATTGACTGACTTTCATGTCTTCAAGTAATGATGGACTGTAATTTTCTTTTCTTATTTGAGCTGTTCCTGCCATAATATGGACTTGGCAAAGGGTGGCTACTTTGAAGAATCTCAAATATAACATTTATTTTGGTTACTACATGATTCCATATGTGTTATTTCATAGTTTTGATGTCTTCACTATTATTATACAATGTAGAAAATAGTAAAAATAAAGAAAAACCCTTGAAGGTGTGTCCAAACCATTGACCTGTACTGTCGATATTTTGCTGTTGCCTGTTTTGCATGTTATTTTGGAATTAATATGTGTCACAGTTCGCAAACAATGTAACAAAAATATATAGTTGAGTTAATAAAGCCGCATACAAACATGGTCTCTTTTTTGCTTTATTGAGTATTGGACATAAACATTGGACATAAACATTACACAACAAGTTGGAAATTGCTAATTCAACAATGAGTGGTGTGGAAGGAATCAGTGGCTAACTGCAAGAGTCGCAGAGCAATCCCTAGCCTGCTATTCAGTGGAGTGGGTGTGTGGTTCAAGTCTGGGTTTAAGGGTCTCTTTTCCAAGTTGAAAAGGAAAGACATTCACATTCCATGGTCCAGAAAAGTTTGAATACATTGGCCATTCTGTCCATCCAGCATGACTTCTGCCGCATTCAAAACAACTGGAAACTCAGAACGTCAGATGTCCGTGAGTTCAAGACAACTGGGAGCTCTGGGAAAATACGTTTTGAACGGTCATCCCACTCGGAATTCCAAGTCGGGAACTCGGGCCTCTTTCTAGAGCTCTGACCTGAAGATTGCTGACATCATAATTCAACGTTGTTCCCAGTTGTCTTTAAAGCACCATACATCCAGAGAATGCTAGACTTTGATGACAAAAAATGGACAGCCGCGCCACCTTCCTGTTCAAGTGAGCACAGCACAACAAGGTGAGTTCAAAAATGTATTGTATGCTGCTGCATAAATGATGTAATATGCCAGGGATATACAGTGCCTTGCGAAAGTATTCGGCCCCCTTGAACTTTGCAACCTTTTGCCACATTTCAGGCTTCAAACATAAAGATATAAAACTGTATTTTTTGTGAAGAATCAACAAGTGGGACACAATCATGAAGTGGAACGACATTTATTGGATATTTCAAAATTTTAACAAATCAAAAACTGAAAAATTGGGCGTGCAAAATTTTACATCTTTATGTTTATATATATCTTTATGTTTGAAGCCTGAAATGTGGCAAAAGGTCGCAAAGTTCAAGGGGGCCGAATACTTTCGCAAGGCACTGTATGTATACTTTAGCTAAGAAAGTAATACTAAGTGAATGTCGTGTAGTAAACTGTTAGTAGCCCATGTGCCTCACCCTAATTATTTGGTCGCTTTTCCCCTCATAACTTAGCCCACTGTTCTGACTTGGTGGTGCACATGCACCCTATAGCCTGTTTTAGAGAAATGTAATCATTGAATATTGTAAGAGCTTTCATTGTCTGCTTAAATGCACCCTTTATTTATCATTTGGTTCTGACTTGGTGTACAGGAAGAATACTGTAAGAACGGCCCATGTTCTGAATTATGTCGCTGTACATTTAAAAAGTCATGAATGAACTGTTTCGCTGCCAGACACGGCTAAGTGTAGCAGTGGTAAGGATTCACTCCATGATGCTGAAAAGAAAGCTCTGCTTTATGTAGGCCCTAACAGTTTGTGGGCACCATTTGTAACTGTTATAGTGCAATCAATGTATTATTTAGGTGTTGTGTTGTGGCTTTGCTGGCATGCATCCCAATTTTTGCTCACCAAGATTTACATGTTAAAATCGCCACTGGTCCTTTCTCATAGCTGATATAACAGCAGCTAGAATTTAGTACCCAACAAAGGTAACATCTGGAATACATTGGAATTCTAGCTGCTGTTATATCAGCTATTAGCCTCTGGGTGACCCCTGTCTGAGGTTATGGGTCACCATTCGGTCTGCAAAACTACCGGTAATTTATGAACGTCACTGGAATCTTCAGTAATTTAGGTAATTAACAGAAAATCAATGTCAATCTATCGTAAATGTGGTCATTTATATTTGAAGAACTTCATTTTTTTTATTGATATATAGTATTCATTTTGTATTCTGTGTCCATATTGTACTTAAATTGCTAGTAGATAGACCATATGGTTTTAGAAAAAATTCACAAATACAATCTTGATCACATGATAGCGAACTTGGTAATGTAATAATGGAAGTCATTACAAAAGTTAGTTTGAAGCAACCAAGTTTCTTTTTTGAGCTACAACAGAATACAGTTACTGGAGTGCATTAGTGGCAGATATCAGATAACATCATATACCAATACAGGAAAATAAAACATGTATGAAACATCTGAAGGAAAACATTGGTATTAGCCTTGGATTTTTCATAAAATACATTGTGCAAGCAGCTCAATACCGTTTAAAAAAATGTTTAGGACGTGAACACTGATCTCTTTACTACGAACCACCAGATGGCGCATAAACACCACTTGTTGTTCACTTGCATATATCCAATCTGATATAAGGCTGTCTCAGTATTCTATTGCTGTCTCTTTCCTTGATGGTTTTTACCGATAGTATTCATTTCAGCCACATCTCTTTCACATGTCAAGACTATGATACAGCCATGGGTAGAAGTGTTCCATTTACCCTAAACTCTTCCTTGCATGAGCTTTTGTTGATGAATCAATATTGTTTTATGGAGAGGAAGACCATCCATTCGTGATGTTATTTCTGAAGGTTAAAAAACATTTTTGGGGATTTTCAGAATTGATTGAGAACGTAATTGCTCTGTTGCCGATCCACGAAAAAAACGAAGCCCAATAAATATAAAAGTGTGAACCACAAGGAAGAACCACACCTTTTATGACATGGAAATATTAGTTGAACAAAGCAGTGGCTTGAAGCAGTACTTTCTTGGCTTACCCTTCTGTGACCTAGACTCCACAAAGAATTATCATAAGCATCAGCGAACCCATTTTCTAAAGGATTTTGAAATGAATGACCATTAAGTCATGTCTCAACAGAAAGAATAAAAGGACCAGAGAGAGAACACGATCTGGTTACACCCACACTGCAGACAGTGCCCAAACATGCCTCAAACATGCACTGTTGGAGCTAGGAACACAAGCATTTCGCTACACTTGCAATAACATCTGCTAAAGATGTGTGTGACCAATACATTTGATTTAGTTTTTATTTCAAAATAACTATGGTAGAAGATATAGAGAACCATGCCACAAGTGTCCATTTCAAATGTATATAGGACAAATAGAATGGCTTATAGGAATTCTGAGCCTGAGGTCATGTTAGAAGAAGGACAAACACCGCTATTATCTGCAAGGTAAGGTTTTCAATGTTTTGAAACTACTGTGTTCCTTAGTTTCCCAGGAGCCATATAGAGCCTGTGGGGTGGTTGCTAGCTGGCCAATAAGGTGAATGACCCCCGGCCCTCCTCTCAGTCACAACCCCCACATCACACATTGGTGACTAATGACTGCAAAGACAGGCTGAGAGCGCATCAGGGGACATGCATTGTTACTGCTCAAGCTAGGAGATCTGGGATACTATTTACTTTGGCCTCTTCTAAACCAAGTTAAAAACCTGCTGTTGGAACAGAACCTAGGGCTGGAACTCCGAGGCTAGCCCAAAAGTTATAAGTAGGCCTAAGCTTGATGGTCAAGATGAGATCATCACTAGGGGTATTGCTAAGAAGGAAAATATGAGTATTATGTTCAGTTAAAGTTGTCGTTTCTGACCATTTATTGTATAGTTAAGCTGCACAAAGCTCTCATCCTGAATGGTACGTTACAGCATTTCACATGCGATCTGGAGGAACATGCCATCTATTCGATGACAAGAGGAACCACAGACTATGAAACCTGATCAGTGAATCTGGCCAACACAAACCTCCTTTGTATAGTAGTCTAAATGATCTGTATAGTAGTCTAAATGATCTTAGGGCAGTCATGACTATTCAGATCTGCTGTGTCATGGTTCTGTTGCCTTTTCTGACCAAGCTTGTTAAAATGCGAGTCATGTTTTTTTCACAAAACTCATAAAACTCAAAACCAAACTCCCAAAGTGATTTCCCTCAGTTCTCAAAACTAAATGCATATATTCTAACATACTACACTTTACAGTGCACATGGAAAGTATTCAGATCCCTTTCAAAGCAAAAACAGTTTAAGAAATGTTTTCAAATGTGTAAAAAAACAACAACAGATACCCTATTTACATAAGTATTCAGACCCTTTGCTATGAGACTCGAAATTGAGCTCAGGTGCATCCTGTTTCCATTGATCATCCTTGAGATATTTCTACAACTTGATTAGAGTCCACCTGTGGTGAATTCAATTGATTGGACATGATTTGGAAAGGCACACACCTGTCTATATAAAGGTCCCACAGTTGACAGTGCATGTCAGACCAAAAACCCAGCCAACTCGAAGGAATTGTCTATAGAGCTCCGAGAGAAGATTGTGTGGAGGCACAAATCTGGGGAAGGGTACCAAAACATTTCTGCGGCATTGAAGGTCCCCAAGAACAGAGTGGCTTCCATCATTGGAAGAAGAAGTTTGGAACCACGAAGACTCTTCCTAGAGCTGGCCACCTGGCCAAACTGAGCAATCGGTGGAGAAGGGTCTTGGTCAGGGAGGTGACCAAGAACCCGATGGTCACTCTGACAGAGTTCCAGAGTTCCTCTGTGGAGATGGGAGAACCTTCCAGAAGGACAACCATATTTGCAGCACTCTACCAATCAGTCCTTTATGGTAGAGTTGCCAGAAAGAAACCACTTCTCAGTAAAAAGGCACATGACGGCTCGCTTGGAGTTGGCCAAAAGGCACCTAAAGACTCTCAGACCGTGAGAAACAAGATTCTCTGGTCTGATGAAACCAAGATTGGTTTCGCACCTGAATGCCAAGCGTCACCTCTAGTGGAAACCTGGCACCATCCCTACGGTGAAGCATGGTGGTGGCAGCATCATGCTGTGGGGATGTTTTTCAGCGGGGACTGGGAGACTAGTTAGGATTGAGGCAAAGATAAACAGAGCAAAGCTCTCAGGACTTCAGTCTGTGGCAAAGGTTCACCTTCTAACAGGACAATGACCCTAAGCACACAGCCAAGACAACGCAGAAGTGGCTTCGGGACAAGTCTCTGAATGTCTTTGAGTGGCCCAGCCAGAGCCCAAACTTGAACCCTCGAGAGACCCGAAAATAGCTATACAGCAACGCTCCACATTCAACCTGACAGAGCTTGGGTGGATCTACAGAGAAGAATGGGAGAAACCCCCCAAATACAGGTGTGCCAAGCTTGTAGCGTCATACCCAAGAAGACTTAAGGCTGCAAAAGGTGCTTCAACATAGTATTGAGTAAAGGGTCTGGATATGTATGTACATTTTATATCTGTTTTTCATGTTTAATAAATTAGCTAAATGTTTTTTTTTTTTTTTACTGTTTTTGCTTTGTCATTATGGGGTATTGTGTGTAGATTGAGGGGGGGAAAAACAATACATTTTAGAATAAGGCTGTAAAAAAAATGGAAAAAGTCAAGGGGTCTGAATACTTTGCAGAGGCGCTGTATATATACAAAAATATGTGGACACCCCTACAACAGTGGGTTCGGTTATTTCAGCCACACCCGTTGCTGAAAGGTATATAAAATCAAGCACACAGCCGTGCAATCTCCAGAAACAAAGTGTCAGTAGAATGGCCTTACTGAAGAGCTGTGACTGTCAACCTGACACCGTCATACTGTAGGATGCCACTGTCACACCCTGTCCTGACCTATTCTTTGTTTTCTTTATATATTTTGGTTAGGTCAGGGTGTGACATGGGTGATGTACAGTGGGGCAAAAAAGTATTTAGTCAGCCACCAATTGTGCAAGTTCTCCCACTTAAAAAGATGTGAGAGGCCTGTAATTTTCATCATTAGGTACACTTCAACTGTGACAGACAAAATTTGAAAAATAATCCAGAAAATCACATTGTAGGATTTTTTATGAATTTATTTGCAAATTATGGTGGAAAATAAGTATTTGGTCACCTACAAACAAGCAACACTTCTGGCTCTCACAGACCTGTAACTTCTTCTTTAAGAGGCTTCTCGGTCCTCCACTCATTACCTGTATTAATGGCACCTGTTTGAACTTGTTATCAGTATAAAAGACACCTGTCCACAACCTCAAACAGTCACACTCCAAACTCCACTATCGCCAAGACCAAAGAGCTGTCAAAGGACACCAGAAACAAAATTGTAGACCTGCACCAGGCTGGGAAGACTGAATCTGCAATGGCTAAGCAGCTTGGTTTGAAGAAATCAACTGTGGGAGAAATTGTTAGGAAATGGAAGACATACAAAACCACTGATAATCTCCCTCGATCTGGGGCTCCACGCAAGATCTCACCCCCGTGGGGTCAAAATGATCACAAGAACGGTGAGCAAAAATCCCAGAACCACACGGGGGGACCTAGTGAATGACCTGCAGAGAGCTGGGACCAAAGTAACAAAGCCTACCATCAGTAACACACTACGCCGCCAGGGACTCAAATCCTGCCATGCCAGACGTGTCCCCCTGCTTAAGCCAGTACATGTCCAGGCCCGTGTGAAGTTTGCTCGAGAGCATTTGGATGAACCAGAAGAAGATTGGGAGAATGTCATATGGTCAGATGAAACCAAAATATAACTTTTTGGTAAAAACTCAACTCGTCGTGTTTGGAGGACAAAAAATGCTGAGTTGCATCCAAAGAACACCATACCTACTGTGAAGCATGGGGGTGGAAACATCATGCTTTGGGGCTGTTTTTCTGCAAAGGGACCAGGACGATTGATAGGTGTAAAGGAAAGAATGAATGGGGCCATGTATCGTGAGATTTTGAGTGAAAACCTCCTTCCATCAGCAAGGGCATTGAAGATGGGGGGTACTGTCACGCCCTGACCTGCGTATTCTTTGTTTTCTTTATATATTTTGGTTAGGTCAGGGTGTGACATGGGTGATGTATGTGTTTTTGTACTGTCTCAGGGTTTTGTAGGTTTATGGGGTTGTTTACCATCTAGGTGTTTATGTATGTCTATGGTTGCCTAGATTGTTTTTCAATTAGAGGCAGCTGTTTATCTTTGTCTCTGATTGGGAACCATATTTAGGCAGCCATCTTCTTTGGGTATTTCGTGGGTTATTGTCTATGTGATGTTGCATGTTTGCACTCAGTATTTATAGCGGTCACGTTCGTTTTGATATTTTGTTTGTTTAGTGTACTTCATGTTTGTTTTCATCTATCATTAAAAGGATGTATTTACATCACGCTGCGCTTTGGTCTCAATACGACGATCGTGACAGCCACCTTTCCAACAAATCAGTTTGTCAAATGTCTGCCCTGATAGAGCTGCTCCTGTCATCTGTAAGTGCTATTATTATGAAGTGGAAACGTCTAGGAGCAACAACGGCTCAGTCGCAAAGTGGTAGACCACACAAGCTCACAGAACAGGACCACAGAGTGCTGAAGAGCATAAAAATCATCTGTCCTCAGTTGCATCACTTACTACCGAGTTCCAAGCTGCCTCTGGAAGCAGCGTCAGCACAATAAGTTTGTTTGGAGCTTCATGAAATGAGTTTCCATGGCCAAGCAGCCACACACAAGCCTAAGGTCACCATGTGCAATGCCAAGCGTCAGCTGGAATGGTGTAAAGCCATTGGACTCTGGAGCAGTGGAAACTGGAGTGATGAATCACACTTCACCATCTGGCAGTCAGACAGACGAATCTAGGTTTGGCGGATGCCAGGAGAACGCTACACGTTTTTGCAAACGTGTGTATATATAAATATATATATACACACACACACACACATTTTTCACTAACCCTACCACCCCTCTCCTAATTGGAGTAAACTAATGAACAACACTTAGGCTTCTACTTCCAGCTTTTATATACTTGTACATTTTACAGACAAAATCTATTTTACAATAATAATCTGTAAAGTTTGGTGGAGGAGGAATAATGGTCTAGGGCTGTTTTTCATGGTTTGGCTTAGGCACCTTAGTTCCAGTTAAGGGACAGCATACAATGACATTCTAGACTATTCTGTGTTTCCTACTTTGTGGCAACAGTTTGGGGAAGGCCCTTTCCTGTTTCAGAATGACAAATACCCCGTGCACAAAACAAGGTCCATACAGAAATGGCTTGTCGAGATCGGCATGGAAGAACTTGACCTGCCTGCACAGAGCCCTGACCTCAACCCCATTGAACACCTTTTTGGATGAATTGGAACGCAGAATGCGAACCATGCGAACTTGCGAACGAAAGCTTCTGGTCAGCGGGGTGGTGGCACCGGGATCCTCATCTCTCCCAAGTGGTCATTCTCTCTTTCTCCCCTTACCCATCTGTCTATCGCCTCCTTTGAATTCCATGCTGTCACAGTTACCAGCCCTTTCAAGCTTAACATCCTTATCATTTATCGCCCTCCAGGTTCCCTCGGAGAGTTCATCAATGAGCTTGATACCTTGATAAGCTCCTTTCCTGAGGACGGCTCACCTCTCACAGTGCTGGGCGACTTTAACCTTCCCACGTCTACCTTTGACTCATTCCTCTCTGCCTCCTTCTTTCCACTCCTCTCCTCTTTTGACCTCACCCTCTCACCTTCCCCCCCTACTCACAAGGCAGGCAATACGCTCGACCTCATCTTTACTAGATGCTGTTCTTCCACTAACCTCATTGCAACTCCCCTCCAAGTCTCCGACCACTACCTTGTATCCTTTTCCCTCTCGCTCTCATCTAACACCTCCCACACTGCCCCTACTCGGATGGTATCGCGCCGTCCCAACCTTCGCTTTCTCTCCCCCGCTACTCTCTCCTCTTCCATCCTATCATCTCTTCCCTCTGCTCAAACCTTCTCCAACCTATCTCCTGATTCTGCCTCCTCAACCCTCCTCTCCTCCCTTTCTGCATCCTTTGACTCTCTATGTCCCCTATCCTCCAGGCCGGCTCGGTCCTCCCCTCCCGCCCCGTGGCTCGACGACTCATTGCGAGCTCACAGAACAGGGCTCCGGGCAGCCGAGCGGAAATGGAGGAAAAACTCGCCTCCCTGCGGACCTGGCATCCTTTCACTCCCTCCTCTCTACATTTTCCTCCTCTGTCTCTGCTGCTAAAGCCATTTTCTACCACTCTAAATTCCAAGCATCTGCCTCTAACCCTAGGAAGCTCTTTGCCACCTTCTCCTCCCTCCTGAATCCTCCTCCCCCCCTCCTCCCTCTCTGCAGATGACTTCGTCAACCACTTTGAAAAGAAGGTCGACGACATCCGATCCTCGTTTGCTAAGTCAAACGGCACCGCTGGTTCTGCTCACACTGCCCTACCCTGTGCTCTGACCTCTTTCTCCCCTCTCTCTCCAGATGAAATTTTGCGTCTTGTGACGGCCGGCCGCCCAACAACCTGCCCGCTTGACCCTATCCCCTCCTCTCTTCTCCAGACCATTTCCGGAGACCTTCTCCCTTACCTCACCTCGCTCATCAACTCATCCCTGACCGCTGGCTACGTCCCTTCCGTCTTCAAGAGAGCGAGAGTTGCACCCCTTCTGAAAAAACCTACACTCGATCCCTCCGATGTCAACTACAGACCAGTATCCCTTCTTTCTTTTCTCTCCAAAACTCTTTAACGTGCCGTCCTTGGCCAGCTCTCCCGCTATCTCTCTCTGAATGACCTTCTCGATCCAAATCAGTCAGGTTTCAAGACTAGTCATTCAACTGAGACTGCTCTTCTCTGTATCACGGAGGCGCTCCGCACCGCTAAAGCTAACTCTCTCTCCTCTGCTCTCATCCTTCTAGACCTATCGGCTGCCTTCGATACTGTGAACCATCAGATCCTCCTCTCCACCCTCTCCGAGTTGGGCATCTTCGGCGCGGCCCACGCTTGGATTGCGTCCTACCTGACAGGTCGCTCCTACCAGGTGGCGTGGCGAGAATCTGTCTCCTCACCACGCGCTCTCACCACTGGTGTCCCCAGGGCTCTGTTCTAGGCCCCCTCCTATTCTCGCTATACACCAAGTCACTTGGCTCTGTCATAACCTCACATGGTCTCTCCTATCATTGCTATGCAGACGACACACAATTAATCTTCTCCTTTCCCCTTCTGATGACCAGGTGGCGAATCGCATCTCTGCATGTCTGGCAGACATATCAGTGTGGATGACGGATCACCACCTCAAGCTGAACCTCTGCAAGACGGAGCTGCTCTTCCTCCCGGGGAAGGACTGCCCGTTCCATGATCTCGCCATCACGGTTGACAACTCCATTGTGTCCTCCTCCCAGAGCGATAAGAACCTTGGCGTGATCCTGGACAACACCCTGTTGTTCTCAACTAACATCAAGGCGGTGGCCCGTTCCTGTAGGTTCATGCTCTACAACATCCGCAGAGTTCGACCCTGCCTCACACAGGAAGCGGCGCAGGTCCTAATCCAGGCACTTGTAATCTCCCGTCTGGATTACTGCAACTCGCTGTTGGCTGGGCTCCCTGCCTGTGCCATTAAACCCCTACAACTCATCCAGAACGCCGCAGCCCGTCTGGTGTTCAACCTTCCCAAGTTCTCTCACGTCACCCCGCTCCTCCGCTCTCTCCACTGGCTTCCAGTTGAAGCTCGCATCCGCTACAAGACCATGGTGCTTGCCTACGGAGCTGTGAAGGGAACGGCACCTCAGTACCTCCAGGCTCTGATCAGGCCCTACACCCAAACAAGGGCACTGCGTTCATCCACCTCTGGCCTGCTCGCATCCCTACCACTGAGGAAGTACAGTTCCCGCTCAGCTCAGTCAAAACTGTTCGCTGCTCTGGCCCCCCAATGGTGGAACAAACTCCCTCACGACGCCAGGACAGCGGAGTCAATCACCACCTTCCGGAGACACCTGAAACCCCACCTCTTTAAGGAATACCTAGGATAGGATAAGTAATCCTTCTCACCCCCCCTTTAAGATTTAGATGCACCATTGTAAAGGGACTGTTCTACTGGATGTCATAAGGTGAATGCACCAATTTGTAAGTCGCTCTGGATAAGAGCGTCTGCTAAATGACTTAAATGTAAATGTAATGCGAACCAGGCCTAATTGTCCAACATCAGTGCTCGACCTCACTGGAAGTAGAAGCCTAAGTGTTGTTCATTAGTTTTCTCCAATTAGGGAGAGGTCGTGGCTGAATGGATGGAAGGAAGCAAGTCACTGATCCAACATCTAGTGGAACTCCTTCCCAGAAGAGGCTGTTATAGCAGCAAAGGGGAGGGACAAACTCCATATTAATGCCCATGATTTTGGAATGAGAGGTTCGACATGCAGGTGCCCACATACTTTTGGTCATGTGTGTGAAGGCACCAACAAATACCACAAGCAGAGAAAACTACTACGGTCTCAATGTATTAAAAAGTCAAACTTTAGTATTTATCAGTAGTGTATTAAAAGCAAGCAAGACTGAAAAAAATTAAGTCATCAACTGTATTCTTTGCATTCATTGCAAATGTATTTATTTTTGCAAATACACTAAAAATGTTTACAAAAGCATTGTATAAACATTTGTGCAGTGTAAATTAACTAAAAGTTATGGATTACTTTTGAAATAGTTTTGCACCAAACATGACGATTGTCACTTTCAGCAGCAAAAAAATATATATCTCAGAAGTAACATGAAATGTCTGTTAGTCGGTGACTGAGAAACTTACACGCAATGACATGTGAACAGTATACAGTTGCTACACTGCTTAAAACAAAAATCAGTAACGTGAAAGTAAATTTATGAAATAAAAGGATGTATGGCACCAGCATTCTTCTTCCCTGAAGGAGGGCTTCATTCATCTATGGGTTAGATTGAGAGTACACTTCCCTTGTTCCTGTTCTGGCACCAAGGCAATCTCCCTACACATGTACACAGATAGTCAGCCTTCCAATTAATCACTCCAGTTTGACAAAATGGTGCATTAGCTGCACAAAAATAGGTCTACATTAGCTTATTATCCTACACACACACACACACACACCCATTCACAACCATCAAGGAATTCTCTCAGAACATTTGGGGACTTTGCTACCCTCACTGATGGATCAATATCTCACATTATGAACCAGCTTTACAAGATGTATTTTTCTGTGAGACAAACATTTCATGATACAAACTGAACATGTGTGCGATAACCCCCGTTGAATATTAAAAATAAACTGTACTTCGAAATGAAACACGACCACAAAAAACACACTCGGGACAAATAACAATGAACATATGGATACATAAATATTGTGTCAGATTAAAAAACATTTATATAAAATTTTACATAACCTTGTATTGCTGCGTCAATACATAACTCAGTTTGTCCCCTTCACATTAGAAATGTATTTTAACCCTTTGAAGTTCGCTTATTATTAATAATCCTTATCAAATTGTAAAAACTACATATTTTGGCCTTGATGGGAGAAGCACGACTCAAACACTTGTAAATACACTGCATTTGGAATGCATCCGAAACAGCAACTTATTCCCTATACAGTGCGCTACCTTTGACCAGGGGGCGCTACCTTTGACCAGGGGGCGCTACCTTTGACCAGGGGGCGCTACCTTTGACCAGGGGGCGCTACCTTTGACCAGGGGGCGCTACCTTTGACCAGGGGGCGCTACCTTTGACCAGGGGGCGCTACCTTTGACCAGGGGGCGCTACCTTTGACCAGAGCCTGTGGGCCCTGGTCAAAAGTAATGCACTGTAAACGATATAGGGTGCAATTCCAGACGCAGCCATAGTGTAGAAGGTAGGCAGACTGTGGTGGCGGCACAACCGTTCTCTCTAAATAGAGTAAACACGAGCTGGATCCGATCTATGTAGGTTATCTTTGGTCAAGCACAGGGGAGCGAATGGACTTGAATGATTGGGTACAAAAAGGTGAATGGGACTAGTCAGTCAGACAGTGGTAAGTATTGGCTCAGGTGTATGCACGCGCACACAACACAGTTCAGGTTTAAGGTCTTATAGATTCAAGTCAATAAGGATGGTAAGATATACTGTGATGATTAAACAAGTAAGCAATACATGCACAAGGACATGATTGCTTGTATATAGATTGAGCTGAAAAGGCCTACTGTTTATTAGTCCTTGACATATAATATAACCAGGACCAAAGTTTGAGTAGATGCCCAAAGCCATGTCTGACAAACGTCCTTAATTGCACAACCAAACTCATGCTTGAATAAAAAAATTACATTTGTTTACTAGGGCATCCCATCTAGAACTCCAGAGTTTCCAGTTGAACAAACACTATAAAATCACCCACAGAAACAAGTATTACAAATATCAAAATGATCCCAATATGGACAATTCCTCATGTTACAATGTGTTGCTATCTATAGTTATGTGCTAATCACAGTAAATGACAGCAAGCTTTTGGCATTGTATCCTGCTCAAATATTCTTCAATATTTAAAGAGTTGTTTCACAGAGACCAGACATAGCCATTTAGAAGTTGATACTGGTTTCTGTTGGAACAACCTTAAACAGAATATGAGTATGGATGGCTCATCCATAGAAAAAAATACAAGTCCATAGGTTATGGCAATTAATAGCAGCAATAATAGATACAAATAAAAAAAATCATATTCAATGTACTGAAAAGCAAGTAACAAGGCAAAGTGTCCATCTAGAATAACACCTCAGGAACCACATTTAAAAACAACCCTGGGGCAAACTACTGAAATACACAGAAGGACCCTTGCATTTTATATAACAACCAAAGAAATACAGGGCACCTTCTTTTTTTGGGGAAAGTGCAGGAATTTTCAAGTTGACAGTATTATGGCCTTAGTTCATTTTTTCCAGAAGCAACTGCCAAAAGGCTTGACACGACAGAGAGACTAGACACCAAAATGGCCAAAAAAAAAACATCAAAACATCAGACAAAGAGTGATTCAAGTGCCATGTTCGTCTGAATATCTACAGCTCCTTGGCAAGCCAGTTGACTCTGACATAACATGCACAGCAGAAGCGGTGTGCATGGCCCGATTGTTTATTCTACAATTCACCTGCGTTTTTTTTTACGGCGCACCAGTCGATGTTTCTAACAGTGTTTCGTCTTTATGTGAAAACCTGGTCACCTTGTTATGAGGACTGTACTATCAATCCAAATGGTGTTTTCTCCAAGTATTGATGCAGACACAAAGTGGGTCCACACTGATGTTTTAAAAAATGGTGTCTTCGGCACACCTGTGACTACTTGCTGGATTAGGTCAGAGGTAGCCAGACATTTCCCCCTTGCATATGTACAACTATTAAGATATCCAGCTTTTTACCATATCAACAAAGAAACACTGAAAATTGTAAGGCAGAAAGTAGGTTCAAGTCTCCCTTATAAGTTTTGTGGGTATGTTTTTTTTCTTACAATTTCAATATGAGATTAAAGTTTAGGCCTTTCCTTAATGGGAAAGCAGCTATTTACTAATGCCTTATCTGAGGAAATGTCTAAGGTTTAGAAAATATCTGTCTCAAACTAGTGTTGGGGAAAAAGGTGAAGGGAAAGAGCTAAATGTCTACTTTCTCAGTTGTCATACTACACTGTGCCTGCGTCAAGAAAAATAGTCCCCCATAGTCCAATCAAAACAGGACACTGCATGGTAAGACATGCACACAAACTGTCACAAATTCCATTTGATAACAACTTGGGTGTGTGCACTGACGGATTCATCCCTGGAAAAAAATATATATTATAAGTAGTCCATTTCTTTTTTCTTCAAAAAGGATATGCTAAGTACAGTTTTACTAGCAAAACCACTTATATGCTGAGTCAGTGAATACTCAGTTACAGGGAGAGAAGAATACCAGATGTTTTAATCTGGTGGCTGTTTGAGGTGACCTCACAAACACTGATACAAAGAAATGTTTCTGGGCCCTCTAGTCTTCATTAAATCAGGTGAAGACTACCCATCAGTCAGTAGAACGCTGATAGTGACTGCTCAGTGGTTGTTATTAATTAGTGAGAATACTGCATAATTTGATATTTATTCCCTCGCAGAAAATACTCAAAAAAGCTTTGTCCTGGCTGTCCAAGTGTTCCTTCATGAACCCAGCACTGAGCCCAACAGAACAGAGACAGAAGTGACAGTAGTAGTAGTAGTAGTAGTAGTAGTAGTAGTAGTAGACAGGAGTTGTTGTTTTGCACTATGGCAGGCAGAAAGACCATGCTCAGCAGGATAGTCAAGAGCATCATTGAGATGAGCAGCATCATGATTGACATGGACATTTAGGGTTTTTGCCCAAAAGTGAAAACCCCTGTCCGCACTGCAAAACCCTGCCTTGGTTATAATACCACGCCCAGGCTGCTCCGCCTGCCCCTCCACACACTGCAGCCTGCATCAACACTTCTGAGCCTCCACGGGAGACATGGCGATGTAGGAGCCGTTCCTCATTGGTTGGTTGGTATAGTTGTTTTCTGATGGTTCAACCTCTGGTTTGTCACTGACTTGAGTGTAGGCTGTTTCATCTTTTGCCGTCTGAAGAGGGGAGGACATTTTGTAAACAACAAAGCAGAATTCAACCATGAAAACAACAAACAAATGTTATATGTTTACAACTAAATCGAAAATGTATTGCAATGGTATATAATAAACTAATTGTGGATAAATCATTCATTAATGTCATTGTACAAAACCAACAAACTCAAAATACTTTCAACTTAATGAAGAAATACCACTATGAAGCAGGAATGTAAAATAAATGTATAGATTATACCTAAAGATATTAGATATTAAAATAAGCAAGAATTGCTAATAACTGAACGAAAATGACAAATGAGGCAAATTAAGACTTACAGTAAAAGAATGAAAAGCTTCAGTAAAATCAATACGTTTTACTTCATTCTAAAACAGAAAGGAAACAGGGGGGGGTTACAGAACATGTTAATCATAGCACGGTAACTATACAGTTCTTCAAAGCTGGAATCCTTAGTTGATACATTCATCTTATAAATGAATGATATAAACCCATTGATTTTGGAAAATATAACTTGTGACTCACAAGCTTATTTCAACTGTCGTACCCCATCAGAACCCAAAATACAAGCTTGCTTTACTCCAATGTTTGTAAGCAGTGTAAATGTAAAACACTGAAGCCTCAAAACATTGTTAAAACTCTATTTTATATTGTCAATGGTCAGTCCATGCATCCATGTCTGGTGGTTCTGTCAGTGGTTACATTTCTCCAGACTCATTCCTCAGCTTTTTAACAAAGCTGTGTTTTGGTATCGTTTGAATTAAGGATTATAGCTTTATTTGATATTCCAAGCTATGACATGTGAACTTCTATTAAAATAACCCCCATCTACCCGAGTGACAACTGATGGGTGGGGAATGGGGTCGTGCAAATGGGGTCAGACGGACTAACCTAGACAAACACAGATAACTGTTGAAAGTACCCTGGCTATCCTACAGGACTATTGTTACTGGAGTTCAGAGCACTCTTTGGCCTGTACGGTAGTGTAGCCTATACACGGTCATCATTGTGACGGTCTATCTGCCAACAGGGACTGCTAAATTAAGATCTATACTTCCTGTTTTGACCTCAGTTATTTAAAATGGTTAGAAAGGCCAGCAGCACTATAATTTCATACAGAGATTACAGAAGGCAGCACATGTTGACTATGTGAGGTTCTTCATGCACGGTGTTAATTTAACATGCAAGGAGATGGAGAACTCGGACACCAGACCACTGATGTTAATATAGAAGAATAAATTGTATATAAAACAGATCAAACATGCAAGAGCACCGTCAAAGCTAACATAAAACCTGTTGTATCAATGCACCATTCAATTCTAATCACTTAGAACATTCCTGGACAACAACTGACATATTGTGAGTGACGTGCACAATTTACACTATATTTTAGAGAAGCGTATGAATATTATTGCTTAAAAAAAAACGTTTGGGGTCTCCTGGTAATAAGCGCAGGGGTAGAGGACAGGTCTTACCTTCTTCTGGCGAGACCTGCAGACCAGGACGACTAGGACAATGAGCAGGATGGCTCCCATGCCCACGATGAGCAGAGGGAAGTTGGATACCAAGGTCACGATGAGCAGCAGGGTTCTCATCTGGGCAGCAGAGTCATCGTCAATAGTGGCCGTCTGGGGGAAGGTGGTGGGGGGTCACTAAGGTTATTAACCTGTCTTTACTATGTTGTTATTAACTGATCTTAATAATAGACTAGAAGGTTCACTCTAGCTAAATATCTGGATTTCTGTCTAATACAACTTAATTTGATATGTCTTGGCTACACGTGAGGATGACTGCATTTCACAACATAAATTGGAGAGCGAGAAAGGGAGGAGATAAGTCTTACCTCATTGACAAACATGATGGGAAAAATGATATCGTTTAGATGTTTGGTTTCGCTGTGGAAGAGAAAATTAAGTGAGGACTTGAGATTCAACAAAAGGTCTTTTCACTCAATTTGTATGAGGGATGAGTGTGGCAAACTTTTCAGATTGCTATACTTACGGGAAGCCTGGAACTCTGTTCAAAATTATATTGAGCTGGGCTCTCTTGCAAGCACGAATGGGAACCCCAGTAGTCTAAAAAACAAAATAAGGCTTTAAAATTAAGCAATAGAAACTTATTCAGTTAGAACATGCCCTTTCCAAAATGGAGGAAGCAAAATGTTTATATTCCACTGGTACTGCATTAATTGACACATACAACATGTAATAGAGCTATTAAATACAGTAGAGAGTATGTAAGTGTATAGGCCCCATGTAAGTGTATAGGCCCCATAACTGATCCTGCATATTGGCCTCATCACTATACAGTGGGGCAAAAAAGTATTTAGTCAGCCACCAATTGTGCAAGTTCTCCCACTTAAAAAGATGAGGCCTGTAATTTTCATCATAGGTACACTTCAACTATGACAGACAAAATGAGAAAAGAAAATCACATTGTACAATTTTTAATGAATTTATTTGCAAATGATGGTGGAAAATAAGTATTTGGTCAATAACAAAAGTTTCTCAATACTTTGTTATATACCCTTTGTTGGCAATGACAGAGGTCAAACGTTTTCTGTAACTCTTCACAAGGTTTTCACACACTGTTGCTGGTATTTTGGCCCATTCCTCCAAGCAGATCTCCTCTAGAGCAGTGATGTTTTGGGGCTGTTGCTGGGCAACACAGACTTTCAACTCCAAAGACTTTCTATGGGGTTGAGATCTGGAGACTAGCTAGGCCACTCCAGGACCTTGAAATGCTTCTTACGAAGCCACTCCTTCGTTGCCCGGGCGGTGTGTTTGGGATCATTGTCATGCTGAAAGACCCAGCCACGTTTCATCTTCAATGCCCTTGCTGATGGAGGTTTTCACTCAAAATCTCACCATACATGGCCCCATTCATTCTTTCCTTTACACGGATCAGTCGTCCTGGTCCCTTTGCAGAAAAACAGCCCCAAAGCATGATGTTTCCATTCCTTTGTTACTTTGGTCCCAGCTCTCTGCAGGTCACCCCCCGTGTGGTTCTGGGATTTTTGCTCACCGTTCTTGTGATCATTTTGACCCCACGAGGTGAGATCTTGCGTGGAGCCCCAAATCGAGGGAGATTGTCAGTGGTCTTGAATGTCTTCCATTTCCTAATAATTGCTCCCATAGTTGATTTCCTCAAACCAAGCTGCTTACCTATTGCAGATTCAGTCTTCCCAGCCTGGTGCAGGTCCTCAATTTTGTTTCTGGTGTCCTTTGACAGCTCTTTGGTCTTGGCCATAGTAGAGTTTGGAGTGTGACTGTTAGAGGTTGTGGACAGGTGTATTTTATACTGATAACAAGTTCAAACAGGTGCCATTAATACAGGTAACAAGTGGAGGACAGAGGAGTCTCTTAAAGTAGAAGTTACAGGTCTGTGAGAGCCAGAAATCTTGCTTGTTTGTAGGTGACCAAATACTTATTTTCCACCATAATTTGCAGATAAATTCATTAAAAATCCTACAATGTGATTTTCTGGATTTTTCTCATTTTGTCTGTCATAGTTGAAGTGTACCCATGATGAAAATTACAGGCCTCTCATCTTTTTAAGTGGGAGAACTTGCACAATTGGTTGCCGACTAAATACTTTTTTGCCCCACTGTATATGGTAGATAAAATATTTGTTCATACCGGGTTAAGGTCAAGGTAAGTTTCATGCTCCTCCTTGTTGGGGTGCAGTCCATCAACAGCATTAATGTACTTGTCATCTGCCTGATAAAAGTGGGGGAACGACACCACGATAGGTGCACCTATGGACAAGATGAGGGAGATGGGAAAGAAACGCAATTTAAGAGAAAACACCACAAGCAACCTATATTACATCAAATAGCCCATGTCCTTATCTTGGACTGCCATAAGAGAGGATTAGGCTAAACAAATTCCAATGTTTAAATATTGTGGCTCTAAAAGGAAAACATCAGATTGATAACATGTGCTATCTGGTATCATTACCCAGGCATGGAGATAACAGAACAAATAGCAAAAATATGTGTCAAGTTCCTTCCTTGCCATTGGAAAGGCGGCCTGTACCGGACATGTTCTGATACAGTGAAATGATTTGTTTTTTTTCAACCCATGACAAAGCGTTTCCTTTGAGGTCAGAATGACCATTATGAAGTTCCACAAGGTACTACTCATAGAGACACCATGTAATGTGTTCCAGTGTGGGAGCAAATAACCCTCACTAAGGAATATGAAAACTATTCAAACTGCTATATCTGACAAATGGAATTAATAAAGGTTCCTATTCACCTATATTAATAAAGGGTCCTATTCACCTATATTAATACAGGGTCCTATTCACCTATATTAATAAAGGGTCCTATTCACCTATATTAATAAAGGTTCCTATTCACCTATATTATTAAAGGTTCCTATTCACCTATATTATTAAAGGTTCCTATTCACCTATATTATTAAAGGTTCCTATTCACCTATATTATTAAAGGTTCCTATTCACCTATATTATTAAAGGTTCCTATTCACCTATATTATTAAAGGTTCCTATTCACCTATATTATTAAAGGTTCCTATTCACCTATATTATTAAAGGTTCCTATTCACCTATATTATTAAAGGTTCCTATTCACCTATATTATTAAAGGTTCCTATTCAACTATATTAATAAAGGGTCCTATTCACCTATATTAATAAAGGTTCCTATTCACCTATATTATTAAAGGTTCCTATTCACCTATATTATTAAAGGTTCCTATTCACCTATATTATTAAAGGTTCCTATTCACCTATATTATTAAAGGTTCCTATTCACCTATATTAATAAAGGTTCCTATTCACCTATATTAATAAAGGGTCCTATTCACCTATATTATTAAAGGGTCCTATTCACCTATATTATTAAAGGGTCCTATTCACCTATATTAATAAAGGGTCCTATTCACCTATATTATTAAAGGGTCCTATTCACCTATATTAATAAAGGGTCCTATTCACCTATATTAATAAAGGGTCCTATTCACCTATATTAATAAAGGGTCCTATTCACCTATATTAATAAAGGGTCCTATTCACCTATATTAATAAAGGTTCCTATTCACCTATATTATTAAAGGTTCCTATTCACCTATATTATTAAAGGTTCCTATTCACCTATATTATTAAAGGTTCCTATTCACCTATATTATTAAAGGTTCCTATTCACCTATATTATTAAAGGGTCCTATTCACCTATATTATTAAAGGGTCCTATTCACCTATATTAATAAAGGGTCCTATTCACCTATATTATTAAAGGTTCCTATTCACCTATATTATTAAAGGTTCCTATTCACCTATATTAATAAAGGGTCCTATTCACCTATATTAATAAAAGGTTCCTATTCACCTATATTAATAAAAGGTTCCTATTCACCTATATTAATAAAAGGTTCCTATTCACCTATATTATTAAAGGGTCCTATTCACCTATATTAATAAAGGGTCCTATTCACCTATATTAATAAAGGGTCCTATTCACCTATACTGCAGCCCCAAGAGGATGCGGTTTGAACAGCCTCAAATCAATAGAACCATGATTTCAGCATTACGAACACTGAGGAATAACTTTGCCCCGATTGTTGAACTAGCTCTGCACCACACTACGAAAACGGATGTCTCTTAACAATATATCTACTTCCCTCACGAGACTTAAGGGTTAACGTAGTGCATTTATATACCATGTGATTGTTTTATGAGGGGAAAGCCTTGAGATTATCTTTATCCTCAAATTCAAGTGTTTTATAGCCCTCATCCAGAGTTAATCATTCACCATCTACACTACTATGAAATCTGGATACTCAAACATGGACATTTCTGATATCTATTGGAGCTTGGATTGCAGCTAGAACTAGATTGATTAGGTTATTATTATTTTTTATTTTATTTTATTTTTTTACTTTATTTTTTTTTTTTTTTTAATCGGTCAAAAAACTAGGTTATGGGGTTAGTCAAAACAAACAGTGGGTATGTGGGGCACATATGTTATGCCAACCAGGGTTGTGACAGTAATTAACCATCTCTTACCTTCTCTGCAAACACTGACTTTTAGCACCCCGGTGCCGAGGCAGTCGCCAGCTGGCACACAGAAGCCGGCGTTAGTGGGGTTCTCCTCAGGACTCTGCAGGACGTCGTGGGGCGGGGCAAAACGGTAGGCTGGGATGCCCTTCACGTCCACATCCTCAACATAACCCAGATGGATAGACCTAAACCGCAGAGGCAGGTAAGAACAAGGAGAAGGACACAAGCTGTGTAGGAGTTTCTCAGTTCACAAAACTTCAAAAGTTCTACACATGTCATTTTGCAGAGGAAATTGGTCTGTGTTAACAAATGTGTCACCTACTGTGTGGAACATTGGGTGAATATGAGAAGACAAAGTACAACGGTCTCGATTGAGTCAAAGCTCCATTTTATACTATGTGCCTCTTCTCCAGATTCTCCTCACGCATTATGGTGTTTACCATGGCCAGGGTGTGGCATCTTCTACAGTGGTTTACCAGTCCGATATGAATACGAGTCAGTCATTTCTCAATAATTCTTGGCTGTCACCTAAACCACCGTCCCTCTCTGTACTGGCTGCTTTGACTGTAAACAAATAATACAACTACAGACAATACAGATTTGGAGATATGACTGACGTACCTGCAGAGGTCAGCCGCAAAGATGTACAGCAGCTCTTTCCTAGACAACAGAGGGTGGAACACACTGCCGTCCGTCCCGTTGATCATGTTGCTCTGGTTAGAGGACCACCATGACATTTCACTGTTGATAGGGGAAATGTACGGGATATGTTAGACATCAAGAAGCTTTCATTTACACAAGGTTGTTATAAAACAACCTGGCGGGGCCAAATACTGATTTCATTTAAAATGCCTGGAAGCGGTTTTCTATTTCTGATATTTAAATATACGAATTTGCAATCTGCTCTGTCATGACAGGGAGCAAATGAGTTTATCCTTGGACTTTGAATAATTGATTTGGACAGATCCCAATTCATTCCCATTCAATGAGTAAACCCAACGTCGCAGGGCAAGGACCAAAAAGAAAACTGCTGACAAATGTTTTTTGACAACCATTAACTACAACAACATGAAGGTGGAAAACAGAGGGAAATAAAGGACCTTACGTCAACCCGTTCCATGTGTCTATTCTGCCATATTCCATGTAGTCACGTTCGCCAGTCAGGAACACAAACTCTCCTTCATGAGTTCCATTTTTCTAGGAGGAGAGAAAGACAATAGTTCAGTCAGACAGTCATATCAAAAGGAACACATCCAACATCCAGGAGAACAGTCGACAGGTACAGAATTAGAAACAGCCACAGACTCTTGATAAGCAGAGGAAAAATAAGAACACCTTCCTCCAATGCGGTTAAAACGGTCATTTGGGAAGGAATTTCAGTGTTTAAAGTGTCTGGTTGTCATTGTTCGAACTGTACTGACGGGGGATATTGTGCTATAGTGCCACTGCACTACTGTAGCCTGCCTAACCCAGTCTGTTTTTCCTTCTCATATTACAATTTTATAGGCAGCGGTAAGAGACTGTAGTTGACCAAAACCGTTGACACAAATGCTTTGACAGTTGAGATTTTACAATTTAGGTAAAATTCTACCCAACGTCTAGTTCTTTCAGAGGACTTCCAATTAATGCAGCATTATCTGGTTTGTGGAACCTGAGAAAACTATTCACATTGTTATTGCGGTAGGTGGAATAGCAGATGTGAGTCTCCAAAGTAGACACGAGTCTCCCAGAAAAAGGGTAAGTAAAGCAGCTTCATCAGCATTTTGTCATTTTCACTCATCACGTGATGACTCCACGAGACATCCTCCGGGCCCTACCAACAGAGACATTCTCCGGGGCCCTACCAACAGAGACATTCTCCGGGGCCCTACCAACAGAGACATCCTCCGGGGCCCTACCAACAGAGACATCCTCCGGGGCCCCACCAACAGAAACATCCTCCCGGGCCCCACCAACAGAGACATCCTCCCGGGCCCTACCAACAGAGACATCCTCCCGGGCCCTACCAACAGAGACATCCTCCCGGGCCCTACCAACAGAAACATCCTCCCGGGCCCTACCAACAGAAACATCCTCCCGGGCCCTACCAACAGAAACATCCTCCCGGGCCCTACCAACAGAAACATCCTCCCGGGCCCTACCAACAGAAACATCCTCCCGGGCCCTACCAACAGAAACATCCTCCCGGGCCCTACCAACAGAAACATCCTCCCGGGCCCTACCAACAGAAACATCCTCCCGGGCCCTACCAACAGAAACATCCTCCCAGGCCCTACCAACCACCTACTGGTTCAATGACTAAAGGATTTCTAGTGCAATTTCACAACTTTCGGTTAAATCACAAATTTCAAGACTGGCCATTAGCTAAGGTTATAACTTTAGTGAATGACACTATTCAGAAGTGTAATCTCATTAAACATATTTCAAGGTTTTACTAAACACAAACAGTGCCTACCTTCCACATCAGCCCAAACATCTCATCCACCTCTGGCCTAACGCTGTGGATTTTGGTGAGCAAAGGGTCCTTGAAGCCCCACAGCACCTCGTGGACGGTGCGAGTCATGAAGATCTCCACGCCGATGGACTTCATATATATGGAGACGAAGGTACGCAGCAGGAAGGAGTAGGAGTTCAGCTCACTCATCACCGCCTGTAGAGGGAGAGGAAACAGAGAGAGAAGGGGATAGAGCTCACATTCTATCATACCACTAGTAACAAAATTATAAACAATGTTTCTAAGTCTATAGCTTTGGTTGCTGTCTAGACTCTGGTCTGGTTCTCATTAATGGAAATTGGATTACGTCCATGAAAGTGTCTGCTATAAAGTAAAAGGTTGGTAGGAACAAGACCCCAAGATGTCATAATACAGCATTTAGCATAATGCTTGGAAAGTCTACTGGAATGACGCAGTAAAGGAATGTCAATATAGGGTTACAGCGGTTATACTGGGAATCTTGAGAGGTTAAACTTAACCAAAACAGAAGAGGACACACTTGTGGAATAATTCACACCCTCATGTTTCTAAGTACTCAAACTGTGTTGCACCACAATTTATAACACACTATATTGCAGATACAACATGTCCATGGCAGCTAAGATACACTGCATAAGCGAAGACTGCACAAGTATACCAAATGTAGAGGTAACAAGCAAGCAGAGGCCGAGAGGGACACATACTAACTCACCACAGCTGGGATGTTGACTGTCCTCAGAATGTCGACCTCTGGATTACCTCTGGACTTCTCTGGGACGAAGACAAAGCTTTTGGGATTCAGGGCATAAACCTTGGTTCCATTTTCAAGGAAAGTCACATTTTCCCTAGGTCTGTATTCCCTGTTATGGAAAGATGTGGATATGAGGATTAAGTCGGTCCACACAGATGTTCACATGGGGGTGAAAGACAAGTTCAAACAAGTCCAACAGCAGGTTCAGCAGCATGGAACCGCTTTCATTCAATAGGACTTTCCCAGGACCTGAATCACCAGCTTCCCATGATCAAATGAACAGATAATAAAACAAATACATTGTAAGTCGAATCTTAACTTGAGATGAGCACATGCAAAAACCTTCCATTGGCATCGATACATGATTTCCAATTAAGTCAAAGTTATGACTCTGGATCTCAAAATAAGATTAATTCCAGTGTGAACTGAGCCCTGTGTGAACTGAGCCCTCCTAATTTCAAAGGACAACAGTGAGTGTGTTGTCAACCCACCTGTAAGTGTAAGGTCCAATCTGGGTGACCACTGCCTTTCCCCCTGCTAAGAACACTTCTGGATTGGTCACGTTGAAGAAGTAATACTCCATGTAGACTGGAGGAGGCGGGTTCTTCCATGACTCAAATACTCGGCTTGCCTCTGTCAAAGTCAATTCCTAAAAAAAAAAATATTGTTATAGAGAAATAGTTATTTAAGGACGGTCGTAGTAGCACTGTCCTATTGGTCATCATATGAATTGAGGGAAGTGGTTAAATGTGTTCAGATAAGTCCCTCAGACGACAGTAATCCACGTGGGACTAAATTTGGCCTGTTTTTGAAATGCGGCAATGATCAGATAAAAAGTTTACAGGTAAATTTGAGAGCTGCGAGGATACCAGTATCGCAATACTCATTAGTATCGTGGCAAGGAAACAAAATGGGTTTAACTTCCTTAGGTAAACAACCCTAATATTGCAAATGTAACACTTTAACTTTAGTCCATCACCTCGCCCCTATCCGGGTTCGAACCGGGGACCCTCTGCACACAGATAAGTCACCCTCGAATCAGTTACCTATCGCTCCATAAAATATTGCAATACTGGTATCATCCCAGCCCCAGTAAATTCCACCACAATTACACAGCATTTTAAACACCATTAGTGTAAACTTGATTTAAATAGGCAAGTCAGTTAAGAACAAATTCTTATTTACAATGACCGCCTACCCAATCATGCATTCAATCATGTTTAACATTAGCCCACATTACAAATACTTGACTGGAAAGACGGTTTCAACCCGGTCTGGTCTCAGACTAGACGCAACATACAGACATATATACACACACAGTATATCACAAAAGTGAGTACACCCCTCACATTTTCACCTAGGGGTGTACTCACTTTTGTTGCCAGCGGATTAGACATTAATGGCTGTGTGTTGAGTTATTTTGAAGGGACAGCAAATTTACATTGTTATACAAGCTGTACACTCATACTTTACATTGTAGCAAAGTGTAATTTCTTCAGTGTCGTCACATGAAAAGATATACTCACAATATTTACAAAAATGTGAGGGGTGTACTCACTTTTGTGATATACTGTATATATAAAAATGTTTGGTAAGGTTATTTAATAAGACAAAAATGAAAGGAGGATGGGTGGGCGTATAACGGAAATGTCGAATCTCATCACGGACAACTTTAGCATTTTAGCTAATTAACAACTTCTCAACTGCGTTTTTTAAAATCTACTTTGCAACTACTTAGCATGTTAGCTAACCCTTCACTCGAACCCTAAGCCCTAGCCTAGCTAACATTAGCCACCTAGCTAACAGCCACAAGAAATTGGAGTTTGTAACATCTCTTATAATATGTTATGAATTTGCAAAATGTAAGTATTGAAATTCGGAAGATATCATACAAATTGTCATTTAACATTAGAAATGGATGTTGGACATCCACAAGTTAATTACATACCATATGAAAACTAACATTTCATACTAAATGGAGAGTCTCGGATTTAGGTACAAAATAACACGAAATGCTCTGGGACCGGAGTAATTCAACTGCAATTAAAACAGATGCTGTGACATTCAACACTTTGATAAAATGAAGCGTGCTGGAAGATGGTTGTCAAATCTAAAATGAGAACGTTGGTTGATCCATAAGATACTGGTAAGTAATTTATGCCTACTCTATAGAGAAATCTGTAACAACAAACTTCACCATTCAAGGAGGGTATTTCTAACTTCAAGTGCGAAATGCACCCGTCCGTCCGTCCGTCCTTTACATAAGGGGTTACTGATTGCTTTCTCTGTCCCTTAAGTAAAGTGAGGTATACATGAGAAAGGCCTTTACCATTCAAACCGCTCACTCTCATCTTGAGGTCTCAGAAGCTCAGTTGGCGCTTTTAAGGTGTGGCTCAACACGGCTGCACAAACTCGTTTCACGTTCAGACTTGATCTTTCAGTGTTTTCCAGTCATTGGGCCAACGGACTATCCATTTAAAAGTGTGTCCCGGAAGAACTATATATATTTTATATCATATTTGGTGGCAAGAATTAAGCAGCGGTGGGCCACCGCTACTAAATGAATATAGGGGAAACTGGGTACATACAGTGCCTTGCAAAATTATTCAGCCCCCTTAAGTTAATACTTTGTAGTGCCACCTTTTGCTGTGATTACAGCTGTAAGTCGCTTGGGGTATGTCTTTATCAGTTTTGCACATCGAGAGACTGACATTTTTTCCCATTCCTCCTTGCAAAACAGCTCGATCTCAGTGAGGTTGGATGGAGAGCATTTGTGAACAGCAGTTTTCAGTTCTTTCCACAGATTCTCGATTGGATTCAGGTCTGGACTTTGACTTGGCCATTCTAACACCTGGATATGTTTATTTTTGAACCATTCCATTGTAGATTTTGCTTTATGTTTTGGATCATTGTCTTGTTGGAAGACAAATCTCCGTCCCAGTCTCAGGTCTTTTGCAGACTCCATCAGGTTTTCAAGAATGGTCCTGTATTTGGCTCCATCCATCTTCCCATCAATTTTAACCATCTTCCCTGTCCCTGCTGAAGAAAAGCAGGCCCAAACCATGATGCTGCCACCACCATGTTTGACAGTAGGGATGGTGTGTTCAGGGTGATGAGCTGTGTTGCTTTTACACCAAACATAACGTTTTGCATTGTTGCCAAAAAGTTCCATTTTGGTTTCATCTGACCAGAGCACCTTCTTCCACATGTTTGGTGTCTCCCAGGTGGCTTGTGGCAAACTTTAAACACTTTTTATGGATATCTTTAAGAAATGGCTTTCTTGCCACTCTTCCATAAAGGCCAGATTTGTGCAATATACGACTGATTGTTGTCCTATGGACAGAGTCTCCCACCTCAGCTGTAGATCTCTGCAGTTCATCCAGAGTGATCATGGGCCTCTTGGCTGAATCTCTGATCAGTCTTCTCCTTGTATGAGCTGAAAGTTTAGAGGGACGGTCAGGTCTTGGTAGATTTTCAGTGGTCTGATACTCCTTCCATTTCAATATCATCGCTTGCACAGTGCTCCTTGGGATGTTTAAAGCTTGGGAAATATTTTGTATCCAAATCCACTTTAAACTTCTTCACAACAGTATCTCGGACCTGCCTGGTGTGTTCCTTGTTCTTCATGATGCTCTCTGCGCTTTTAACGGACCTCTGAGACTATCACAGTGCAGGTGCATTTATACGGAGACTTGATTACACACAGGTGGATTGTATTTATCATCATTCGTCATTTAGGTCAAGATTGGATCATTCAGAGATCCTCACTGAACTTCTGGAGAGTGTTTGCTGCACTGAAAGTAAAGGGGCTGAATAATTTTGCACGCCCAATTTTTCAGTTTTTGATTTGTTAAAAAAGTTTGAAATATCCAATAAATGTTGTTCCACTTCCTGATTGTGTCCCACTTGTTGTTGATTGTTCACAAAAAAATACAGTTTTATATCTTTATGTTCGAAGCCTGAAATGTGGCAAAAGGTCGCAAAGTTCAAGGGGGCCGAATACTTTCGCAAGGCACTGTACATCCTACAGAGTCCTAAATGATCTGATCATTTTGCCTCATACACACATTCTGACAAACACACTACACAACACAACTGTGCAGAAGGTCACCACTCACTAGCTAGAGCATTGAACTGGGGGCATGCTCCTCGGGGAAAACAGAAGCCTGTTGCTTCACTTAAACTCTAGTCAGTTTTAAACATATCTGAAATAGGCTGTTTCCAGCACAAGACATGAATCAACTCATTCAATAGCCCATTTCATGATGTACAGCAAAGTATGAAGGCTGTGGAGTCAAATATCGCTTCGCATGGAATAAAGATATACCTGAGAACTCCTGAAATATATAACAAAATAGCATATTTGATGCCGAGAAGCCATTTCCCTTTCAATTTTATTAGATCATTTGAGTCACCTGAAAGTTGTGAAAAGTCAAGCCATACTAAGCCAGCTATTCCAATCATGTGTATTGTATTGGCTGCATTTAAAGTTAGAATCCGCAGTTGAAACAATTAAAGCAGTCACTCCGCCTGTTTTTGTAAAAAGCTGAGGGGTGGGCCTGTAGGAATGTAACCATTCTCAAAATCATGGACAGAGCTATGGATGCAAGGACTGACCATTCATGGCCTTACAATTATACTTTTACCCATGTGTTTTTAGTTTCCTGGGGGGGATAGGCTTTGTCGTGCCCTCTTCACGACTGTCTTGGTGTGTTTGGACCATTCCAGTTTGTTGTTGATGTGGACACCAAGGAATTTGAAGCTCTCAACCTGCTCCACTACAGCCCAGTCGATGAGAACGGGGATGTGCTTGGTGCTCCTTTTCCTGTGTTTGTTTACAGACAACAGATTAAAATAAGCTTATATTTTAGGTTGATGGGGTATGACAGTTGAACTAAAATCATGAGGCATTTCTAAGTTACAGTACATTCGGAAAGTATTCAGATCCCTTGACTTCATCCACATTTTGTTACCTTGCAGCCTTATTCTAAAACTGATTAAATTGCCCCCCTACTCAATCTGCACACAATACCCCATAATGACAACGCAAAAACAGGTTGAGAATTTTATGCAAACATATTAGAATGAAGAAACTGAAAGTCACATTTACATAAGCATTCAGACCCTTTACTCAGTACTTTGTTGAAGAACCTTTGGCAGCAATTACCCAAGAATACTCGCTGCAGGCTTGGCACACCTGTATTTGGGGGGTTTCTCCCATTCCTCTCTGTAGATCCTCTCAAGCTCTGTCGGGTTAGATTGGGAGCGTCGCTGCACAGCTATTTTCAGGTCTCTCCAGAGATGTTCGATCAGGTTCAAGTCCGGGTTATGGCTGGGCCTCAAGGACATTCAGAAACTTGTCCCGAAGCCACTCCTGTGTTGTCTTGGCTGTGAGCCTAGGGTCATTGTCCTGTTGGAATGTGAAACTTCACCCCAGTCTGAGGTGATGAGCGCTCTGGAGCAGGTTTTCATCAAGGATCTCACTGCACTTTGCTCAGTTCATATTCCCTCAATCCTGACTAATCTCCCAGTCCCTGCCGCTGAAAAACATCCCCCACAGCATGATGCTGCCACCACCATGCTTCACCGTAGGGATGGGGCCAGGTTTCCTCCAGATGTGACACTTGGCATTCAGGCCAAATAGTTAAATCTTTGTTTCATCAGACCAGAGAATTTAGTTTCTCACGGTCAGAGTCTTTAAGGTGCCTTTTGTGACCTTCTTCCCCAGCCAGCTCTAGGAAGAGTCTTGGTGGTTCCAAACTGTTGGAGGCCACTGCTTTTGGGCACCTTCAATGCTGCAGACATTTTTTGGCAGCCTTCACCAGATCTGTGCCTCGACACATGTGTAGATTGATGAGGAAAGTTTATTTAATACATTTTAGAATAAGGCTGTACCGTAACAAAATGTGGAAAACGTGATAGTCTAAATACTTTCCGAATGCACTGTATATTCTTCAGGAATCAATTGGTAGGCTATATATTAGTCCAAATGGATGTAGCAACTATGGATTCTAGTTTTAAAGCCAAACACTGACTACATACACGAAAGGTGAGTGTGAGAAAACCACCACCAACATGTGATTCAGACTCATCTTCAGCAGTATGGTACCAAGTTTCACAATCAGTAATGTATTTTGTTTTTATAAATCAAATTGAGTCCCTCTCAAACGGATACAATTCCCAAGAGACCGTTTCTGTGCAACACTAACTTTTGGTAAAGTCAAGGCCTAGATTAGAACAATTCCTGTGTTTAACACCCCTGAAAAAAGTCTCAAAGGCTTCCATAGCTTTCATGTTTACATAAATTCACTCGTAGAAATGCTTCAAACCTTGATCTCACAAGCACAGGCAAGCAGGGACAAAGGGTTGAGGGCTCATCAATCTTATCAAAAATATATATTTTTAAACTCACTATTTATGTAGCTGGTAGTTGGGGATGGTCACATGAAGAGTGGTATGGATATTAAAACATAACAATCATAACAATCAGGTTCACTCAAAAAAGAAAACCTGACCTGTAACATTCTCAAGACAATAATACATGTTATTCAGTGTCATGTTTTGGGGAGGTTTTCCTGTCTATAGGATGACAAACTGTTTGAATGAAAGTTAACATATGTCATAAGTTTAAATTATTGTCAACTTTTTTGGCAGGGGACAGCGGGTTGTTTTCCAGACAGAGCAGTCCTCTAGACCTAGATCAGGCCAGGGCTGAAACAATGAAACAGATGAATGCTCACTGTTGTTTTATGATCCAGGAAAGTCGTTCTAAGAGCCGTTTTAGATACAGAAGTGGTACAGTTGTGGATCGACATTCATTCTTAATGTATCTATCATATTTTCAGTCAACGGCAATATGTCCACCTAAGACTCCTGCGCTTTATTGAACTTAAAATACAGGTAGGTCGATTGACAACATCAGCAATATTTGTTTCATTTCATGATGTTATGTATTCTAGGTCTAGGGTGACACCATATCCCAAATAAACCCAGACCCAAAGTAATTTAACAGCGGCCACGAAACAAATGTTTACGTGTCTATCCTATGACTGATTCTGACATTTTTGCTGAGGTGGGCATGGCACTTGAAGAAAGAGAGCTGTTCAGATGCGAGTGACGTTCAACCAGGTAAGCAAGAAGGATGAAAAGTGAAATGAGGGAGCGGGACTTGGCCTTCATCTCTCTCCCTTCCCCCATCCTTGCGCACGCACCTCCCCAGACCCTTCTTTGACGAGATTCCAGCCCCTTACTGATAAACCACGAGGAAAGCTCTTATAATTTTAAATCCCATTCCCAAATAAATTATATTGTGACATAACCATCAGGTTGACTCAAATGAGATAAATGAGATGAATACCCCACAAATAAAGATGCAGCAGTACACTTGTATTTCAACTCATCTGTCAACCATTATGTATAATAAAGCAAACGAAGTGAGTGGGATTTATTTTATTATTGGAATAAAACAGGCTGCTTGCCTACAGTGCACCAATCAATCCATGGTGATGATGATGTTACCGCAACGCGCTGTGACAGGAACATACCTGGCATTGTAAATCAGCCGGTGAGATTCAATCAGGCTATACATTGAGTTTAAATGCTGAACGCCTTGCAGAGCTGTTCAAGAGGGTTGAATCAATATTTCTGATTTATGAATGATACAATGTTGCTTTCCTACCACAAAAAAAAAACATAATTGGTTGGTGGTAAAGCATGCAGCACTTGTAAATTGTCGACCTTGGAACGCATGCTGCACTGACCCATGTCGGGTGGGCGAATGACCGGAGATGCGGATTGAGCAAACAAATACTGTAACGTTTTCTATCGAACATCATCACCTAATAACAAGGAATGGGAATGTGACTCACCGTCTGCTGTTTAGTGCAAATACAACTAACAAATTAAAGCAACCAGCATATAAAACTATCAAATGTAGGTTTGAAGTGGGAAAAAGTTGCAACTCACCTTTTTTAGCCGGTTGTGAATCATTGTTTGAAAGACTTGAGCCACCACCAAGGCGATCCCCACTATCAGTAGGTGGGCGCAGACAATTCCAGTAGCGTAAATTACACAGGATCTCCGAGTCATGATTCCAGCCAACTGTCAAACTAATTTGGCAAATGTGAAATTACTTACCAAATGACACTAACGATAATACTGTAGGTTCTGATCTTTTAGGGGTTATTTTACTCAAAAGGTGACCGCTACTTCTCACTTCGCCTCTTACACTACAGCGAACCTCACTATACGAATTTCAAAATTGTTCGTTGATATGCATCTACTTGCAAACTGTCTTCGAAAATAATTAATTCTGGTAGTTTCCTTAGTGCTGTCATAGAACAATGTTCTTCTCTCCATTCAGCCGTTTTCCTAAGGAGAATCGACTGTGTTGTTCGAAGGCAGCGGGAGAAATAACAGTGCTGAGGACGGGCGCCAGACCTCCACTCCCTCCCTCACCAGATTCAAATGAACTCGGTCATGCGAAGAGGTTCGTTTTGGTGTCTGCTGGGCGGTGGGTGTGTTAAAATGTAGCGTGCTTTCTGTGGCTGAGGTCACTGTTTTACTTTATAGCACCATAAACATAAGACGGTACAAACTACGATGTGCCCTTGATTTGATCTACCTTCATAGCGCTATTTTATATTAGGATACATTCAACCAAGCAAAGATTTGAAAGTAAACTTGAGGTTCTGACGTAATTTGAGACCAATTCACTTTCATGTGTAACTATACAAGTAATATTCTTTCAAGAGATAGCAGTGTATTTATTTGTTTTTATTTATATATAGATCAACAATTTACATTGTGACATCACAGAACGCAGGTATTAACAGTAAAAAAAAACTCAATCATACTAAAAATATAAATGATATCGTTTAAAAAAATACAATTCTAGTGCAATTGTAATCACCCTGAAAAAATCTTATTATAATGATTCAGGAAAATGTTATTCTTGTTGTTTGTTATTCACTAGAGTTAATGGTTTTAATAAGCTAGTTCAATTCAATCAAAAAATATGTGTAATTTTGGTATAGAATTTTGGAGTTGTTGTTTGTGAAGAGATAGCAGTGTAGTAAAGTGAAGCTAACAACGTTTGACAAAGAGCTTGTGAATGAATTAGCAACGCATGCTCGTTCACATGTGATGTCACACTAGGATTGCTACTAGTTAGTTAGTAACTTTCTAGACAGACAGCGGGGCGTGTAGCCTAGCCCTGCTATACTACTGCCACTTATTCTTAGCAGGATACCGTATACTATTGGATAACTATAAAACATTAAAAAGCACAGTGCATCTGATGTGTTGAGTTAACTAAATGAATGTACACATTATTCTGCCTTCATACATGTTTGGGAGTCATCGACCGTTACTTCTCAACATGAAATACCGCTATCTCGCCGCCGCCTCATCCTCATCATCATCATCATCACCATCGGGTCTCCTTAAATAACCTGCATGTCCATGAATAATGTGTTATTCAGAGAACCAACGATAGTTTACGTGAAGCTTTTGTTCACTGAGCAGTAAACTTGATTGGCTAACAGCTTCCCGGACCACCATCCTAAGACCACCCCTGGTGGGTTATGATTGGACGGACGAGGTTGAGCGTGATGCAGAATTTGATCGACTGATTTTGGGGCGGGGCTCGTTTAAAGGGGGACTGTCATGGGTGATTCGCTTGCACTGCATCAGATGTACTCACAGAGCTAACTGGAAATCTCCCCTACTACCCAGTCCAGCCAAGGTCGAGGGAAATAGAGAAGATAACAAATAAGTACAGACATACATACTACTTGAAATAAATTATAATTTCAACAAATAGTTCTCTGTTTTTCCCTTCTTTTTAAATGTTGTTACATTTCCTCCATTTGCACAATAATAGGCTACTATTGCAATGCTGAGTAAAAACACCAATGACAAAATGCCAAAACTTTATAATTTTTTTATTTAACCTTTTATTTTATCAGGGAGTCATACTGAGACCAAGGGTCTATTTTACAGATGAGCTCTGAATGACATAAATTACAGAAAATACACACATCAATATAAATGCAAAATGCAAGCAGAAAGAAAAACATGGTCATAAAAAACAAACACATTCATCAGTAATAAGGTCCTCATGCAGCTTTATGAATTGCCAAAGATACATATACAGTATGTCTATATTGTATAGTGTCTATTATTTAAATGAATGCAGTAAATCAAATAAGGCATGTCAAAAATGTTTTTTATAAGAACACAGAGGATCTAAAACAGGGATGGGCAACTGGTGTTCCACGCCCACAGGTCAATTTCCAAGGACAAAAAAATATATTTTTGGGGGGCTTAGAACCCCCAAAATACCTCATGTGTGGGTATGGATGTGGGTACACAGATCCATTACTGCCCCACCCCCCTCAAAGTTGCCCAACCCTGATGTAAAATATGTGTGGGTATATAAAGGGTATGGCACCAGGAAGATACAGATTTCCATCAATGTGCACACTGGACCGTTTCAGTATAGGCCATTCTAGAACAGAGGCTATTTACAGTAAGCTATAGAGTTCTGCACACAAAACAGAAGATGTTTGTTAGAATAGGAAAATTCATGAATAGATTTTATAGCCTAATTGTGATATCAGTGGCAGGTAAATATAGGATTAGACTACAGAAGCAATGCTTGCTGCATGGGGCCTTGACATAGCTGAGAACCAGTCTTTTGTAAACTGACAATTGCCAGGGGACAGTTATAAAGTTTTTAGTTTAATTTGTTTCACAGTCACACAAGTTAACCTTCAGAGACAGATCACGCCATGTTTCAACTAGATGTCCGGATGAGACGTCTTCCTGTTTCATGCTCAAGCTCATTGCTACCATTAAGGGGGTTTCAGGACCTTTTCAGGACCTATTTTCAAAGGACATTTTTGCCTTTTGGATGCTGTGGCATTCACAACTTGACATGAACAGTTGGGTGTAATGGGATACTTCAAAGCTGCATTTAGAGCAAATTGAGAGCAACCATCCTTATTTACAGACAACACCTTCTGCTTGACTCAATGACATGTATTTACACATAACTTCTGTGGGGTGAATTAGTGGTCAGATAAAAGGCATAGGCAAATGTCTGTTGTGTTCTGACTTTGAAAATTAGGCAAATATTTATAAGGAACAGAAGACTGCCAATGCTGTGCATATCTGCTATAGATCTGCCCTGAAATAGCTTGTTTACAAAACAGTTAGCCTCTACTTTAACTTGAGGTTTAATCCAGCACCAAATTAATATACGTTTCACAAGTAGACATAGGATCATGACTGCTGAATCAAATCCAAGGGGATGCTTTACCGGCATCTAAAATGTCATCTGTTTCCCACTGACTATCACCATCTCTTAATTGTAGTTTAGTTGGCCAATGGATTCATTTTCTATTATTTCTGTATTTCTTTCTCTCTGCATTGTTGGGAAGGGCCTGTCAGTAAGCATTTCACTATTTGTCTACACCTGTTGTTTATGAAGCATGTGACAAATACAATTTGATTTAATATCCTGCAAGAAATGCTGTTTGGACAGTAATAGAGGCTACAGAGTGAGCTGTTGAGTGGGTTCATGCAACAACACGTTTACCTCAGACAACCTTTTGCATGCCATTCACTGGAATAAAACAAAAGAGGCCCATGGTTTATAAACCATAGGAAATGTTATACATCAAATCGTTTGATGTCGCTATCTGGAAAGGGAACTTACTTGGGTGTGCTCTAACATTAATATAATTGCGCGTTACTTCATTGTACTAAGTACTATAACAATCCCAGGGGGGCGGTTCATGCTGGAGGGTGGCGGCATCTGTTCAAACAAGAGAAGTGAAAAATGCTGAAGCAAATCATCAGGGGGGAAGGTTAACAGTCAAGTAATGCAGCAACATTGTTTCTGGCCAAAAAGAAAAAGACAAAAAGAGAGAAAAAAAACAGGTCAACCGTTGTAATACTCTTTTTTAGTTTGGTCAGTAAAGCGAAGACTGGTTTGTTTGGTAGTTGCACCTAAGATGGTTTACTTTGAAGACCTACACATTGATATTTGATCATATTGTGAACAAAAACTTTTGGGTGCAAGGGACATATCCTTGGTGCACTCTAAAAGGGTCCAGTGTGCGAATAAGGCAACCATTCATGCATCCCAGAACAGGGAGACTTTTATTTAGAGGGTAAATACTTTTTCTTCTAACCCATCTGAGTATCTGATGTCCCAACAGATCATTCATTGTTTTCTCACACGTTCCTGTCCTATAAGCAAGAAACTGTAACCATAGCGCTTGGTTTGCACTTTGTAGGCAGGACCTGTAGCACAACAGTGAGGCATTTGTCGGACAAAACATGAATTGTCAAATGCAATTAAATGACCATTTTTTTTGCATGCCCTGAAATAGTGCTAAATGGATTCAGTCAAAGAGCCAATGTGTATTTGCCTTTCACATGTAAGCACACTTAAAGGACAAGCAGATTTGTGTATTGTTCAGTCAACAAGCACTCTGAATTCAATGCTTGGTTGCCCATTCCCTCACAGTGGTGAGTGGTGGACATGTAAGTCTAGTTGCTGCTTGTCTGACCTAAGATAGTAGAACTTTCATTTTAAGTAACTTTACAGAGAGGATTCAACCCATCTCTAAATAACTTCCTAGATTATGTTCCTAGAATCGCTCATCTATTACAGTTCTTTACAGTAGATGTAAACTGATCCAATAGGTCGGCGATAACATCCTTTACTCGATCATTCACTGACCTAAAGCCTTTAAAGAGCAACTACTTAATAAAACCCCATGTATTTGAATAGTAAATGAACTGTCAATGTAAAGCAGAAGAAAACAACAACAACATTAACATTACTATGGTCACTTTGCATCCCTCTCTGGCTTGCAGCACATTCTGAATCATGCAAAAATCTATGTGCACTTCAGGCCCAGTCAAGCCCAACTTACAAAACATTTAACATGTCTCGTCATCTAACTCTTAGATATTTCTCATCATCTAACTCTTAGACAAGAGGAGATAATTCCTTGTTGGACATCCAATTCACCAAACAATTTATGAATGCCCTCCAAAATGCCCTCCTTAAATCAACACAATTGGAATAATATTAATACTTTCAGCAAACAGAGCTTAACATAAGGGGAAAATTCATGGAGGCTAATCGCAGTGCACCCTGGTACTGCCTGTTTGTCACTCCACTTTCAGGCACCAGACAGTCTTTGTAGACCAGAGACTGATATACAGGCATGGCTGTGGGAGTGGAGACTTGTGAGGAGTGCTAGACCTTTTCAGGAGACGTGATTGATGCAGCCAGAGCCATTAAGTACCATGGGAGGGTACACTATACTGAATTTATATTTGTGTTATTCCATTCCAAGCTCTCCTTGGAGATATCGTGGTGTTAAGAGAGAACGTGCGGTGCCAGGGTGAAAAGAAAGGACAATAAGTGTTAAGTAGTAGAAATAGTTGAGTGCCATAAGTAGAAATCTATTGCAAAAAAGTTGTAACTAAATCTATTATGTTAAAACAATTAAAGACAATGTCTTTGATGCATTGTTTAATTCATTCATTAGTCAAGGTAAAAGAGCCTATCACACATTCTTCATGGTATTGAAGTTATATACTTAACTATTAAGTTTTGCACTGGCCATTCAAATGTCAATGGCCACCTGGGTGTGGTCCAGTTCCCACCATTGAGTGGGAAGTTTTGTACCTAGTTGTTTCAGGATGGAGCAGTGATTAGTGTAAGGAAGAAGGGCAAAGCCATCTCATGACAGAAAACAGAGCAATGTCTCTGTTATAGCAGATCCTAAAATATTTCTTATAATACAAACATTATAAGCTTAGTTTTGCACTGGTCATTCAAATTCCAGTGGTAACCTAGATGTGGTCCTCCTGTTCTCAATATTGAGAAGAAAACTTTGCTACAAGACTAAGAGGATGCAATGCTAATTTTTGAAGTGGAAGCAGAAGTGGAAATCCAATAATTGCAGATGATTTAAATTTAAACAAGACATACATTACCAGTCAAAAGTTTGGACACACCTATTCATTCAAGGGCTTTTCTTTATTTTGACTATTTTCAACATTGTAGAATAATAGTGAAGACATCAAATCTATAAAACATCACATATGGAATTATGTAGTAACCAAAAAAAGTGTTAAACAAATCTAAATATATTTGAGATTTTAGATTATTCAAAGTAGCCACCCTTTGCCTTGATGACAGCTTTGCACACTCTTGGCATTCTATCAACCAGCTTCATGAGGTAGTCACCTCAATGTAGAAAATAGTAAAATAAAGAAAAACCATGGAATGAGTAGGTGTGTCCAAACTTTTGACTGGTACTGTCAACGTTTTACACATTTATCTTATGGCACACAATTTTAGGAAAAGCTTGACAGTTTCCCACCTTTTAAAAAAAACTTCTGTGCATAATTCTAAAAGTGAACAGAAACAGAAATTCACAAATTGCAGAGGTTTGAAAAACAATACATGAAAGACACATATTTCACACCTTTACCCATTTATTTTATGGAACACAATCTGAGGAAAAGCTTGACAGTTCCCCACTATTTTTACTTTCTATGCAGATTCCTCACCCCGTGAGAACATCGTCTATGGTTGATTGTTTTCTACAGATAATACCTCAACATATGTTTGGCTGTAAAAGGTTGCTAAAACTTGGCAGAAACACCCTGGCTACTGAAAACTATAGTGCAGCAAAACCAGCCTCTGATTATTGTAAACAAAAACATTTCCTGTATATTAAGCTGGTTTCCCCCAATTGTATGTGTGCTGTCAATGACAGGTAAACACCCCCCTGAGAAAAATATGGTGTCCTGTTGCTTTGGTTCCATAGCTGTTTGTACATTTTTGGAAATGTGCACATTATTGTCAACACAACATCATGTGGAACAAAATATACAATGGAATATATTTATGATTACAAAATATGATTAGCAATAGAATAATAATAGTTCCACACACATCCACCTAAATTAGTTAGAAAGTTTCCATCACGCAAGGAATACTAATGGTAAATTACACTGACAACATCATCAACATTGACAATCAGAATTTGAAGTCCAAGTATGTGATGCGTCACAATGTCTTAAAGTTTGTACATATCAATAATGTTTGTGTTCTGGGAGTATGCCGGACAAATAATCCGGAGATCCTTTTCGAATCCTAATATTTACTCCCCTATGAATATGCCAAAGGGTACAGCTCCAGGGAGAGTTGGACCAGGGCCAACACAACCATTTGAGAGCATTGGCCAAGTGATCATGTCATATTTCAGTCAATTAAAATCCATGGCACAAGTGATGGAATTGTTTCCCAACCTGAAATGGTTGATATTAGAACAGAGGCAGAACTTCTTTTGCACCTCTTCAAATCATTCAAACCTTACAGTGGTGGTTTACAAACCTTTTAGTAAATGTTTCCAAATTCTTTCAGATACTTTATATAGTAATGTCTTGGTATGATCTGTTTCTTATCAAGTGTTCTGAACCATAAACCAGAAGACAGTAACAAGTATGATGGAAAATGGTACAGTAACCTAAACATGTCAAAACTAGACAAGGAAAGTAGGCTTAACCTGTCAAAGGGACAACAATTCCCTGTGAGACGGTCCTGGAGCCAAGAGGATATATTTGCCAAAGAAGTTCCAAAATGTTCTGGTGGTCTGGCTAAAACAATGTAATGTCTAGGGTTGCAAAGGGAGGGTATGTTACTCAAAACTTTCTAAATTTACCAGTAAACTACCAGAATGTTGGTATCTTTCAAGAATTGTATGTAATCTATCACAAGACATCTAGCGGCCATTTTGGGTAGTTCAGATTATCATAGGTGTCTGTAATTATCTCTGGCCTTATCATGTAAAATATACACGAGTGTACAAAACATTAAAAATACCTTCCTAATATTGAGGTGCATCCCCCTTTGTCCTCAGAACAGCCTCAATTCGTCGGGCATGGACTCCACATGGATGCAGGCCCATGTTGACTCCAATGCTTCCCACAGTTGTGTCAAGTTGGGTCGATATACTTTGGGAGGTGGACCATTCTTGATACACACAGGAAACTGTTGAGTGTGAAAAACACAGCAGCACTGCAGTTATTGGCACAAACCGGTGTGCCTTGCAAATACTACCATACCCCCTTCAAAGGCACTTAAATATTTTGTTTTGCCCACTCAATGGCACACATTCCCAATCCATGTCTCAATTTTCTCAAGGATTAAAATCCTTCTTTAACATGTCTTCTCCCCTTCATCCACACTGATTGAAGTGGATTTAACAAGTGACATCAATAAGGGATCATAGCTTTCATCTGGTCAGTCTGTCATGGAAAGAGCAGGTGCTCATGTTTTGTACACTCAATGTAATTCAAAAAAATAATTTAAAAAATGTAATTAAATATGACTGGTAAAACATTATGCTAAACATAAACCATCAACTTAGTGAATACCACTGGTGTTTAATATGAGGGGTTTAAACATGAATGATTCTTTATATTCTTTACACATTGATTTTACTATACCAATATGTATTTGTTGTCAATGTTTTGGCATCAAACTAGTGACAGTTGTGAAAAACTTCAATAGTTGGAGTTGCAGAGATAATTAATAAATAATAAATAGTTGATTAGATGCTTTTGTCATTAATTAGGATATTCTCTGTTGAACCATATGGTCTATCTACTAGAAACTCAGACAATATGGATACTGGTGGTCCTTCTGTAGCTCAGTTGGTAGAGCATGGCGCTTGTAACGCCAGGGTAGTGGGTTCGATCCCCGGGACCACCCATACATAGAATGTATGCACACATGACTGTAAGTCGCTTTGGATAAAAGCGTCTGCTAAATGGCATATATTATATTATATATTACTGATATAAAAAATATATATAAACTACCAAACTTACGATAGATTGTCATAGATATTCTGTTAATTACTGAAGATTCCGGTAAATTTGGTATATTATCGGTACATTTTCAACCCTAGTCATGGCCTTTCTGTGTCCAGCTCCAACAGGCCCAGGCTGTTTCACAGTGTACTGAAGAGGTCAAAGCAGCGGTCAGCTGGTCACCCAGCCAAGCAGGTCACAATATGGTGCCTAGTCAAGTTGAGGCATGTGGGTGAAAGCTGTCAGAGACACTAGCTAAAAGCTGTGACTTCTACAGTCCACAAATCCGTGAAGTGGAATTTCCCTGGCCTAACAAATGGTGCAATGTTGATGGAATTGGATGATGATGATGATGAGGATAATGATTAGTCATTTAAGAGGCTGTGCTGTTGTTCAACAGCGCTGACTGACCTCAGTCCTGTGACAGCACAAGTAATACATAGGGCAAGAAGGAATGCAAGCTCTGAATCAAATCAAATCAAATGTATTTATATAGCCCTTTGTACATTAGCTGATATCTCAAAGTGCTGTACAGACCTGAAGACCTCAAAGGAGCCGTACATTACAATTATTTCTGTCAGCACTCTTTTCTCTGTCTACACATCCACAGGCTGGAAATCAGTTTTACTTAACTTACTGTGGGATAATGTATGACTATGACGTGATCATCTGTTGTCATAATAACCACTTCTACAACTTGAAGAGGTATTTATTTCTGATTTATCCTTATTAGTAGTGGTAGTAATAAAAAGTAGCAGGTTTTAATTAATTTGTTGCTATAAATTGAGTTTGACAAGGCATAAACAGGGGAACACTAGCAACTCTCTCATTTTCACTGGTTTGTTTAAACAAGACATGAGGGCCTATGGCCTATGGACATATTATCTAATTCATGAGCCCTGACCAGAAGCGCATGTAGAGGGGCACATGGTCAACATACACATGCATTCTACATTCAAATTATGTAAACAGCATCATACAATAATCCCAATACATGTTGAATTAGAGAAATATTGATTTAAATTACACAATAACTAGTTTACTAATGCATGACGGCCAGAAAAACAAGAGCAACCAACCCGACACCAAAAGGGCTCTGCTCTGTACTTTCAGCTATAGTTTTCAGATTTGTCAAAGTATTTCTTTTTTTAAAAATCTAGCAGTAACGTTAACAATTTTTAGGATCACCCAAAAGAAGAGGAACTCATCAGTTCCCTCTGATCACATACCACCATCTAGTGGTCAAAATCATAGCAAGGCTATATTGTCTACAGTGAAAACTGCATTAAGATGATTTTGCTCTTATTTTTTTTTTATGTGTTGATTTGTGACTGTCAAGTAAATTCATAATCGTAATTACAGCAAAGGCCCTCTGGAACGCAAACTACATTTATATTTTGTGACATCCCATAAGAACTACAATTTATCGCAAAACACCGTTACCATAGTAACCCTCTAACAAACTTTGTATTATGAGCAGGGAGTTAGCCAGATCGCTTTAAGTAATACCGGAATTACGAAAGGGTCGATAGCTTTTTGACGTGCCCCGGGGGCAACACTCGTTAGCCTTTTATTACGTGGAAATTGATGAGAAAACAAGGACGGACACATAATGACTAATAAAATGTTTCAAATTGGACCACCGGAGACGAGAACGACGCTTCCTGCCTACCATTGGTAACGTGCCTCAACACCTACATTGCTTGCTGTTTGGGGTTTTAGGCTGGGTTTCTGTACAGCACTTTGAAATATCAGCTGATGTACGAAGGGCTATATAAATACATTTGATTTGATTTGATTTGATGTCACATCACACTAAAGACAACATTGGGTAGCGTCTTTTGTAACAATATAGTCATAACTGTATGTGGTTGACAACATAATTATATGTACACTGAACAAAAATATAAAACGCAACATGCAACAATTTCATGATTGTACTGAGTTGCAGTTCATATAAGGAAATCAATCGATTGAATTCATTATGCCCTAATCTATGGATTTCACATGAATGGGAATACATATATGCATCTGTTGGTCACATATACATTATATACAGTGCCTTCGGAAAGTATTCAGACCCATTGACCTTTTCCACATGTTGGTACATTACAGCCTTATTCTAAAATGGATTACATCTACACATAATACCCCATAGTGACAAAGCACAAAACAGAAATACCTTATTTGCATAACTATTCAGACCCTTTGCTATGAGCCTCGAAATTGAGCTCAGGTGCATCCTGTTTCCATTGATCATCCTTGAGATGTTTCTACAACTTGATTGGAGTCCACCTGTGGTAAACTCAATTGATTGGACATGATTTGGAAAGGCATACACCTGTCTTTATAAGGTCCCACAGTTGACAGTACATGTCAGCAAAAACCAAGCCATGAGGTAAAAGGAATTGTCTGTAAAGTTTCCCAAGATAGGATTGTGTTGAGGTCAGTGGTGGAAAAAGTACCCAATTGTCATACTTGAGTAAAAGTAAAGATACCTTAATAGAAAACAACTCAAGCAAAAGTGAAAGTCATCCAGTAAAATACTACTTGAGTAAAAATGTAAAGGTATTTGGTTTTAAATATAATTAAGTATCAAAAGTAAAAGTATTAATAATTTCAAATTCCTTACATTATGCAAACCAGATGGCACAATTATTTTTTTAAATTTATTTACAGATAGCCAAGGGAACACTACAACACCCAGGCATTAAGTTACAAACAAAGCATTTGTGTTTAGTGAGTACACCAGATCAGAGGCAGTAGGGATGACCAGGGATGTTCCCTTGATAAGTGTGTGAATTGGATAATTGTCTTGTCAAAATGTAACGAGAACTTTTGGGTGTCAGGGAAAATGTACAGAGTAAAAAGTACATTACTTTCTTTAGGAATGTTATTAAGTAAAAGTTGGCAAAAATATAAATAGTAAAGTAACGTAAAGATACAGTACCCCCAAAGAACACTTAAGTAGTATTTTAAAGTATTTTTACTGAAGTACTTTACACAACTTGTCGAGGCACAGATCTGGGGAAGGGTACCAAAAAAATTCTGCAGCATTGAAGGTCCCCAAGAACACAGTGTCCTCCATCATTCTTAAACGGAAAAAGTTTGGAACCACCAAGACTTCCAACAGCTGGCTGCCCAGCCAAACTAAGCAATTGGTGGAGAAGGGCCCTGACCAAGAATCTGATGGTCACTCTGACAGAACTCCAGAGCTCCTCTGTGGAGATGGGAGAACCTTCCAGAATGACAACCATCTCTGCAGCACTCAACCAATCAGGCCTTTATGGTAGAGTGGCCAGACGGAAGCCACTCCTCAGTAAAAGGCACATGACAGCCCGCTTGGAGTTTTCCAAAAGGCACCTAAAGACTCTCAGACCATGAGAAACAAGATTCTTTGGTCTGATGAAACCAACATTGAACTCTTTGGCCTGAATGCCAAGTGTCAAGTCTGGAGGAAACCTGGCACCATCCCTACTGTGAAGCATGGTGGTGGAAGCATCATGCTGTGGGGATGTTATTCGGGGGCAGGGACTGGGAAACTAGTCAGGATTGAGGCAAAGATGAACTGAGCAAAGTACAGAAAGATCTTTGATGAAAACCTGCTCCAGAGCGTTCACCTTCCAACAGAACAACGACCCCAAGCACACAATGCAGGAGTGGCTTCGGGACAATTCTCTGAATGTCCTTGAGAGGCCGGACTTGAACTTGATCGAACATCTCTGGATAGACCTGAAAATTGCTGTGCGACGACACTCCCCATCCAACCTGACAGAGCTTGCGAGGATCTGCAGAGAAGCATGGGAGAAACTCCCCAAATACAGGTGTGCCAAGCTTGTAGCGTCATACCCAAGAAGACTCGAGGCTGTAATCGTTGCCAAAGGTTCTTCAACAAAGTACTGAGTAAAGGGTCTGAATACTTATGTAAATGTGATATTTCAGTTTAATTTTTAAAAATAAAGTAGCAAAAATGTCTAAAAACCTGTTTTTGCTTTGTCATTATGGGGTATTGTGTGTAGATTGATGAGGAAAATAAACAATTTAATACATTTTAAAATAAGGCTCTAAACTAACAAAATGTTGAAAAAGTCAAGGGTTCTGAATACTTTCCGAAGGCACTATATACGAAGTATGTGGATACCCCTTCAAATTCGTGGATTTGACTATTTCAGCCACACTCGTTGCTGACAGGTGTATAAAATCAAGCACACAGCCATGAAATCTCCATATACAAACATAGGCAGTAGAAAGGTCTTTATGAAGAGCTCAGTGACTTTCAATAAGGCATTGTCATAGGATGCATCTGGAGCTTCATGAAATGGGTTTCCATGGCAGAGCAGCCCCACACAAGCCTAAGATCATGCGCAATGCTAAGGGTTGGCTGGAGTGGTGGAAAGCTTGCCATCATTGGAATCGCGTTCTGTGGAGTGATGAATCACGCTGCATCTGGCAGTCCGATGGATGAATCTGGGTTTGGCGGTTGCCAGGAGAACGCTACCTGCCCCAATGCATAGCATAGTAAAGTTTGGTGGAGTTAAGCTTAACACTACAGCATAGAATGACATTCTAGACGATTCTGTGCTTCGAACTTTGCGGCAACAGTTTGGGGAAGGCCCTTTCCTGTTTTAGCATCACAAATGAGGTCGATACAGAAATGGTTTGTCGAAATCGGTTTGGAAGAACTTGACTGGCCTGCACAGAGTCCTGACCTCAACCCCATCGAACACCTTTGGAATGAATTGTAATGCAGACTGCAAGCCAGGCCTAATCCCACAACATCAGTGCCCGACCTCACTAATGCTCTAGTGGCTGAATGGAAGCAAGTCCCAGCAACAATGTTCCAACATCTAGTGAAAAGCCTTCCCAAAACAGTGGAGGGTGTTATAGCAGCACAGAGGGGACCAACTCCATATTAATGCCCATTATTTTGGAATGAGATGTTTGACGAGCAGGTGTCCATATACTTTTGGTCATGTAGTGTACCTTAAAAAAGGTAGGGGAATGGATCCGAAAATCAGTCAGTATCTGGTGTGACCACCATTTGCCTCATGCAGCTCGACACATCTCCTTTGCATAGAGTTGATTAGTCTGTTGATTGTGGCCTGTGGAATGTTGTCCCATTTCTCTTCCACGGCTGTGTGAAGTTGCTGGATATTGGTGGAAACTGGAACACGCTGTAATACATGGCGAGCCAGAGCATCCCAAACATGCTCAATGGGTGACATGTCTAGTGAGTATGCAGGCCATGGAAAAACTGGAACATTTTCAGCTTCCAGGACTTGTGTACAGATCCTTGCGACATGGGGCCATGCATTATCATGCTGAAACATGAGGTGATGGCTGCGGAAACATGAGGTGATGGCTGCGGATGAATGGCACGACAATGGGCCTCAGGATCTCGTCACGTTATCTCTGTGCATTCAAATTGCCATTGACAAAATGCAATTGTGTTCGTTGTCCTTAGCTTATGCCTGACCATACCATAACCCCACCGACACCATGGGGCACTCCGTTCAAAACGTTGACATCAGAAAACCGCTCACCCACACGACGCCATCTGCCCGGTACAGTTGAAACCGGGATTCATCCGTGAATAGCACACTTCTCCAGAGTGCGAGTGGCCATCGAAGGTGAGCATTTGCCCATTGAAGTTGGTTACGACACCAAATTGCAGTCAGGTCAAGACCCTGGTGAGGACTATGAGCATGCAGATGAGCTTCCCTGAGACGGTTACTGATAATTTGGGCAGATATTATTCAGTTGTGCAAACCCACAGTTTCATCAGCTGTCCGGGTGGCTGGTGTCAGATGCTCCCGCAGGTGACGAAGCCGGATGTGGAGGTACTGGGCTGGCGTGGTTACACGTGGCCTGCGGTTGTGAGGCCGGTAGGATGTACTGCATATTTTAGAGTGACCTTTGTTTTGTTCCCAGCACAAGGTGCACCTGTGTAATGAGCATACTGTTTAAATCAGCTTCTATATATGCCACACTTGTCAGGTGGATGGATTCTTTTGACAAAGGAGAAATTCTCATTAACAGGGATGTAAACAAATTTGTGCATAAAACCTGGGAGAAATAAGCTTTTTGTGCATATGGAACATTTCTGGGATCCTTTATTTCAGCTCATGAAACCTGGGATGAACACTCTACATGTTGCGTTTATATTTTTGTTCAGTATACATAACATTGACACATAACCTCCATCCAGTCTCTCTGGACTGGAGCTTCCAAATGTTAATGAGGGCAATGTGAAAGTAGAAGGATTTAATTTAGCTTTGACTCACAGGTACAAGGAAAAGTTGATGACCAAATGCCTGAAAGATACAAAGAACAAACATCATCTCTCAGGTGCTTTGGATGGCCGTCGTTGGCGTTTTCTAAATGTGGGACTTGATGACTTCAGAGATGGGTATCCTAGTGCTGGGACAGCGGCTCTCTCTCAGGCCCAGAGGGGCATGTCCCCTTCCATTTTTGGGATGCCAAGTCCTACATCTCTCTCTGATAAAACACAATGGAAACGCTTCTCGAAAGAGCAGGCTTGCTTCTCTAAGAAGAACCCTCAGCAGCAGGTACACCGGGAGCATGTGGCTACAGTGGAGCACAAACTCAAACAGCATCCTCTGGCTCTGTACCCACATTTAGAGCATGGCATGCCCCCAGAGGTGAGTGGCAGGTAGAGAAGACTAATCAGCGATGTAATCACATTGCAGATAAAAGTTACCTCTCAATCCTTTTTGCAATAAGGCATAAAGGGCTGGTTTCCCAGACACCGAATAAGCCTAGTCCTGGACTAAAATTCGATAAGGATGTTGAATGGAGATCCTCCATTGTAAAGGTTTCAGTCCAGGGTAAGGTTTAATCTGTGTGTGGTAAACCAGTCCCTAAAGTATACATCAGATGGCCCATGCACATACAATTCTGAATTACAGTAATCAACTCTTATGCTGTTCTTACAGGACTTTGTTTTGCTTACTTGTAACACAATATGTCCTACTGATTGTCTTTCATCCCGTAGTTGTTTGATCAGGTGATATGTGTCCTGGACCCAGATATGTGTGTGAACAGAGCTTCTGCAGTGACTTCACCAGAAAAAGAGGAGCAGGCAGACGACTGCACTGAGCCGTGGGAAACGATCATGCGGGAATCGGAGTCAGAGGAGGAAGTGCGAGAGGGACCACCTGTCAGTGCAATAATGTAAGTATATTTCTGGAGAAGTCTGTTTTGGGGCAAACTCTTAATTACTAGGGTATAAACTGTTCATCTAGTGGTATAACTACTGTTGTTAACCCTTTATTATTTGGCTGAAGGACGGACGATTTATGTGCAAAGAACCCTTACAAAGGGCTGCAAAGAAAGCAGAGCAGTGCCAAGGAAGACCAGATAGTAAACGTCAAACGACTGCGCTCCCCATCTCAAGACGAGGACATCAAGAAAGTCACTAAGCTTTTCTGTGACTGGGTCGCCTCATTGGTAAGCACAGCTAACAGAAACCGGCCATGGTGAGGAATACACACCCCAATTAAAGGTCAAGTAAAGATCAGAATGATGAATCATCATCATATTCTAAATGACCTTGTAGAAGCAGGAACAGATCATTTAGAATGATCTTAACATTTAACCTCCCTGGTAAATGAATGGTTGACTCTCGCAGGGAGGAGAGAAGAACAACCTGACTGAATCCACCCTACTGGGTCTGTTTGTCAGTGGGTATGAGAAGAAGCCGTCCCTGACCTTCCCTATCCAGGTGGTTGAGCCTAAGAACGTGCCAGAGGACCTACGTAACTCTGTGGAGGATCTGCGCAGAGCCCACACCTGTGAAGACCCCTTAAAGGACTCAGAACCATACAAGGTATTGAGTGTCTCAGCTTGAGGCCCACAGACCTCACAACACAGATGGATGAAAATGTATCAATTGCTTGTATAGTTCTTCACTTTCTAAACAGCATTACCCACAACTATGTCCACATCCTGCCTATGGAAAAAATATAAAATGCACATGTTCAACAGAGCAAACCAGGAACAAAAAGGCCCAAATATGGAGCATGGTACCTGGATACTAAAACATGGAAGAAAAGAGATGCTGATGAACCATTAAGAGACCCCAATGTCATCCCTGAGGACTTTGAGTTTCCTGCACAACCAAGTGAAATGGTGGGTCTTTGGTATAACTATTACGCTTGCCCTTGTTCTTTGTGTTTAAAAACGAGATAACTGTCTTTGACTATTAATCAGAATATCAATCCCCATTGACGGTTCAGGTAAAATTGTCTGATATGATTTGTCTTCTCAATAGGATGATGAACTGAAACAGATGCATGGGACTCAAGCGTTCAAGCAGTTCATCATCAGCAAAGGGCTGAGGGTGCCTAGGGTAAGACAACATTGCTTCACATTTTTACACAGGTCATGCTTCACAGCACAGGTGTTTGAATTTCAATTTCAGTTAATATATACAGTACCAGTCAAAGGTTTGGACACACCTATTCATTGCAGGATTTTTCTTTATTTTTTATTATTTTCTACATTGTAGAATAATAGTGAAGCCATCAACATTTCAGATTCTTCAAAGTAGTCACCCTTTGCCTTGATGACAGCTTTACACTCTTGGAATTCTCTCAACCAGCTTCATGAGGTAGTCGCCTGGAATGCATTCACTTAACAGGTGTTCCTTGTTAAAAAGTTAATTTGTGGAATTTATTTCCTTAATGCATTTGAGCCAATCAGTGTTGTGACAAGGTAGGGGTGGTATACAGAAGATACTCCTATTTGGTAAAAGACCCAAGTCCATGTAATGGCAAGAACAGCTCAAATAAGCAAAGAGAAATGACAGTCCATCATTACTTTAAGACATGAAGGTCATTCAACCCGGAACATTTCAAGAACTTTGATAGTTTCAGTGGTAAATACATTAAAGCACTATAATGAAATTGGCTCTCATGAGGACCGCCACAGGAAAGGAAGACCCAGAGATACCTCTCCTGGAGAGGATAAGTTCATTAGAGTTAACTGCATTTTAGATTGCAGCTCAAATAAATGCTTCAGAGTTCAAGTAACATACACATCTCAACATCAACTGTTCAAAGGAGACTGCGTGAATCAGGCCTTCATGGTTGAATTGCTGCAAAGAAACCACTACTAAAAGGACACCAATAAGAAGAGACTTGCTTGGGCCAAGAAACACGAGCAATGGACATTAGACCTGTGGAAATCTGTCCTTTGGTCTGATGAGTCCAAATTTGAGATTTTTGGTACCAACTACCATGTCTTTGTGAGACAGAGTAGGTGAACGTATTGTCTGCATGTGTGGTTCCCACCGTGAAGCATGGAGAAGGTGTGATGGTGCTTTGCTGGTGACACTGATTTAGAATTCAAGGCACACTTAACCAGCATGGCTACCACAGCATTCTGCGGCGATACGCCATCCCATCTGGTTTGCGCTTAGTGGGACTATCATTTGTTTTTCAACAGGACAATGACCCAACAACTCCAGGCTGTGTAAGGGCTATTTGACCAAGGAGGAGAGTGATGGAGTGCTGCAACAGATGACCCGGCCTCCACAATCACCCGACTTGAGATGGTTTGGGATGAGTTGGACCGCCGAGTGAAGGAAAAGCAGCCAACAAGTGCTCAGCATATGTGGGAACTCCTTCAAGACGGTTGGAAACGCATTACAGGTGTAGCTGGTTGAGAGAATGCCAAGTGTGCAAAGCTGTCATCAAGCCAAAGGGTGGCTACTTTGAAGAATCTAAAATATATGTTGATTCGTTCAACAGTTTTTTTGGTGACTACAGGATTCCATGTGTTATTTTATAGTTTTGATGTCTTCACAATGACTTTTCAATGTAGAAAATAGTAAAAAATAAAGAACAACTAGTAGGTGTAGGGGTCCAAACTTTTGACTGGTACTGTAAATATTTTATCTGAAATTGGTTGGCTTTTAAACTTGGGTTTCTTTTCAGTTTCTGAGTACTCTCTTTGAAGAAGAGGAGGGAGACAACCGATCAAAGCCAGATGGAGCAGGCTCTGCTTCAACACGGAAGGGGACAGTGGTACTTTAGGCAGGTTTCAATAGGCAATATGTTGGGCAGTTACACAGTAGTATACTCAATTTGTCAACACAAACTGACATAAAACATTTGACGCTACGCTGCTACAAAGGTTCTCCTAATTTTTCATGAGTTTCCAAATCACTGACTGGCTGCATGTACATCAAAGATCATCCCCAGTTCCCTTGACTAATGACATCTTTCATGAATAACAAGAATATCCTGCTAGCCTGTTGTTTATCCTCCTGTCATCATATTTGGTGACAATCCTCTATATTTGGTGTCATCATTGCCATGTTGATAGTAACATGCCATGGACAAATTGTATTCATAATAAAAGACAATTCACCATAATGATCATAGTGCCTTTACTTTTAAATACAAGTTTATTTTTGTTACACAAGTACACATTCACTCAGAGCCTTGATTGTTCTAAAGCTTCCTTTTGTCTTTGACATTTCTCATCCTCTTCTCCTGACCCTTTATCATAGAGGACATTTCTGAAGAAAAAAAATGGAAAAAAATTACTTAAAATGCATTTTAGTTTCTTCACAGAAACGGTGTTTTCAAGATAAACTGTATTGTCCCAAAGGTGGCAGTTATTTTATCGGACATAATATATAATAATATATGCCATTTAGCAGACGCTTTTATCCAAAGCGACTTACAGTCATGTGTGCATACATTCTACGTATGGGTGGTCCCGGGGATCGAACCCACTACCCTGGTGTTACAAGCGCCATGCTCTACCAACTGAGCCACAGAAGGACCACATAAACAGCAATGGAATTTTTCTGGATTAATCAGGAATTTCTGTTTTCATGAACTTGACCTATCACCAAACCAATATAATCATTGTCCTGATTCTCTGTGTCCTGATGACATTCCTATCAAACAATTTGGTCTGGTACGTGAGGCAGGGAGGGGCAGACATAACTAAGATGTCTGGATTCTCACAAATGTTACATTTGGACAACATTGGGCAAATTCAAAACTCCTAATACAGATTCAGATCTTCAGCACTGATGTCAGTCACTAACCACTGTGCTGCACAGCAGTCAGATGAACCAAATAAACTCTGTTCAACAAACCTTGGTTCTTCATCTGCAAGTCCTCCACTATGTTTTGGAGGCTGTCCAGTTTTCCTTGCAAGTGCTTGCATGTGTGTCCTGTAAACTCAGCCTGCGGATATGCCACTGGACAAACATTTCAAGTGAAACCACAAGTTACTCACTCAGAAATCATCAAATTAGAGTTCTGAAATACAAACATTATTATGATGCCATACTGTAAAGTAACCAAGGTTCTCCAAGGCCATTTCATTGGGGACATTGTCTCCCGCATTGGTTACACACCTGAGTTTTAATAATGCTGAAGGCATTGGGACTTACAGGTGTGTGCGTCTGTGAGAGGGCTTTCTGCCTGAGGCCTGCTCTGTGGTGGAGGTGTGGGGTTGTGGTCAGAGGTCAGAAGTGAGTGTACAGGGGATCTGCGGCCCAGTGCCATGGCTCGAGGGGACGATGTGCAGGAAGGCAGAGATGCAGCAAAAGAGAAGTCATGGCCTGTAGAAATAGCAAACAATGTCTCAAGTGGTGGAATGGTTAAGTGCTTAAAAACTGTATACCTTGATCATAACATGTTTGAAGGGGGACCACAGGGATGATAATGGGTCTAGTAGAGTTATATGGAAGGTGAAATTAGGAAAATAAAGCACATGATCGGTTGAGTGTGTTAAAATGGTTGATTGTACGAACAGAGAAACTCACTGGCGCTTGAGAAGGTGCTGTTTAAATTCCGCTCATCCAGATCAGTTGTTCTAAGGAGGCGAGCCACACCACTGCACATATTGCATACACAAACATGCATTAGAACGAAGCCACAGGCAGACACTGCACATTCATGTGGCCTGAAGATTAGTGAAGCAAATATACAGAGGTAGGGAACGGTTGCCAACAGCCATGCTCAGGCAGTCAGAAACAAGAGGTTCAAGGATACATGCTCTTACCTGCTGTTGGTCTCTTTTATCGTTTTGGCATTGCTTGTAACATTTTTGGTCACTTCGTTGCTGTAAGAGACATTTTTATTGCATGAAATTTGAATTAATGAAGCTCCACATGATTGTAGTTGATGGGTTGATTGAGAACCAAAGCGAACACAAGCTCTGCATACATTGAGAAACATGTCACATGGCTGTGAAATATTTGTGAAATAAACCACTGTGGTTTCAGAAACATAGTGAATGACGCACAACAACAACAAAAATGTGTGGGAGGAAAAAACTAGAGCATCGTGATCTTTAACGTCACACTCAGAGACTTACAGTGTGGTCCTGTGATCTCTCTCTGGAACAGAGCTCCTTCTGAGGGTGCTTTTGTTGGTGTGTGGTCCAGGATTTTCAGAAATCACACCTCGTAGCTCTTTGACTAGGGACCGCAGCTCCATGGTGGGGCTTTCCAGCAGCTGCTGGGGTTTCAACTGTAAGAGGGGTGAAGAGATGCTGAGTAAAATACCATTATGGGTTACACTATATTCAACACAGAAATCTATTGTTGACCATCTTCCATGCTTTCAGTAAATTGGCTTAGATCCGACTGTTCTGGAGTCAAGTCAAACGGTTGATGAACGAGTTGTCATGCTGCCACAGGAATGCAATCAGGGTGTGTTTTTAATTTTGGGCGAGTCAGATGTGCTGAGCTTGTATCTTTCTTTTCCACCACTGAAAAAACAGCAACAAAGCCAGGCCCTGGAAGGATTGGGGCCACAAGTTTCTGTATTGATCTACCTCTAGCAGGCACTTTGAGCCGTACTGGCTGGAGGGCAGAGCAATCAGGGCTGTTGGGCTGGAGAGGGAAGCACGCTGAGCATTCCCTGTGGCTCGCAGGTTTTGGCCCTGCAGCTCATGCAGAAAAGAGACAGCACTTGAAAAAGCATATATACAGCATAGAAGGCTATAGACAGTTTAGAGGAGAAAGGATATTCAGAGTACAATGCAAATCAAACAACAAAACAGCATATGCATTAGACCTCTATAGAGGCAGATGGATACCCATCCTAGTGTGCTGTACCGTCACATCCAGAGCATGCTGCAGCTTCAGCCGTACAAACTCCTGCTCTTGCAATTGGATGAAGTCTTGACAGTGGACAAAGCTCTCGGACATCTGAAGAACATCGTAGGTGTAAGTGGGGGTCAGTCAGAGCGAGACGTATATTTCATACTGTGTGATAAAGTGAGTAAATACAAGGTAGTGCCACACCACCTTGTGTAGGGCCGTCTCCAGTTTGGCCACTTTCTCCCTGAGCCGTCTCTCCAGGGAGCGGACGGTCTCCACCTCCGCTGCCACCTGCCTCTTCTCCTCAGTGACTGAAGCCAGCAGCTGGATCTGACGCTGACTCTCTTGACTCTGGTAACGCTTCTCCTGGGAAGGGAAAGACCATATTGAAGGCATATTATTATACATTTAAGTGAACACCAGAATATATTGCGGTTTTAAATCCCTACTTAAGGACACAGGGCTTTTATCTATGTGGAAGCAAGGGCATGTGTAATTACGATAGACACGATGTGGAGCACTAAAAGTAGACATTGAGGTGTTGCTACCTCGGTCAGTTTGTCCATGGTCTCCTCCAGGAGCTGGATTCGGCCATGGAGAGTGTCAATCTGTTCCCGCTTGGCTGTTATCTGCTTCTGCATCCCCATGGCAACCTTCAGGCCTGGACAGAGAAAGAGGAGACAGACCTTGATTGACTCGATCCTCTCTGCCCTATCTACTCTCATCTCTTTCTGTCGATTCAATGGAGGAAGAAATGAATCAACTAAATCCAAGGTGAAGTGTCACAATGAGTGACACAGAGCATGAAAGATAACAGAATGGCCTGCACACTGAATAAGCTCCCAATTACCACATTTATCGACCACGTTTCGATCCAACACGGATCTTCGTCATGTCAAAAGAGCATCCATTTTTTTTGTGTGGTGTGGGGGGGGTACAAAAATTGTCCAGATTCAGTCCTCTCTCATCTAAAAAGTCATGCATAAACACATACTGTAGACTTCCCATAACCATATAAACACAGATCTCCGCTATAATATAATGTTCTCAGTGATGTGCAGTGCTGACCGTGTCCGTCCGCTCCCCCCAGGGTCCTCAGGGTGCTCCTGGCCTGGTCCAGCTGAGCCCGGGTGGTCTTCAGCTGGGCCTTCAGACCCACCACCACACCCTCCTGCTCTTCACTCTTACTGCTGTGGAGCCTCTTCAACTCCTCATGCTCCTCTGGGGGACAGAAAGACAGTCAACAAGAAAAACAGACGCTACATGCTGTACTGGTTTTCCAACACAGTCTAGCAACATGATCATTGTTCTTGCCGTTTGCCACTGAAGACCTGTATTTTCCCCTAAAGACTGGAGAAATGGAGGCCGTTAAATCAAATCACTGAAAGGTCTTTATTATTGAAGAATGAATAAAGATCAGAATTCATACAAAAACGTTAGCAGATAAGTGATTGAATGAACAGAGTCGATGCATCATTTTATCTGTGAGGGGAATACTCTCATATGAAAGCCATCTAAATTCAGCAAAAAAAGAAACATCCTCTCACTGTCAACCTCATTTACTTTCAGAAAACTTAAAATGTGTAAATATGTGTATGAACATAACAAGATTCAACAACTGAGACAAACTGAACAAGTTCAACAGACATGTGACTAACAGAAATGGAATAATGTGTCCCTGAACAAAGGGGGGGATCAAAATCAAAAGTAACAGTCAGTATCTGGTGTGGCCTCCAGTTGCTTTAAGTATTGCAGTGCATCTCCTCCTCATGGACAGCACCAGATTTGCCAGTTCTTGCTGTGAGATGTTACCCCACTCTTCCACCAAAGGCACCTGCAAGTTCCCGGACATTTCTGGGGGGAATGGCCCTAGTCCTCACCCTCTGATCCAACAGGTCCCAGACGTGCTCAATGGGATTTAGATCCGGGCTCGTCGCTGGTCATGGCAGAACACTGACATTCCTGTCTTGCAGGAAATCACGCACAGAATGAGCAGTGTGGCTGGTGGCATTGTCATGCTTGAGGGTCATGTCAGGACGAGCCTGCAGGAAGGGTACCACATGAGGGAGGATAATGTCTTCCCTATAACTCACAGCGTTGAGATTGCCTGCAATGACAACAAGCTCAGTCCGATGATGCTGTGACACACTGCCCCAGACCATGATGGACTCTCCACCTCCAAATCAATCCCGCCCCAGAATACAGGCCTCGGTATAACGCTCATTCCTTCAACGATAAACACGAATCCGACCATGACCCCTGGTGAGACAAAACCTCGACTCATTAGTGAAGAGCACTTTTTGCCAGTCCTGTCTTGTCCAGCGACGGTGGGTTCGTACCCATAGGCGACTTTGTTGCCGGTGATGTCTGGTGAGGACCTGCCTTACAACAGGCCTATAAGCCCTCAGTCCAGCCTCTCTCAGCCTATTGTGGACAGTCTGAGCACTGATGGAGGGATTATGCGTTCCTAGTGTAACTCAGGCACTTGATGTTGCCATCCTGTACCTGTCCTGCAGGTGTGATGTTCGGATGTACCGATCCTGTGCAGGTGTTGTTACACGTGGTCTGACACTGCGAGGACGATCAGCTGTCCGTCCTGTAGCGCTGTCTTAGGCGTCTCACTATTCGGACATTGCAATTTATTGCCCTGGCCAGATCTGCAGTCCTCATGCCTCCTTGCAGCATGCCTAAGGCACATTCACGCAGATGAGCAAGGACCCTGGGCATCTTTCTTTTGGTGTTTTTCAGATTCAGTAAAAAGGCCTCTTTAGTGTCCTAAGTTTTCATAACTGTGACCTGAATTGCCTACCGTCTGTAAGCTGTTTGTGTCTTAACGACCATTCCACAGGTGCATGTTAATTGTTTATGGTTCATTGAAAAAGCATGGGAAATGGTGTTTAAACCCTTCACAATGAAGATCTGTGAAGTTGTGATTTGAATTTTTGCTAATTATCTTTGAAAGACAGGGTCCTGAAAAAGGGACATTTCTTTTTTAACTGAGTTTATGACAGCCAGTGTACCTGTGAGGCAGACCAGTTGCATGCGTTGCACCTCTAGCTCAGCGGTAAGCTGCTGTTTCTCCAGCGTCAGCTCCTTGACACAGCAGCTCTGTTTGGACAGACCAGCCTGCTGTACTCGCCTCTCCTGCTCCAGCACCGCCAAACACTCCTCACGCTGCTCTAAGCATGTCTGTAAAGGGAGGGACTCAAGCAGGGTTGGAACAGTATATAGTAGGATACCTTTGAAAACACACCCAAAAAGAAAAATATGGAGTATTATACAATCCAAGACAATGAATAAGAGTCTGAGTACTCCCCTTAGCTGCCTGAATGACCTCAAAATCTGGTCTTGATTTAGAAGCATGCCAAGTTTCCCAACCGAGGGGTAGGAGACAACCAACCTTGAAACTAAAGTATATGATCAAAACTAACTAACTAGCCAACTAACTAACCCTTAACTGTTGGATCTCCAGCTTGTGCTCATTGAGCTGGTTGCTGAGGCGGCTCTTCTCATTGTGCAGGGAGTCAATGCTACGTCCATGCTGCACCGTCATCTGGGTGGTGCTCTCCATCTGCAGCCGCAGCAGGTCCACCATCTTCTCCCGGTCCTCCAGCTTGAGTCTCAGCACCTCAGTCTCTGCCCTGAGGGCCTGGCAGATGCCCTGGGCTTCCTCCAGCCTGGCCCATCCCTGCTGCGCCTCCTGCTGCCTCAGCTGCAGCTCCCTGTCCCTCTCCTCCAGCAGTGCCTGGACCTTCTTCAGCTCCTCGTCCCGGTCACCCAACAGGGCTTGCAGCCGCAGCTCCTCGTCCCTGGCCTTGTACAGCTGGTCTGCGGTCAATTCCAGCTCCCGTCGCACCACAGCCAGCTCCTTCTGCTGCTCCCGCTGATGCTTCTCGCCCAACAACTGGCAGAGGAGACAAAAAATAATGAGTGTTTGGCAACTAAAGGCTTGGTGTCATCTTCCATTTAAAAAAAAAAATTATGCTTGGTCTGCTCCTTCTCCAGGGCCAGCTGCTCACGGGCCTGCCGCAGCTCTGACTGACCCCACACACATAATACACTACTTACTGACTCTTATTCAAACATCTCTGTTTGATTTCATGGGTTTTAATTATTTTTTTTTTTTTTATGTTTAAAACATATCAAAGCCAGATTCATATTTATATATCAAACACAATGATAGACAGACTGAGCTTCTGGAATCAAAGAATGTGCAATGTTAAGATCGTGTATCTCTTTCTACAGCAGCAGGGAGCTAAGGACGTGCAGTATCCTTGCTGTTTGTGTCTGAGGCTGGGCTGTATTACCGTGAGCTGGCAGAGCCGAGAGTCCAGCTCCTCTGTCTGCTGGAGGGATCTGTCTCTCCCTCTCTGGGCCTCCCCTGCCTGAGACTGGGCCTCGGCCAGCAGCATCTCCAGGGCACCCACCTGGTACACAACATCATGACAACCAAAAGCATCAGAACCTTCACATAGAATATTACAATGTCTCCCTCCTAAACCTTTGTTTGAAAAGACTACGGCCACTCTATTATTCTACATCACAACCGGCATGTGTGTGTTAGCTGTAACCTTGTCTTCATGGCCCTGCTGGGTGTCCAGTAGTTCGGAGCGCAGGACGGAGAGAGCTGACTCCAAGTCATTGACCTGACACTGGTGCACGGAAGCCTGGCTTTCACCTTGTTTTCTGGTGAAAGGAAATAATGCATTAATTTGGACACTTTCTGAAAGATTTGACAGGTGTCTTACAACTGAATGAAAAGATGAGTGACTTTATACATTTATATACAGTTTTTGTATTTTACCCAGTTTTTCTCCCCAATTTCAATCTTGTCTCATCGCTGCAGAAGTGAAGGTTGGGTCATGCGTCCTCTGAAACATGACCTGCCAAACCGCGCTTCTTAACACCTGATTATCCCGGAAGCCAGCTGCACCAATACGTCGGAGGAAACACTGTTCAACTGACGACTGCTGTCAGCCTGCAGGCACCCAGCCCACCACAGGGAGTCGCAAGACTACGATAAAGCCCCCAGGCCAAACCCTCCCCTAACCCGGACGGCACTGGTCCAATTGGGTGCCTCCCTATGGGACTCACGGTCACAGCCGGTTGTGACAGAGACTGGGATCGAACCCGGGTCTGTAGTGACGCCTCAAGCGATGCAGTGCCTTCGACCGCTGCGCCGCTCGAAAGGCCCGGAAATAGAGCTCTTTGAATTTAATTAAACTCAGGAAATATGTAGATATAGTATTGCTAATTAATTCATGTCTCTCACTGTAACAACTCCACCTGGACATGCAAGCTGGAGGCTCTGCCTCTGGAGCTGCTCAATTCCTCAGTCAATATCGCCAACTCCTGGTCATGGCTGGTAGTGAGCTGCTTCATTCTGGACAAGAGTAAAGCAACTCAAGCAAGGCAACTTTACATGTCACCTCTAGGAACCTGCCTCGAACATACATGCGGTTTTAGGGTTACAACAAATTCTATACCAGACAGTCGTACATGCAGGTAATGTGTGGGCTATCAGATTAGTGAATGACTGTAATCCCAAGTCACTGAGACAAGAATTGTGGAAAGTTAATGAAAATGTACCTTTCCCTTTGCTCATTCAACATGATCTCTGCTTTCTCTTGGCATTTCTGTTCTTGAGTCTCCATCTGCTCCTTCAGCTGGCACAATGAGTTAGGAATGGAAAATACAATGTCAAGAACAACATTTCAAACCCTTGATAAAAGTGTTGTGTGAAATAAAACAAAACACACTGTCTTACCAGCAGAAGGCTTTCTCTCAGACTGTGATTTGCATGCTCCAAGTCGTGTAATACTTTCTCCACTGCAACACCCAGTGCGTCCTGGCTAGTGTACAAATTGTTTCCACAACGTTTTTCGTAAGCCAACAGCGTGGAGTACACCTCCTGTAGTGTCCGTTCCCTTGACTCTGTTCTCCTGCTCTGTGACTTTGCTTCATCCTCAGCCTCCAGTAGCCTCTGGTCCCCGGTCTGTTTAGCGGCTTGCAGCTCCCTGATCATTGCTTGCATTTTCCCCATTACATCTGCCTGCTTTCTGCTCTCTTTCATTCTGAGGGACAAAACAATTAACACTTACTGGTTGAATTAACATTGTTTCCATGTAATTTCAATTAAATTAGGTGGAACCAACGTGAAATAGATGTTGAATTGACGTCTGTGCCCAGTGGGCATTGAAGGGACTGTAAAACATGTCCTATACTCCCATTGCAAAACACCTGTATGCATTCAAAGGTATACAGTACAAATGGCCTACAGTGCAACAGTTTCAGCTTCAATTACCTTAGATCAGTCAGGGCATCTTTCTCAATCTGGAACTCCTGCAATTTTGTCTGCAGCTTGATGATGGACTGACGGAAGTAGAACTTCTGCTGTTCATGAAGCTCATGTGTCTGAAAAAGTATTAGCAAAGGTTGCAATCAATGGCACGTGGCAAAGAACTGCATGGATTTTGATATTAGAATCATTGAGTTCAAGAGGCCTTCCACAATAATATATAACTCTCACCAGGAAAGAAGAAAGAAATAGGACTGACTCTCACACTAACCTCACTCAGCTGCTTTTGGAGCTCCGACACCTGTTGAGAGTAGTCCCCTATTGCATTTTCCAAAACATCTTTCCCAGGGAAAGTTAGGCCACTTCTGACCAGCTCCAGGCCATATGTAAGAGGCTGGACCACAGACAGCACTTCTGAGTTCTCCTCCGATGAACCATCTGTAAAATAAAAATATAAAGCAGCAATAAGGAACACTTATCACAGCAAACTACTACAGGTAGTTTCATAATTCAAAATAGACTAGTGACATATTTGGTTGTGACAATAGCTCCGATGTGTAACTGTATAGCTAGGTACTGGCTATATTTTTCTTCATGACACAAGAAAACCACATACTCACCCATAAAGATGGGAAAGTAATTCATTTGTGAAGGTGAGCTGCTGGGACATGTGCGTCCCATTTTCTCTATGGTCATTTTAGTTGCATGTTCCACTTCTTCTTGCAGCATTTGAGTCTCCTTGGTTCGTCTGTCAAGCTCCTCACTGTAAAGAAAGAACGTAACAAACTTGCTTCCAAAATGGATGATGGTTCATGGTGCAAAAGGCAGACAATCTGTTTTCAAATACAGGTAGCTAGTGTTATGAAAAAGGATGTGGGGAGTTAGCTAACTAGAGTAATTTAAAGAAAAGGGCAAAATTACCTCAACTCATCCAGATTGTTGTACCTTCTAGGGACAGTGCTGGTGTCATTTGTACCTGTAAGGTAGAGGTAGCTTGCTAAATTAGAAAGCCAAAGAGGGATTGCTCAGTGCTGCCACTGATGCCAGGAATCAGCACAGCGATGTGATAAGACCGGGAACTTTGCTAGAAGGTTAGTAGTTAGCAATGTTATACACTATATATACACACAAAAGTATGTAGACACCCCTTCAAATTAGTGGATTTAGCAATTTCAGCCGCACTCGTTGCTGACACGTGCATAAAGTTGAGCACTCAGCCATGGAATCTCCATAGTAAACATTGGCAGTAGAATGGCCTAATTGAAGAGCTCAATGACTTTCAACGTGGTGCCGTCTTAGGATGCCACCTTTCCAAACAAGTCAGTTCGTCAAATTTCTGCCCTGGTCAACTGTAAGTTCTATTATTGGGAAGTGGAAATGTCTAACGGCTCACCCGCGAAATGGTAGGCCACACAAGCTGACAGAATGGGCCCGCCGAGTGCTGAAGAGCGTATAAATCGTCTGTCCTCGGTTGCAACACTCAGTAAAGAGTTCCAAACTGCCTCTGGAAGCCATGTCAGCACAATAACTGTTCGTCTGGAGCTTCATGAAATGGGTTTACATGGCCGAGCAGCCGCACACAAGCCTAAGATCACCATGTACAAATTCCAAGCGTTGGCTGGAGTGGTGTAAAGCTCACCACCATTGGACTCTGGAGCAGTGGAAACACATTCTCTGGAGTGATGAATCACGCTTCTGTTAAGGGAATTTTTTTATCAATGATGACTAATTATGTATACATTTCAATCAGGACTGACTAATTCAAATGCTATTATGTTACTGTACATGTATGAATTTTCTCTCTTGCTCCCAGTATTGAATATAATGTAGTCAAGAGTTTAGAACAATGACGGTCTGTTCCTTGGTACAAATGAATGAACTATCTCCAGATGGCAGGGACGGACTATCTCCAGACTGTCTAGAATGCTTATCTACACTGACTGACCTTGGCTCTAGGTGAGGAGGGAAGGCTTGAGATCTATAGAGCCTTTCTACCAGTGTCAAGAAGAGACGGAACATTTAGAAAACGCTGACGTCATTTTCAGTTTATAACCTGTGGTAAAATGTGTATGAACTCAGTACTCTCTTGATTAAAGGCTGTTACTTGACTTTAAGACCGGGACTCTGTCCATTCCTATAAAATAAGGGTCATACAAATCCTTATGCATTGACAGAGTGTTTAATTTTGATTGGGAATTAAAACAGAGGAATTAAATTCCTTCAACAGCTTCACCATCTGGCAGTCTGACAGACTAATCTGGGTTTGGCAGATGCAAGAACACTACCTGCCACAATGCAATAGTGCCAACTGTAAAGTTTGGTGGCTGTTTTTCATGGTTCGGCTTAGTTCCAGTGAAGGGACATTTTAATGTTACAGCATACAATGAGATTCTAGACGATCCTGTGCTTCCAACTTTGTGGCAACAGTTTGGGGAAACCCTTTCCTGTTTCAGCATGACATTGCCCCCATGCACAAAGCAAGGTCCATACAGAAATGGTTTGTTGAGATTGGGGAGCGGCCAACTCCATATTAATGCCCATGATTTTGGAATGAGATGTTCGACAAGCAGGTGTCGACATACTTATGTAGTGTAGCTAGCTAACGTTAGTCAGGTTAATGTACTTACTTGTTGTTGGAATCTCGTGCAATAAACCATCAAACAATTCAGAGGATTTGTAAATAGATAAATTACTATCTTTGGATATGGAATTTTGAAATCCAGATGACATTATCAGTTGGTTAGCTAGCTAGCCGTATGGGATAACATGTGGAAATCAACCAGCGCCTGCAAACAACAAGAAGTAGCGAAGCTTCATCGCCATGGAAACGCGCTTTTTTCACTCAGATTCGGTGTATTTTAGAAACAGGAACTCCCCAAAGTTGTTGCTAAATCTGGAATTTTTGTAGATACCATCTCAAGAACAAACAGAAATATGGTTACTTTTCCGTTAAAACAATATATTGAAGGGTAGTAAAACAAAAGTCCGTCGGTTGCACAAGTTACCGCAGCCATTAAGCCGCGTTCAACACAACTGGGAACTCGGAAAAATACAAAGTCAAATCATAACGTCAGTGATCTTCAGGCCGGAAACTCGGCGCTCCAGAAAGAGTCCCGAGTTCCCGAGTTGGATGACCGTTCAAAACGATATTTTTTCCAATCGGATCATTCCGAGTTCCCATTGTTTTGAACGTTCTGAAGTCGGAGATTCCCAAGAACCTAGTTGTTTTGAACACGTCATGGTAATTCGGAAATTTTCAACGTCCAACTTCAGTGCGTTCAAGATATCTGGGAACTCGGAAAAAAATGAGCTCCGACTGGGAACAATCGATTTGAGCGGACTTCCAACTCGGACCTCTTTCTCGACCTGAAGATTCCTGACGTCCATTACGTATTTTCCCGAGTACCCAGTTGTTTTGAATGCAGCATATGACGCAAACCCTATCCATCTTTAGCCTACAACGTGTCGTCATCCACTGGTGCAAGATGGATGTTGTAGTCTCGCAGTTTGTTGAGACAACGACCGTTCGATCCTTCCGCATTTCAAATGGAAATTATCAACACCAACATCAGATGACAATTTAGGAACTATCTTGTTAATTTACGTTGTAGCCAACTAATCGATTACACTTTGTTGTAAACGAAATGGAAATTTGAATACTGAGTTGCTATATTTTCATAAAATCGTCTTGTTTCAAGCGTTTGGCAAAGTAAGACATGTCTCTGTCTTGTTAACTAACGTTAATTACCTGGTACTAGCTTGTTGACCCAGTGTTTTGCAGATGGTAACTACTGTAGCTATATAACGTTACTCTTTGCATGTCATTTGAGATACATGGGATAGTTTATATGATTAATGTGAATAATTGCGTCAGAAATCATTTTCCACATATGGCTACAAATATGAGCTTGATAGCTAACTAACCTACGTGACCCATATCGATTTCTCAGGTAGATAACCTAAAACACCTCCCATCAAGTAAAGCATTAGAATAGATTGGTTGCTTTTCAACAAAGTTCCGTCCATCCATACTACTATCGAATATTTTCCTGGACACTTTATATTTAATATTTTTTAGTTTACCTTTATTTTACTAGGCAAGTCAGTTAAGAACAAATTCTTATTTTCAATGACGGCCTAGGAACAGTGGGTTAACTGCCTGTTCAAGGGCAGAACGACAGATTTTGTACCTTGTCAGCTCGGGGATTTGAACTTGCAACCTTTCGGTTACTAGTCCAATGCTCTAACCACTAGGCTAAATGATTGAAAATGCTAGCCTTTTTGTGTTTAAGATGACTGTATTGGGCATATATTGTTATGTCATAGCTATCTATCTAGCGGGGTGTTGTGCATAATATTGGTGGCTGACCGTTGATAATTGACATCCTGTGGGTATGGTAAAGACAGTACATATATTGGCTCTTTCTCGGAGGGAAACATTTTAGTTATTTCTTTCGGATCTAGCTAATCACGTGTTTTTTTCAGGATGCGGGATCTTCAATACCTTGACAATGAAACATGTTGGCTTGTCAAAGAGCTGAAGTCAAACATTTCTCAAGAATCATACTTTTTACCTAGGGAAACTGGCCTGAATATAATGGAGTCTGCAGCAGAGGTAGGTATTGCTGACCCAGTTACATATACTCACTGTACTTACCTTTCAGTTTCTTGATGTGCTATTTTGAAGTTTTGTTATTTACCATTCATTTTCAGAATCACAATGGAGTCTCTGCAAAATGCAGAAATGCCAAAGTTGAAGACTTGTGGAGCCTGACCAGTTTCTTTGGTTTCAGCACCCAGACATTTGTTCTGGCTGTCAATCTACTGGATAGGTTCTTAGCCATAATGAAGGTGTGTATTTTAACCTACTACAGGCTAAGCCCTGTCTAAGCTTGGGGGTGTTCTACTAAGCTATATGGAATTGTTTTAAGAAGGTCATACCAAGGACCATTTTTAGCTATTTGATTTAGAATTGTAAGACCCCTTGAAGTATTATTTGTTATGACCTTACTGCTATTCACCCATACAAATGCATTGAATAACAGATTCAACATGGAACAACAGATAGTCCCCCCCAAAAAAGTCAAAGGGAGATATAAGAAAGATCATGATTTTTAATTAAATTTATACATGTATTTAACCCCTTATTTTTGGCTCTAAACAGTCTCCATATATACTTCCATTCATTTTTTTCAACTAGTACCGGGGGACCTTCAGACGAGTCTTGTGAGGCCTTTGGGTGTCATAGAGCAAAACATGTATGAGAGTCTCACCTTTCCACAGAGCGGTCATATTAGTGTGTAGCCCAAACTGTTTGGACGCTACAGACAGAAGTTGGCAGATCGGCTGTACCGACTTCAGACGTCCCAAGACGGTGGTGGGAGTCGCCAAACCGCTTGGACGCTACTGCTTGGAGCTAGCTCTGCCACTTTTCACCGCAGAGGCGGAAGTGCAACATCGGTGGATGCAGTGGATTGAGACGCATCCAATGCAAAAAAAAATATCTCTATCTTAAACTGACAGATTTTTATGGGGAATTTTGTATTATGCTAATTCATATTTCAGTGGGGGCGCGGACATTGACTTAAAGATATGCTTGTTGTGTTGAGATATGGTAATTCTGGATATTCTACAGAATTAGCGTTTTGTTTGTTTAATACCTGTGTTTGTTGTTTAACTTATGTCAATTTGCGTGCACTTTACTTTGTTTAATTTTACTGAACAAAAATATAAACGCAATATGCAACAATTTCAAAGATTTTACTGAGTTACGGAAAGCAGTCAATTAAAATAAATAAATTAGGCAACTATTTTCTATGGATTTCACATGACTGGGAATACAGATATGTTGGTCACAGATACCTTTAAAAAATATATTTAAAAAAAAGTAGGGGTGTGGATCAGAAAACCAGTCAGTATCTGGTGTGACCACCATTTGCCTCATTGCAGCTCGACACATCTCCTTCGCATAGAGTTGATCAGTCTGTTAATTGTGGCCTGTGGAATGTTGTCCCATTCCTCTTCAATGGCTGTGTGAAGTTGCTGGATATTGGCGGGAACTGGAACATACTGTTGTACACTTCAATCCAGAGCATCCCAAACATGCTCAATGTGTGACATCTCTGGTGAGTATGCAGGCCATGGAAGAACTGGGACATTTTCAGATTCCAGGAATTGTGTACAGATCCTTGCGACATGGGGACATGCATTATCATGCTGAAACAGGAGGTGATGGCGGCGAATGAATGGCACAACAATGGGTTCAAGATCTCGTCGTGGTATCTCTGTGAATTCAAATTGCCATCCATAAAATGCAATTGTGTTCGTTGTCCGTAGCTTATTCCTACCCATACCATACCCCGCCGCCACCATGGGGCACTCTGTTCACAACGCTGACATCAGCAAACCTGGTCGCTCACACAACGCCATACATGTGGTCTGCGGTTGTGAGGCTATTTGGACGTACTGCCAAATTCTCCAAAATGACGTTGGAGACGGCATGGTAGAAAAATAACATTAAATTATCTGGCAACAGTTCTGGTGGACATTCCTGCAATCAGCATGCTCAGTCTGGGGGGGTCCCAGGTGGCGCAGTGGTCTAAGGCACTGCATCTCAGTGCTAGAGGCATCACTACAGATCCTGGTTTGTTCCTGGGCTTTATCACAACCGGCCATGATCGAGAGTCCCATAGGGCAGCACACAATTGGCCCAGCGTCATCTTGGTTAGGGGAGGGTTTGGCCGGGGAAGGCCATTCATTGTAAAATAATAATTTGTTCTTAACTGACTTGCCTAGTTAAATAAAGGTTAAATAATTGCACACTCCCTTTGTGTTGAGTAACAAAACTAAACATTTTAGAGTGGCCTTTCATTGTCCCCAAACAAGGTACACCTGTGTAATTATAATGGTGTTTGATCAGCTTCTTGATATGCCATAACTGTCAGATGGATGGATTATCTTGGCAAAAGATAAATGCTGACTAACAGGGATGCAAACAAATTTGTGCACCAAATCTGAGTGAAATAATCTTTTTGTGAGTATGGAAAACTATTTCAGCTCTTGAAACATGGGACTTTATATGTTTCGTTTATATTTTTGTTCAGTATATAATAGAATTTAGCAGAAGTAGCCCATTTATGCTGACTTATGTATCACTATAATGGTATGTTCACAGGTCCAACCTAAGCATCTGCCTTGCATTGGAGTCTCCTGCCTCCATATTGCTGCCAAAATGGTTGAGGATGAGTGTAACATCTCACCCACCCATGAACTCATCCGCATCAGCCAAAGCAAGTTCACTGTTTCTGACCTCAGCCGAATGGAGAAGATAATCTCTGGAAAACTCAACTTGGAGCTCAAAGCCGTCACAGCCTTAACCTTTTTACACTTATACCATGCTGTCATCGTATCACTTACATCAGAAAGGTGAGTGCTTTGTTTCTTAATTTATAACTTTTTGCATTATGTCATCAGTGAGTATTTTTCCAATTGCTAGAAGCTGTAAAGTTGATCTTCTGATGATCAATTGACATGAGGCTCACATGAGGGTTGCCTTTATTTTAAGGGAGGAGATCCCAAGCATTGGGAGACTGGAAGCCCAGCTAAAGGCCTGCTTATGTCAGCTTGTTTTCTCTAAAGCAAAAGTAAGAATTATTCTCAGGCCAACACAATTGTTAAATTATAATTACTTTGAGTTGCAGGACCGATATGTTTTTTTTTTTCAGCCATCGGTGCTGGCACTGTCTGTCGTTTGTCAGGAGTTTGAAGCCCTCCAGTCTTTTGCCATGTTGGAAATTGTCCAAGATGTCCAAAGGCACCTAAAGGTATTATACAGTTTAATTAGACCTCAGTATATATGACATGATGGTGTCATGACCAATGACGGGTATTATATTTTTATAATACGAAGACCCACTGAGACTGACATTATACAGTAGCTTGACCCTGCCACTAAACAAGTGACATCAAATGAAAACATGCTACATGAAAACTAGCACCTTCTGACTTGACTGAGACAACATTTTCCAAGACTATTCTATTTATGTCTTCTGTCAGCGTCCTCAGATGTTTCTTATTTCTTTCACAGATTGTTGACAGTGAGTTACTCTACTGGAGGGGTCTTGTGGCCAAATGCATGACTGAGTACCGCTCAAGTGAATGTAACAAACCAGACAACAAAAAACTGGTGTGGATCGTGTCCAGACGAACTGCCCAAAATTTGCACGCTAATAACTTCAGTGTCCCTGAACTGCCGACCATTCCAGAGGGGAGCTGGGGTGAAAGTGAAAGGTAAACAAACAGCCCCTTTAATGCACTTTACTGTATAGTAATATTTCATATCACTAGAGCTACTGTGTGTGTATATAAAGGCTCGTTATTGACCTGTAACATAATGCACCACATTACTTCTACATTGTACAGCAATGCTGTGATGTTTCAGGGAAGAAGAAAAACATAACATTAGATCAGTGGAACAGTGGCTTGAAGACAGTAATGATGACATGTGTTCTCCCCTGTGTATATTTAGTGAGGATTCCTGTGAGGACATGAGCTGTGAAGAGGACAGCCCGTGCAGCTCTCCTGGCAGTGACGAAAAGGGAGCCTTCTTCCCCGTAGAGTTTCGCAACCAGGGCAGAAAATGATACTCCCTCTTTTTGATGAGCTCAAACTTGTGATTGAGATTATGTGTAACCGGGGTGCTAAATGTAACTTTCCCTACATGTAATGTTTCCCCTTCCTTGTAGTCATGATTCAGGACAAAATGGTTTCTTTCACTTGGCATACTGTATGTGTGACAGACTGGTATCAAACTCTGGTTGCCTGCGAGCCTGGTTAGCCCTCTCCACTAAAGCCTTGGTGTGGACATAAGTCGTCCTGTCTAAAGCTAGGTTACTGATCACGGGAGCGTAGTCCAACAAACCACCTCTGCTACATACATATGTATTCTGGAAATACTGAACAACAGTCCCTATCAAGTGCCTGTGTTAGTCCATGTGCTGTTTTTAAACTTTTGTTATGATTTTAGATCTGAGTGAGATTTAAATTGCAATATTTTGTCAGCTGACTGGCAATAAGATCTTTGAAAGCCTTTTTAAAGATGTTGCTGGTGTCAATCTATGTCCAAATTTGACACATTCCAGGTGACATTAAGCACAATGGTGTAATGATTTTCTTCCTAGGATGTCGAACCTGTGCACTGACTGTTTAAATCAATGGGAAATACCCAACATATTGGTACATTTGTGCAAAACTTTACCTGTTTTATAGAATAATATTCATGTAAAAGTTTCCTATACACCATGTTATTGTAATGTGTTTGTAAGATTATATGCAGAATGATACTGTATTCTATGAATGGTGACTTGTATGTAAATGTGATTGTGTTAGAAAATGATGGTGATTGTTGTCTATTGAGATTCAGTACATGTGCAAAATATTTATATTTAAACAAATAACAATGTACATAAAATTAAGAAAGCTGTATCATGCTTTGTGAATAGGCCATCTTATGTTACGGTATATCAACATATTGTTAGAAATGAACCAAGAACCCTAAAAATAAAAGAGTATTTTTAAACCTGTTGTGTATTCCCTATTATTGTTAATTTTGTTTAATGAATTAATCATACACAATATATACAAAAGTATGTGGACACCCCTTCAAATTAGTGTATTTGGCTATTTCAGCCACACCTGTTGCTGACAGGTGTATAAAATTGTGCACACAGCCATGCAATCTCCATAATCTCCAGAGCTGCCCCAGTCAACTGTAAGTGCTGCTATTGTGAAGTGGAAATGTCTAGGAGCATCAACGGCTCAGCCACAATGTGGTTGGTCCTACTAGCTCACAAAACAGGACCGCCGAATGCTGAAAAGATCGTAAAGATCGTCTGTCCTCGGTTGCAACACTCACACCAGAGTTCCAAACTGCCTCTGGAAGCAACGTAAGCACAAGAACTGTTCCTCTGGAGCTTCATGAAAGCAAGCCTTAGATCACCATGAGTAATGCTAAGTGTCAGCTGAAGTGGTGTAAAGCTCGACGCCATTGGGACTCTGGAGCAGTGGATACGCATTCTCTGGAGTGATGCCTCATCATCTGGCAGTCTGACAGACTAATCTGATTTTGGCAGATGCCAGGAGTACGCTACCTGCCCAAATGCATAGTGCTAACGTGAAGTTTGGTGGTGGAAGGGCTGTTTTTCATGGTTTGAGCAAGGGCCCTTAGTTCCAGTGAAGGGAAATCTTAACACTACAGCATGCAATGACATTCTATATGATTCTGTGCTTCCAACTGTGTGGAAACAGTTTGGGGAAGGCCCTTTCCTCTTTCAGCATGACAATGCCCCTGTACACAAAGCTTGGTCAATACAGAAATGTTTTGTCAAGATCGGTGTGGAAGAACTTGACTGCACAGAGCCCTGACCTCAACCTCATCAAACACCTTTGGGATTAATTGGAACTCTGACTGCAAGCCAGGACTACTTGCGATACTGATCAGGCTTCCACATTTGCTTAATATTTTGTGCTGCAGTATTTTATACAGTCAGCAAGTAATCTTGGATGGTATGCATACCACTAAGTTAATTGCTCCCATCTGTAAACCCCAGAGAGTTATAATACAGCCATGACACTTTTAGGGTCTTCTTTTCATCTGGGCTCAACAAACACATCGAAATATGTGACATTATTTCCTGAAGAAAGGGTGCGTAACAGAGCAGTGAGATGTTTGCTGGTTTGAAGCGTTGACGTGAATTTCAGATGCATCGCCCTAATGGAATTAATCTGGCTGGAGAGAAATTGCATTTCAGCGCTAAACCAAGGCAGGGATGATGAGAATGCACGAAGACGGATCGCCAAGGCAGCCGAATGCCATTCAATGACTATCCTGCACTCTCAAAACCGCAGTGCACATTTGCCGTCCGTTTTACATGAGAAAACATGTTTATTTTTTTATCAAAATACCAATACGTATAGCCAAAATCAGCATCTCGAATCGAGGTGATGAAGGCTCGCACATTTTAATCGCTTTTCTTCAAGGAATGAAAACGCTCCAAGATGGTCCGCATCTCAAACGCCCTGGGTTTGGTCATATTGATGGTCGCTCTTCTCATTTTATCCTTAATAAGTTATGTGTCCATTAGAAAGGACAGCATCTTATCTTCCACAAAATATGACAACATGGGAGGACCACCACGGATAATGTTCCACGCAGGATTTCGGTGAGTAGGCTAAATCAAGACCTTGAAACTCATCATTTTTTATTTTGACATGACTCAAACCACCTGAAATTGTCAAATAAGATGTGATTTATGTCACCGACAAGGCGCATGCGCGACAATTTTGTTCCTAACAATCTTTATGATTGTTTATGTCCACATTGTTCTGTAGGCTATGGCATAATATGGCTAACTGCATCAGGGCCTTAATAAATAATCCAAATAAATAATATTCTGCTGCACGCTACAGTAGCCTAATCTAATGCAAATCCCTGCATCAATTACATTTCATTTTTTAATGAAAATTCAACTGTAGAATCATTGAATGTTAAAAAATGCCATATATGACAACAAGTCGTTGCTCGACAAGGAGCCGGATTTCAAACAAGAGAACTGTCCAAGGTGCTGAGTGAACGAATCTTGCCTATTGTGACAACCCCACGCCTGAATGCATGCCGTAAATGGGCTTTGGTCAGTGCTATCTGGAATCCTTGGGACGTCCATACCTTAAACCCTTAACCCCTACCCTAACTTGTATACAAAAAAGCACTAAAGTTATACTGCAAGAAAACACAGCAAAGGAATAAAAAATTTGGCCTAAATGCAAATCGTTATGTTTGGGGCAAATCTACCTCCTTACCTTCATAAAAAGAAACGGGATTGCGCAAAGCACATGCAAAATCCTACTGCAAAACCTGCTTCAGTCTGCTTTACACCAGACACTAGGAGAGGAATTAACCTTTCAGCAGGACATTGACCAGGCCAAATCTACACTGGAGTTGCTTACTAAGAAGACAATGACTGTTCCTGAGTGGCCAAGTTACAGTTTTGACTGAAATCTGCTTGAAAATCTATGGCAAGACTTGAAAATTGCTGTCTAGTGATGACCCCCAACACCTTGAAAGAGCTTGAAGAATGTAAAAAGAATAAGGGGCAAATATTGCACAATCCAGGTCTGCAAAGCTCTTAGAGACCTACCCAAGAAGCCTCACAGCTGTAATCACTGCCAAAGGTGTTTCTAACATATGTTGGTTCGGTGGGGGGTGAATACTTTTCTAATCAAGGTTTAATTTTTCATAACATTTTCAAATTGAAGACATTTTTATTTTTTTGTCATTTTGATATTACAGTGTATTTTGTGTAGATCGTTCACAAAAAAAATCAAATGAAATCCATTTGAATCCCACTTTGTAACACAATAAAATGTGAATAAATCCAAGGGGGTGAATACTTATGATACTCAATGTAATGCTTACAGTACATGCTGACAATATCAACAGTGTCTTTACTAAGGGAAACTCTCTTCCTCTCAGGTCCCAGTTTGCCCTGAATTTCCTGGACCCATCCTTCATCCCATTAACCCATGCTCTGAATGAGGAGCTGCAAGGGAAACCATCCAAATGGACATTTAATAGGACCGCCTTTTATCAGCAAAGGTATTATGATTATGTGGGATTTCTGTAATAATCTGTAGAAACGTTTATATTGTTTATAAAGCAGTTTAACAGAATACTGTTTGTGTTTAGTAAAACATTACAGTTTATTTGCCATTTGCAGTTGGCTACATAACTACATTTGGTAGAAACAGCAGCTGTGAGCTGATATTTTTATCTGTTAACTACCTTTCAGGAAAGAGATCTTCCATTACATTGATGTGGCCAACAACTTCTCCCTCACCAAGAACGGTGTGCGCGTCGGCCAGCTGATGCACTTCGACTTCTCCAGTCACAAGTATGTCTTCTCCATAAACAACAACCTGAAGTCACTGCTTCCTGATGCTTCGCCAATCCAGAACAAACACTACAACGTGTGTGCCGTGGTGGGTAACAGTGGGATCCTGACAGGCAGTCACTGTGGGCCAGAGATCGACAGCGCCGACTTTATCTTCCGCTGCAACTTCGCCCCTACCGACTCCTACTACAAGGATGTGGGCCGGAAAACCAACCTCACCACTTTTAACCCCAGCATCCTGGAGAGATACTACAACAATCTGCTGACCATCCAGGACCGCAACAACTTCTTTCTCAACCTGAAGAAACTGGAGGGGGCCATTTTGTGGATCCCTGCGTTTTTCCTCCACACCTCGGCCACCGTCACACGGACCCTGGTGGACTTCTTTGTTGAGCACAAGGGGCAGCTGAAGATCAAGCTGGCCTGGCCAGGAAACATCATGCAGGATGTCAACAGGTATGGAGAAGGAAGGGACTGAGTTTTGTGCCAGAGTTCTGGGCATCAGAGCAGTCATGGGTGGTTTTGTTCTCACTTTCAGACACCATTGTTACTACAAACTGTACATTTTTTTTAAAATGCTGGATTGCAGGCATTGGGTCACTTAGTTGTGTTCTTTAAAAAGAGCAAGGTTGGGTTGTTGATGCTGGGTTATTGAGATATATCCCAACAGAGGTATGGATTAATAGGGGCGTGGCTTTTAGGTAGGGTCTTTTGGCCACCGGTGATAGTAAATGTCATTCCGGTTCATTTGTTCTATACCGGATGTTACGGTTAAACACTTTTCAAGCTTTTATGAGGCTTACAGAAGGCTTACAGGAAAACTCCACCCCAAAAACATATTTTGGTATTTGTTTCATTAGTCCATTGTTGATATAGTCCCAAAATGTGTTGAATGTCAGCAATCAAGTTAAGATATATAACTTTCAAAATAAAAAAATACAGCCAGTATGATGCATTTTGCATCATATGTTGCTACTCCTCTAATAAGCCACTTTTATGTTCCCCAGCAAGAAAACCAAATAATGTCACTCAAAGAGAAGGAGTACTAACAAAGAGTCACTGACCACAACCAAAATGAAACTGGTGGGGATTTAGGAGGGGTTCCGAAAGACACTCATGGGGGTGTCCACTGAAAGTTGACTAGCAACAACAACTGGGACCTAAAAGACACCCACCATGACCGCCCACTAAATTTGCCCAAGAAGAGGCAAACAAAAAAAACACCCCAAACAGTACGACAGTAAGCAAAACAAAAATGGGAGCAAAACGAAAACTGGGAAGATCAGATTAAGGATTGTTTTAACTCTCGACATCTCTCAAGACAACTGGAGCACTGGGCCAGCCACTCGTAAATATCACCTGGGTCAGCACAGGTGAAACACCTCCCACTAACGAGATGACAATAAGGTGGCACCAATCGGTGCAGCCCCATGTGCTAGCATGCATCCTCAAAATATAAATGGAAAAACCAAAACCTTCCCCCTTAAGACAACAAATATATCCTATATGTTTGTTGGACAAGTTTGCTCTCAACCAACAGAAAATAACTACCATCTCACAACATGATCAACTTAAATGCGTCACCTTCTCCAATATAAACATTGTGTCTACTGGCTGTCAATAATTCAATGCCAGACAGAACAGCCACTTATCTGAGGACAGCGCCCCACACCAAAATACTTTTCCAAACCAGCACAGGCGTCACAAAATTACAAATATCAATAAAATAAATCACTTACCTTTGAAGATCTTCCTCTGTTTGCAATCCCAAGGGTCCCAGCTACACAACAACTGGTTGATTTGTTCGACAAAGTCCTTCTTTATATCGCAAAAATGTCAGTTTAGTTGGCGCGCTTGATTCAGTAATCCACTCATTCAATTTGCATACAAACTAATCCAAAAAGTTACCAGTAAAGTTCGTACAAACAAGTCAAACAATGTTTCTAATTAATCCTCAGGTACTCTAATATCTAAATAAACGATAACATTTAAGACGAATAATACTATGTCCAATAGGGAAAACTACAACTACTCGTTCGTTTTTCAAAAAACAAGGCTGAAACCCTTTCTAAAGACTGTTGATATCTAGTGGAAGACATAGGAACTGCAATCTGAGAGGAATTATTTTGAATATCCCATAGGTTTGCATTGAAATGGCCTGTGACCTCAAACATAATTTTCGATGGGTTCTCCTCTGGGTTTCGCCTGCTATATCAGTTCTGTTATACTCACAGACATTATTGTAACAGTTTTAGACAGAGAATTTTCTATCCAATTCTATCAATTATATGCATATCCTAGCTTCTGGGCCTGAGTAACAGGCAATTTACTTTGGGCACGTCAGTCATCCAGAATTCAGGATACTGCCCCCTAGCCTTAAAAAGTTAATGGGCTGGAGTGCTCACACAACAAGAAACAGATTTTTCTCTCTTTCTCATTCTCACAGGAGAACTGTTGGATACAAAAAAAAAAGTTTTCTGCTGATTTTATCTTTGGGCACTGTAGAAAAGGACTGAAACCTTTCGGTAGGAGGTGACTTCTCTGGATTGCTTTTTGCATAGGGATAACAATTGGGTGTTTTATTTGTGAAAGTAGTTTTATGTGTCAACACAAACTCATCTGCCAGAACTGCAGCTTTCTTAAGAGTGAGATACTTGTGCTCATAAATGTATTGTAGGTAGCAACCCTTTCGTGAAGCCAATTCTTGAATTGCTCGAGAAGTATGAGTTTCTTTAAATCCTCAAGGTCCCTGACATCTTGAGAACCACAACACTGATCAAAAAGACATGCTTGTTCCCTTGCTAACTCAACATGGCTCTGTTATTCTGTCTTTCGTAATTTACGGAACTGTTGCCTATATGCCTCTGGGACCAACTCGTAAGCCTGAAGGATAGCAGCTTTAAAAGTTTCATAATCTGAACTCTGCCCAAGAGATAAAGCGGAATACACTTTCTGACTTTACCCACAAGAACACTTTGGAGGAGCAGTGAGTAAATGTCTCGCAACAATTTTAGGGATGTTGCAATCCACTCAAACAGAGTAAAATATACATCCACCTCCTTTTCATTGAAAGGCGATACAAGTCGGCTGTTCCGACAAAGATCAAACTCTGTTGAGTGTGCAGGATAGCCTGATTGGATTTGGAGCACTTCCAGATCCATCTCTCTTAATCACTTAATTGAATGGCATTCTTTTTTTAGTCTGGTGTCGTGACTTTACTTTCATTAATCTGATGACTTATTTATCTAATCAACTAACTATGTTTAATTGTTATCATGTAACAATAAACTAATTAGGAATTTGGGGCACCACGAGAACAGTTGTTTAAAGAGTTACCATCTCCAGAATTAAACTCTAAAAGGTCTTTACCCGATCACATCCATAAAACAGTCAACCTATTAATCATAACCTCGTATCAAATCGTCATTCTGAACAGTCATAACCTCCTGCATCTGCAAAAACCCCAGCCTTACTTATGATTCATTACTACACAAAGTGGTTTAATTATTTATTTACTAGCTAACTAAATGATAACACAGGATAAACATGCACACTTAAACACATTACAAACAGGTCCCGAGCGTACTGACACAACATATGGTGGCTTGTTACAAAGGAGATGGAGAGGAAGGGAGAGAGAGAGTCACTTCTCTCACAGTAATCATATACTTTGCACATGAACCGCCGCCCATTTGGAGAAAGAAATCATGAAAGTATTTACGTGTGAATGCCTTCGTTTGCCATTTATCTCGGTCAGAACCAGGCCTTCTTATGAAGGGTGTTAGGCTTTCTGCGGCACGCTTGTAAAGCTCTGATTGTCCAAAAGATGTCGTTCACTTGTCTCTTCTACTGTTGCTCTCCTCTGCCGTCGCCCGGAATCCGGCGACGTGTCGGGTAGTCCTGAACAGAGCTACAGAGCTCACTCTGCTTCCACTTGCTCTGGAAGATAGGCTAGCCAGCCGTGTAGATGGTTCTCATTGGGGTTCAGAGTAGCATACTACAGTGATTTGAGAAGAGTAGTGGAATGGTCCCACTTAAATTCGCTTTTCTAGATACTTTACTTAGGACAGCAAATCAGCTGTACCAGTGATTGTCCGGGAGGTGAGCTTCTCCCCTCTACTTTGTGCTGATATTCATAGTTTGAACCACTTTGGACGTGAGCTGCAGCTACACACCTCTCTGGTCTGAATGTTAACTTCTTTCCCAATCCTTTTATGCACTCTGGTCGAAAGGACCTACAATACTCAAGGGAAAGAAGATCCTGGACAAGCCCCCATTTTGTTATGTTCCCCAGCAAGAAAACCAAATAATGTCACCCAAACAGAAGGGGGAACTATCAAATAGTCACTGACCACAACGAAACAGGTGGGGTTTTAGGAGGGGTTCTGAAAGACACTCATGGGGGTGTCCACTGAAAGTTGACTAGCAACAACAACTGGGACCTAAAAGACACCCACCATGAGCATCCACTAAATTTGATTAAGAACAGGTGAACCAAATAAAAACCCACACCAAACTTAAAGGTAGGAAGTGGACCAAGAAGAAAACAGGGAGAGCCTACAAAAAGTGTTAATCCTTCACATCTCTCAAGACAACTGGAGCACTGGGCTAGCCACTCTAAAATATCACCTGGACCAGCACAGGTGAATCACCTTCTCACTAACAAGATGACAAACCAGCACAGGTGTAATGCATACTATACTGACTAACAAAATATGAATGGGAAAACTAAAGCCTGTAACAGCCACACCTCCTGAAAATAACCTGGATCAACCCAGCATGAAAGTGAATAAAACACAACTGATGGTTACATTAACCCATGTTTTAGTTAATCCCAACATGTTGGTTTATTCATGCAACCCAACTGTCTGGATCAAAATAACCCAGAGTGTGTTCTGTCCATTATTTACCTAGCACTGGGTTACAAAAAAACCCAAATTGGGTTGGTGTTAACCCCGCATCTTTTAGAGTGTAGATGTTCTGTCGAACAATTCATTTTCCATAGCTTACACATAATTGTTTTTATTGTGTTTACTTTTTTTCCCACAGGTATTGGAAGACCAAGAACCTGTCTCTCAAGCGACTGAGCACTGGTATCCTCATGTACACTCTGGCCTCGGCCATGTGTGAGGAGATCCATCTGTATGGCTTCTGGCCCTTCGGCTGGGATCCCAACACAGGCAAGAAGCTGCCCTACCACTACTACGACAAGAAAGGAACCAAGTTCACCACCAAGTGGCAGGAGACCCACCAGCTGCCCAGTGAGTTTAAGCTGCTCTACAAGATGCATGGAGAAGGTGTGACCAAGCTGAGCCTTTCACACTGTTCCTAGACATTCCATCCTGGGTGACCGGGCTTAAGAGATTCATTTGGTGACTCTCCAATACAGCAGCTGACCTTGCGCTCACGTAATATATTTTGCGACTCAAAGCAGACAATGCATGATTTAGAATTAATACTTTTATATTACGCTTTCACTCTAGAAACACACTATCATATCACCATTGCATCTTGCCTCAGCTTTGTCCAATGTATGTAATTCACACTAACATGTTGGGTTGCGAGGAACATGGCAGAATATTCCAGATGTGGATGATGACGTAACAATGTATGTTATGCTGAATATGTCACACTATCATCATACAATATTTCACATCACTTTATTTGCATTGCTACCATAATTGTGTGGATAAATTGATCAATAAAACACATATAACCTATTTCAACAAGAAAACACAAGGGAATACATTTAATGCAAAATAATCACTATTTCCAAACAGTATTTTTCATAGTGTAGGGGTCGGGTGGGGGGCATACTGTTATTGTTATTTGGCTGTAGCCTTACTTCAAAGGGATTTGATTGTTCTTCTGCTTAGTCTCAGGGATGGAGTTGAGATCAGTGTTTTTTTCTAATCGGATTCAAATGCCTCCACTGAGGTGCAAATAGACACACTGTCTATTTTCCAGCCCTTTTGAGCATACAGTGAACCGCCACAGGTGCCAGTAGATAGACAATGGGCTCAGCCAGCACACTGCACTGTTTTCAGATTTGTTTACAAGGCCTCTTTATGTATGTAAATTGCTGCCCTATATAGATAAAGATACTGCAGTGATAGCCCTAGTCCCACTATTTTATTGGGATTCTGGTGATAGCTCTGGTAATATTTCAGTTTGAGGATGAATAATCTGCATTCCAACACCAAGCCATAGACTGAATTTAATTACAGTAAACTTTAAAGTACATGTATATTGTTGTTATCATCATCATTAAGATTATGAATTAAAGATGCACTATGAAGAAATGGCTCTGTCATTTCCTGGTTCAAACTTTTTTGAATAGTTTGCCTAATTTCAGTTTATGTGATAACAAGCAAGTATAGTGTAGATAATTATTGTACCATCCAAACCTCTGTGAAATATATTTTCCATAACCAAACATGTTGTATTTTCAGCTGTTTGAAGCTGGTGTAAAAAAAATGAAAGTAATAGAGGCAAAAACAAAACTTAAGAACGTGAAGCATAGAAATAACGCACCTAGAACAGATCTACAGCTTCTTAGACTTGCTTGTCAATGTGAATTTGGTCGGGTCCCCAAAAAGTTACATATTGCAGCTTTTATTTTTAAAGTGCCTGTGTTCTGTTTACATTTCAAATGACTTCAAATCTTATATTGTCAAAATATAATAGAACATCATAGTGATAAAAGTTAAAGGGATTTAACACTGGGATGCATACAGTAATATATATATATATATTATGTATTGAACCACCTCAAATGAACACTACTTCCTATCTTTAGTCAATAACACATCACTATTGTTATGATGTAGCAACACAGGGAAACGTTTTGCATTCTACCACATAGACATTACTTTGACTTTTTAATCAGATATTAATGTTTTGATTAATAATTATAGCATCTTGTACAAAGAGCATGATACACTATTGAATGATATTGCATGTAAGAGACTAGCAAATGTTCAAGGCTAGTTTTATACAACATTTTTGAAGGAGATTATGTTTCGAGGGGATACGGGTGTTTTTTGTTATTATTTGTATTTGCGCTGATATTTTAATTAAAATATCATCAGAAACTTTATATGAAAGTTGTTTTAAAGCATAAATTCCTATCAAACCACTGGGACCAAAATTATTAGTTTTCCGTTACTGACAATGAAAGAACTAATGTAACTTTATTTTTTATATCTCTAGATTATCTTTACTTTTCTCAGCAAAATGTTATATGAAAAATATCAAGTCAAGCTCCACTATGTTAGAGGATTGGGTATGGATTGGACATTTTTAGTACTTAACCACTGATGTCAGTACAACAACTTTGCTCAAATGGTACAACATGATATCCACATGACTCACAGCACATGCACTCATTGGGAAGGTGGTGACCCTGCTTATGAGTTCAGATTTACTATGCTCATAAACCAGATCATTGGTTCTTTTCAAGTTCTTCAGTCTTAAATGGATGGTGTATGCCCACAGAAGTATTTTAGAACATACCAATTTGTTTTCCCATCATAGGACTGTCTGTCATCATTATCATAATACAAATATATGATACTAATGTGCCATTAGTTTGCTAGGTAGTACTTTACTCTTAGTCCATACCCTGATTATGTAGATTAGATCGGAAATGTAATTAGATCTTTCCCACTTAGAATGTTTCATAAGTAAATATACCAACGAATGCCCATTAAAACTAGACATGTTAATTTATCTGAATGTAACATGATTTGAAATGTTGGCTTAAGTATGGCAATGATGTACAACAATATCTTTCATTCGATGGAGGTTTTTTATTTGATGATGTGTCGACAAATGATTTCCTGAGATAGAAAACACTTGGATAGTTGTGTGGTATATTTGTCTTTTCAGTCTCATCTAATAGGTTCGGTTGGTGATTTATACTATTTGTTCCACCATCAATGTCTTCCTTTGACTGCTTCCATGTACTGATCATCACCAAAGAAGACTATTGTACTGCTCACATGAAGGAAGGGAATTTATTCTCCCCACATTTCCTTAGAGAAAAATGTCCAATGTGTGTGTTAGTGTGTGCCAACACTTTTGTTTTCAAAAGGAATGGTACCAACAGAACCCAGTGGCATAGCGCAGTTTTGCAGTCCCCCCACAAGGTCTAAGTTGTATAGCTAATTTCATGCTATTTTCCACATTTTTCCACAAGGCTGTGTGAAAATGTTGCTATTTTAGAGCTCAGGGATTCTTGAAAGATGGGACAATCTCAACTTTTTCCCACAATTATTTGTCTAAATATTAATAACATTTGAAATATACATTTTGATAGACCAAAGTAGCAGCTAGCGTACCATATAAAGGAAATAGTTTTTTTCTCCACAAAATACAACGAGCTGGATTTAACTCCATCTGACACCATAAAAGGCATTTAATTTGTACAATTATTGCCCAAGTGTTTAACCCTAAAGTTTTTTTTTTTTTTGCAAGGGCCGTGTCTCAATCCACCACATCGGAGTTGTCGCCGTGTTTGAGCTGTGTTTGTCAGTCCATGAGATATCCTGATAATTGATATTCTCAGAAAAACCTCTGTAACGTTCAAAAGGATTGGCTATTATTATGACCCCTCTATGGAAAGATGAGTCACAAACACAACGGTGTTCTCTGTTTTGTTCTAACCCCGACAAGTATCACAGGACTCGTCTGAAATCGGTACAGCCGATCTGCCAACTTCTGTCTGTAGCGTCCAAACAGTTTGGGCTACACACTAATATGACTCCTCTGTGGAAAGGTGAATGTCTCACAAACACATACATGTTGGTTGGTTTGCTCTAGGCTGCCCACAAGCCTCACAAGACTAGTCTGAAAGTAGCAGGTACCAGTTATTTTTTTTTATGGAAGAACTGAATATATGGAGATAGTTTAGTGGCTAAAATAAGGGGTTAAATAAAATTAGTTTCCTGATCTTTCTTTATATCTATCTCTCAGATATAGGAGAGACACTTCAGAACAATCCTCCTTTTATTTTTTTGACTGTTTATCCATGTTTCATCATATATATATATATATATACATACACACACACTACCGGTCAAGAGTTTTAGAACACCTACTCATTCAAGGGTTTTTATTTTTACTGTTTTCTACATTGTAGAATAATAGTGAAGACATCAAAACTATGAAATAACACATATGGAATCACATAATAACCATAAGTGTTAAATAAATCAAAATCTGTTATATTTGTATTACGTACTGTTGTACGCTACTTATATACTTCAAATAGCCACCCTTTGCCTTGATGACAGCTTAGCACACTTGTGCCTTAAGGGGTCCTAAAATTCAAAATCAAATAGTTAAATTATCCTTGGTATGACCATCTTAAAACAAGGGGTCTTTATGGTATAGTTGACCCTGCTCATTCCTAATTCATTCTGGATTTTAGACAAATCTGACAAAGTTGACCAAATCTCCAGACACAAGTGTTGAGATACATTTAAAAGTCACAGAGGGCTATTGAAAGAAACATATGTTTTCAATTAATATCCATTATTTTTTAAGCACTTTTTGGGAGAGTTTGAAATTGGGATCCTTTGCTCCGGGACAAAGGCATTTTCAGGCATAGAGCCGACATGGAAACAAATAATATTGAAAGTATATTGAATATTACCCCACAAAAAGGTTTTCCTTACATAATTTCGCTAAATATACATTTTAGATCAAAGAATGCAACAAAATCACTTTTTCAACTATAAAAAAAAAACTTTTCCTACTGGACAGGGATTGCCCCGACTTCCAAGAATCCATGACCCAATTTCCTGCTATTTGACACATTCTGCCATGAGGCTGAGCGAAAATTTAGCAGTACTAATTTAATTTAACAAAAAAATTATGAATGGCTTATGTTTTCAGTACCATCTGCGTGGCCCGACCAACCTCCGGCAGTTTAGGGCCCCCCAAAGCTCAGGGGTGTGTGTGGCATTTTTTTTGTTGCTATGCCAGTGATAGAACCCCAGAATTCCTAAGGATTGCAAATCACCCAAAGTTTGCGCTTGTATGTATTTCTTTGATAAAGACAAAGCAACCAGACATCTTCCTGTCAAAAGGCAATCATTAGTAAAACGGACATTAACTTTATTTAAAGTGACTACATTTACTCAGAAGACTTTGTATTAAAACATATTCAACTAGTTTTTGTCTGGGTTGACAGTATTTATGGGCTCTAAACATGTTCTATACTTTATTCAATGTGCATGACAATTTTGTTCCACTAATAATCAAGCTAAACACCAAATGTGCTCCATGTCATATAGAACTCATGGATCCTGTAATGTACTTTTGCTATCTCAGTTTGTGAAACAGAATAATACATTTTCTCATTCACATTTAAGGAAATAACCATGATTGTTAATGAGTTGTTGCATAATCTGTTAGGATTATATATTGTCAATGATAAATGTATGTACCTGTATTTTCCTTCCATCAATGCTTCAATCTGTCAAATAAAATAAATACAAAAATCTCTGATATACAACTTTTCTTCAAACACTTCCCATTAGTATTTACCTATTTAGAATCACACAAAGCTTAGTCAAATTGCAAATATCAGTTTGAGATGTACATACACATAGTGCTTTCATTGACTTTCAATCATTTTACAGTATTAGATTGTGTGTTCTTTTGCTCGTTTCATATCATTAACATACAGTACATGTACAGACTCAGCAGGTAATGATGACCAGGTTGGGAATACATAGCTTGAGTGTGACAGTTATCAATCCAGACAAACACACATTAATGCATAAGAGGATAATACACTTATAAATACTGGATGTGATAATTGAACTTTCTAATGTAATAATACTCCCCAGATGCAATAGTTACACATTTGAATGGATGGACATCCCTACATCCTAACAGGCACACCTCCTGCTGGTGGACGTTTCAGCCGTGTCGTTAGTGGCAGCACTCCCATTGGCTGCCTCTGACGCAGGCCCCTCTGTGCTCTGCTCCATGCGTCTCATCACCAAGTCCAGCAGAGTGGTCACTGCCTGGTCCACCTCAGCCCCTGTGGCACTACTCGTCTCAAAGTAGGGGATACTAAGCAGGAAGGGAGGAACTTATTTTACTGAACACTATACTGAAATGAATGGATAAAGAACAGTTCACTTTCGGTTTATGTATTATTAAGGTCAGTTAACTTGTGGTTTATTTCTAATAGGGTCATTTCTAGTTTAAAGATGCTTAAGAAGATCCATAGACCTTGGCTTGTAGTAGATCACGGATTCCTTCTTTGTAAATTAGAGGTATTAAAATAGTGAGCCTGTTTCCAGCATTGGATCTGGATCGGTATAAATGCTTTACAGTGGTGCTGAAGGTATGAACTCAAACAGCCTCAGTTCATGTTAAGGCACTGGAGAAGTTAGCCATGCCAATGGTAAGAGGACTAGCCAGCCATTTTATTGCATTGTACGGTCAGATCAGATTTCATAGAGGCAGCAGAATTTTGTCCTGAGCAAGCAAGTATTGATCTCACTTACCCATATCTGTTCGCCAGGTCTCTGGCTTGTTTTCCTTGTACATCTCTCAGGTTTTTAAGGTCTGCTTTGGTGCCAACTAAGACTATGTCTGGACTGTCACAATAGGCATTTGCCTGCAGCTGACCTGAACAATCATAACAAGACATAATACAATTTCAGTTATTTACAGATATGTCAATTCATATTTGAATCACAGCAAGCTACCAAGATAATTTACTATAATGCCCAGTGGTGAAAAAGTACCCAATTGTCATACTTGAGTAACAGTAAAGATCAATAGAAAATGATTAAAGCAAAAGTGAAAGTTACTCAGTAAAAAAACCTACTTGAGCAAAAAGTCTAAAAGTTTTACATATACTTAAGTACCAAAAGTAAAAGTATAAATAATTTAATATTCCTTATTTTAAGCAAACCAGAAGGCACCATTAAATAAAAATGTATATAATTACGGATAGCCAGGGGCACGCGCCAACACAGATATCATTTACAAGCGAAGCATGTGTTTAGTGAGTCTGCCAGATCAGAGGCAGTAGAGATGACCAAGGATGTCATTTTGCTAAGTGTGTGAATTGGACAATTTTCCTATCATTTTGGGTGTCAGGGAAAATGTATGGAGTAAGAAAAGTCAAATCATTTTCTTTAGGAATGTTGTGAAGTAAAAGTTGTCAAAAATATGAATAGTAAAGTAAAAGTAAAGATGCCCCCAAAAAACTATTTTTACTTAAGTACTTTACACCACTGATAATGCCAAATACAAAACTGAAATACCCGATCAATGTGGTCGGTCTGGTTCTTAAAGGATGTACTAAATGGATGATTCACAGACATACTCATCCAGCTCCTGACATTCAGAAAACTCTGCTGATTGGTTAGATCAAACATGAGCAGGAAGCCCATGGCATCTCTGAAGAAGGCTGTGGTGAGACTTCTGAACCTGGAATTTATACAATTACAACAATGTTCAAATGCTGGTAAAGCGATGGATATGGACTATCATTGAAAATCCTTATCTTACAAAATGTACTGTCTGCTTGTTTACGTGGCCTACCTCTCCTGCCCTGCTGTGTCCCAGAGCTGTAGGTGCACTTTAAAAGTCTTCTCTGTCGTTCCATCAGAGCTAGTCCCCAAATACGTCTGAAGACATAAGATGTCAAATAAGTGTCATATCAAGAGCTAGGACCAAAGACACTCTTTGGCTCTAGAATTTGTTTTACCAATCCAACATACTGTTATAATTAGCGGTCCAAGTCCCGGAGTGGCTTGAAATTACAATTGTTAGGATTATTATTATTCTATTTTTGGAGCACTATAGCGCTTAAAATGGTAAGACCTCATAGAGACCAAACTGGTGGGATGGTGTACGTTGGTGGACAAATACATCTGGTTAATACGGGTGCAATTCAGCCCAAATGGTGCAACTCAGGCTCCTGAGTAGCAGAGGTCTAAAGCACTGCATCTCAGTGCAAGAGGTATCATTACAGTACCTGGTTCAAATCCAGGCTGCAGCACATCCAGACATTATTGGGAGTCCCATAGGGCAGCGCAGCATTTTCCCAGCTTTGGCCGGGGTAGGACATCATTGTAAACAAAAATTTGTTCTAAACTGACTTGCCTAGTTCAATAAAAACGACTAGTTCACTATAAACAACTTTTGACTTCAAAAGGTCAGCCCCGCCTCTTCATTTGACCTAGTCACAGAATTAGGTACAAAGGTTTCTCTTTACACCATGACGGATCATCTGACATTTTGAAAATGTAAATATTTCCAAAATGTTCAACTTTTCCTCAGACACTGCTAAACCGATTTCTCAGAAACTTGGTGTACAGCATCTATAGACCAATATCGTTATATGCTCCATAAATAAAGTTGATTTCTTAAAAGTTCAGTGAGCCCCGGCCTGACAATTCAAGTCAATCTTGGAGGAAACGGAGCCCCCTCCTGGCCATTCATCTCAATACTCTACAATGTTACCTGAAGTGTGCACTACCAACATGGAGTACGTTTACACGCACCCTAATAAATCGATATTAAAGTGATTATGGCAGTATGCAGATTATGAAATAGTAATGTAAACACCTTACTCTGTTTATCTTAAATCGGCATGAGGTCAAAATCGAAGGTAGCATCAGCTGATTAAAACACCTGGTTTTCTGAGCATTCTCTCTTATTATTAGGACACGTAAACGCCTTCATCGGCATTCCAGCGGTGTATCTGATATGCGCAGATCAGCGAATTAGGAAACAACTGAATGTATTCGTCTTAGACGTAGTTTCACATACAAACTTTACATGATCGAACTCAGAATCAAATATGCTTCCCAAAAATAACATGGTCGCTGTAGCAGCATTATTAGGGAAATAGTCATTCTTGCAAAGCTTGTTTACGTTTTAATCAAACTATTATATTAATCTGACTATCCACAATAACCACATTATTGTTTACATGTAACCATACGTATGGATTCAAGAGTATAAAATTGGTGCGAGTACCAGAGATGAAGTCAGGACCGGAGTCCTTTAGATCCAAACTAAACTTTCTAACACCCAGACCGAGGACCAGTGGATCGAGACCATGACCAAAACAAGACCAGTTTAAATGGGTAAAAATAAGATCAAATAGAGTAAACATGAGTAGTTTATAGTTATGTTAAGTTTTGTCATTTAGCAGACACTATTCCAGAGCAATTTAAAGTAGTGAGCGCATACATTTTCATACTTTTTCGTATTGGTACCCCGTGGGAATCTAACCCACAACCCTGGCATTGCAGGCGCTTTGCTCTACCAACTGAGCCCCACAGTGCACCATAGTTTAACACAGTACAGTATGTTTTATTTGAACCTTTATTTAACTAGGCAAGTAGGTTAAGAGCAAATTCTTATTTACAATGACAGCCTAGGAACATTGTGTTAACTGCCTTGTTCAGGGGCAGAACGACAGATGTTTACATTGTCATGGTGGGCCTCTGTAGCTCAGTTGGTAGAGCATGGCGCTTGCAATGCCAGGATAGTGGGTTTGATTCTCACGATCACTCAAATGTAAAGAATGAATGCACAGCATGACCGCAAGTTGCTTTGGATAAGAGCCACCTGCTAAATGGCAAACATTACAGTGTTACAAGATTGAGTCAAGACTGGAACCTGCAATTCATGCATGCTCTTCCACAGTGTTCAACCCATTTTTTTTCTGTGACCATAGGCCTTCGTCATGACAGCTCAGGTTCAAATCCCACCACTGCCGGTTTCAGATAGACATCCCTAGACAGTGAGGGATTGTTGGTGTTGTACCTGAACTGAAATCTATGACTTGTAAAATAAGGCAGAATATTTGAGAAGGCGAGAAAGGCTTGGACCCCAGGTCATCGCTGCTTGCAGCTATATTTCAGTTGATACTACGATTCCTTGTAAAAAACAATCAACTGTTCAACCTTTTGGATTTGCAGAACCACATTATCATGAATTGGAAGCTGTGGAGCAAGGATGACAAATGAATTGGATCTTTTAAATGAATGTCATGGGCTACACACTGGAGTAAATCATCACGACTCACCACTCTCTTTTCCCTGAAGTCTATTCCCACTGTGGTGGTGAACTTGTGGTTGAACTTGTTGTCTGTGTACCTGTAGAGGAATGTGGTCTTCCCTACTCCAGAATCCCCTACCGACAGGAGCTTGATCAGAAAGTCATAATCCCAGTCAGTCATTGTCATTGTGCAGCCTCGTACTGAACCTGCCCTAAAATATTAAACAAAAGTACCATATTATGGTCATATTCTTACTTGCATGTAACATGCTTTTGCATAGAGAACACAACTACATTACATACATTACTGTAAATAGTGGTACATTCACCATTATTATAGTAACAATAAATACAGTTGAGTCACTATTACATTGCAAGGACTTCAGAAGATTCTATACAGGTCTTCCAGAGGACATTACAGGCTTGATGTGCCCTTAACTAATAATATACTTGGAAACAGTCATAATATACAATGTAATTACTGTACTGTTAATATAGCCAATATACTGCAAATTGCCTTAAAATTTAGAAACAGGCAAACAGGTCTAACAGAACACATAGCTGAAATTCCCAATGAGTGGCTTCATGATCACAGGGGCATAAGGTTCCGCCCCTTTTGTCTCCCAATTTTCACCGAAAAGGACATACCCAAATCTAACTGCCTGTAGCTCTGGCCTGAAGCAAGGAAATGCATATTCTTGGTACCCTTTGAAAGGAAACACTGAAGTTTGTGGAAATGTGAAAGGAATGTAGGTGAAAATAACAATAGATCTGGTAAAAGATAATACCAAGAAGGAAACAATTATTTTGTAAAAAAAATAATTGTACCATCATCTTTGAAATGCAAGAGTAAGACCATAATGTATTATTACAGCCCAGGTGCAATTTAGAATTTGGCCACTAGATGGCAGCAGTGCGTGTACAAAGTTTTAGACTGAATGGATGAACCATTGCATTTATGTTCAAAATGTTGTATCAAGACTACCCAAATGTGCCTAATTTGTTTATTAATAACTTTGTTAAAAATTGTGCACTCTCCTCAAACAATAGCATGACATTCTTTCACTGTAATAGCTACTGTAAAATGGACAGTGTAGTTAGATTAACAAGAATAAGCTTTCTGACAATATTAGATGTGACTATGTCCTGAGAAATGTTCTTGTTACTTACAACCTCATGCTAATCGCATTAGCCTACTTTAGCTCAAACATCCCATGGACAGGCTGTTTTAAAAGCTGATCAGAGAGGAGCTAGCACATGACTTGACCCAGCTTTCACATGATCAGTCAAGTGGCTGTCCTGTGTGAGCTGTAGGAAAACTCAACTGTGGCTTCTATTGATGCAAGGAAATTCTTTCATTGTCCACATACAGTATAATCTCATATAGTTCTGAGAGAGAATACAAAAGAGCACAAAGAACTTGTGCTCCTCTTACTTATTCAGTTACACCGGTAATGTCTTATTTGAGAAATGAAATGACAAAGTATTGTGTAGTCTGATGGATAGAAAGGTCAAGTGGAAGAAAATATCAAAAAGGATGTTTACATTTTTACATCATTACCATCATGGACATCAATTGACCCATTACGAGTTGAGAAGTCAAAAAGCACAACCTTCTTGATTATTTCAAATGTTTTGTTTATTTGCAATCTGTGTCATTCTTAAGAGGCCTGTCATGAGACTCAGATTCCTTAAAACACTGAAAAAGAGATGAGATGCCCTCATTAAATACGGACTCATTAGCCGTGTAGATTATAAAAAAGATCCTTGCTCCGTTCATCTTTCCCTCAATTATGACTAGTCTCCAAGTCCCTGCCGTTGGAAAACATGCTACCACCACCATTCTTCACTGAAGGGATGGTGCCAGGTTTCCTCCAAAATGGCGCTTGGCATTCAGGCCAGTGTTGGATGTTGGTTTCATCAGACCAGATAATCTTGTTTCTCATGGTCTGATACTCCTTTAGGTGCCTTTTGACAAACTCCTAGCGAGCTGTCATGTGGCTTTTACTAAGGAGTGGCTTCCGCCTGATTAGAGTGCTGCAAAGATGGTTGTCCTTCTGAAAGGTTCTCCCATCTCCACATATGAACTCTGGAGCTCTATCAGAGTGACCATAGGGTTCTTGGTCACCTCCCTGACCAAGGCCCTTCTCCTCCCTCAGTTTGGCCAGGCGGCCAGCTCTAGGAAGTGTCTTGGTGGTTCCAAACTTCTTCCATTTAAAAATGATGGAGGCCACTGTGTTCTTGGGGACCGTCAATGCTGCAGAAATATTTTGGTACCCTTCCCCAGATCTGTGCCATGACACAATCCTGTCTTTGAGATCTACGGACAATTGCTTCGACCTCATGGCTTGGTTTTTGCTCTGACATGCAGTGCCAACTGCGGGACCTTATATAGACAGGTGTGTGACTTTCCAAATCATGTCCAACCAATTGAATTCACCTTCCAACAGGACAACAACCCTAAGCACAGTAAGACAACGCAGGATTGGCTTCAGGACAAGTCTCTGAATGTCTTTGAGTGCCCAGCCAGAGGCCGGATTTTAACCCGATCGAACATCACTGGAGAGACCTGAAAATAGCTGTGCAGCAATGCTCCCCATCCAACCTGACAGAGCTTGAGAGGATCTACAGAGAATGGGAGAAACTCCAAATACTGGCGTGCCAAGCTTGTAGTGTCATACCCAAGAAGACTCGAGGCTGTGTTCGCTGCCAAAAGTGCTTCAACAAAGTACTGAATAAAAAGGTCTGAATACTTATGTAAATGTATTATCAGTTTCTGAAAAACAGTTTTTGCTTTGTCATTATGGGGTATTGTGTATGTGAAAACCCCCAAAATTTAGTCCATTTTAGAATAAGGCTGTAACGCAACAGAATTGGTAAAAGTCAATGGGTCTGAATACTTTCTGAATGCACTGTATATTGTTTTATAATATAATAACTGAGAACTAACAATCACCAAAATAAAAGCTAAACAGTCAGGGGAATTGAAAATGAATAAAAACATTGAATTTTAGAGTATTGATTTAGTTATTGAGTTTGACTAAAATAACACAGCATTAGCCATGGCAATGCATATAATTGCAGGAAATGATCCTTAAAAACTGCAACATTTTCTCTCAGCTCCATGGCAAAATATGTTGAATTGCAGGAAATTAATTTTAAAACTGCTAAAATATATATCTCGGTTCGGAAGAGGATTTCTGAGAATTGCAGGAAATTGGCTTAAAAATGCTAAAATTGCAACAACAAAAAACCACCAAGATGGGGGCCTCTAAAGTGTTCTGCTAAATGCAGCCAACCTTGCCCAATACCACGTGCTCTGCCACGCCCACCACCACAGCCCCTTTTTGATCCAGAAAAAAACCCTGAATTATATCAGTGGCATGTGTTTGTGATGCCAGAAATATTTGAGCCATAGAACAAAATCAAATCAATCAATATGCAAATTCTAATGATAAATGGCCATTATGCACATAAGGAAAGTCTCACGTAGCCTTTTCAGAAAATGTAGGCCAATGATAAAGCCCCCAAACAATATATTGTGACAGACAACACAATCAATGCCTGAAAGATTAAGCCAATATGCCACACACTGATGTCGCTGAATAATTAAGATGAACTTTACCAAGATTTGACCAAAACAAATAAATTCAGTCTTACCGATTTAGCCGGAGGTACTGCCAACTTCCATTCAGGGAGCTCAACCCGTGCTTGGTAAACACATAGTGGGGGGAGACATGCTGTTGATTGAACCTTTTCCCCTCTCACATGCTATAAGGGAGGAGTTTCCAGCTAAAAAAAAAAACAACCACAGAGTGCGGTGTTCACAGACCTTGTGCTTTCTGGTATTTCTCAGGAGAAAAAAAAAGAAAAACTGGATTGAGGCCCTGTCCACAAATAATGTCCTGCTGTGGATTTCAGTGGAAATCAGCCAACTGTAAGCTTTGTAAACCCCTTAAAAGGCCCCTTCTCCCGCTTATTCTTCTGGAAGCTCAACAAGTAGGCTAATCGTTGGCTAATAGGAAAAACTCTGTTTTTCCTGTCTAAAAAGTATCTATTAGGACATAATGATGAAGTCAACTTGTGGGAGGGAACATGTATTGTGTCATCCACTGTATGTAGATAATTTTTATAGAAGGTCTACAGTAGATACACTGTATATTAACCATATGACACAGAATTGTGCACCTGGGAGCATAATCATCTACGTTTTAAGGCTCTGGCTTAAACATCACATGTAATGCAAACTAATTACAATGTTTATCAATTTAAAACTGTACAATAAAATAAGGAAATTATCTTTATTTACATATTTCTTGGAACATTACCATGTTTACAAATGTAAAACAGTTTGAAAAAATTAATATTTTAACATTCAATTCCTTATATTTGTATTGACTAAAATAACTGTATGAATCTCACTTGCTGAACATCCTAAAAATAAGAGAATGATTTTAATATTTGTCCAAATTCTTAATCACCACATAGTGACCTTTGATATAACAGACACATTCTAACCTGAGCTGGGTTTGAAATAGTTTGATAATTTATTAGCCTGACTGCTTTTAGCTGGAGCCTTCTTCTCTCTGGCCAGGGGGCTTTTGCCCTGTTTTTTCAAAGAGGAGGAAATCTTAAGGACAGGTATCTGTTGTCTCCACTCAGTCAGTAGCTCTCTCTGAACCTCTGGAGGTAGTTCTGAGAACACCTTGGGGTCCACACTTCCTGGGAAACCACAGTCAGCCGACTGCCTCTGTGACACAAGGCCTGTAGAGGAGTTTCCCTCCTCCAAGAGGTCTGTGAGTGAATAGTGCAGGGAGGAGACTGTGTGTTCTTGTTGGTTGTTGGTTGTCGGTGCATTGTTGGGCTGTCTGTCAAAGCCCTTCACAGTTTCTCTTAGGTCTATGGGAGTGCTGTGAAATGAGTCATTAAGTTTGCATGCAGCAGGCTGAGAGGAAGAGCCAGGCTGTTCTGAATGGTTGTGGTGAAATGAGTGGGCTCTGTCTGCTGGATCAGATACTGTGGGTCTGACGGACTGAGTGCCATGGCTGTGGAGGCCATGGGTGGTCTCTGGGTAGGCAGCTGATAACAGTTCCTTCTTGATGTCCTCAGGCAGGAGTCTGAACACCTCAGGGTCAATGTTGGGGGGCAATGGATGAACATCTGTCATCCCAGGACTGTTGGTCATTTTATCATCTACTGTTCCACCTATGCAGCACTCACCCACCATAGGCCGCTGCTGGGAGGCCTCAGGGCTATGCATTGTTGACTGTGTGTAAGGCTTGATCTTAAGGTTGCTAGGTATGTCTGATATCCAGTGTGATGCATCCTGACCAGTCAACTCCTCTGTCTTACCTTCAACATCATATCCAGCCTGTCCACGGAGGTTACCAAGCACACTTTGAGACAGATCCTCCTAGAGGGGACGAAGAGAGAAAGGATGCACATTTTCAGAATTATAAAGATGACACATAAGGAGTACACATGGCAGGGTAAAGCCTGAGACAGAGATACTAGTTTACTTCTAATGGGTGACATCCACCGGTCTTCTTACCTGGCACCGAGAGGAGGCCTGTGTTTTCTCAGGAGATCTGTGTGTGAAGAAGGAGGCGATGGATCCCTTGCTGACAGCAGCACACTTGGCCTGCAGGTTACTGAAGCACACGTTGAGGAGGGTGAGGTGGAAGGCGGTGTTGGTGTCCACCATCTTGTGGAAGAGCTTCATGGCCATGGTGACCAGCTGGGCCAAGGCATCACAGTTGCCTGACAAATAACACAGCAGATTTAAGTGGTGTTAGTTGCTAAATGCACAGTAACTGATCTACCATTCAAGATCTGTGAAACCCATACTTAGAAATTAATGTACAGTTAAAATGTAAATACACAGTACAGTAGGTTCTAAACAATAGCTACTGTATATTTGCTAAAGCCCTTGGCAGTACATTGGCCGTTTCAATTCCTAATGGCTTGCAGACAAAATATACTCCATATGTGTGAGAGAATTATTTAACAGGTACCAGAGGTTATCTTTTGCCCAATGTGGTTGGGGATGGGACACTGCCTGCTCTCCCGGCTGAACCACTTGTTGGTTGCAGAGTAACGCCTGATGGTCAGTCGAAGGGTCAAAGGCTGCCTGCCATCTTTATGCATCCTAAAACCAAGACAGCTTAGTTAAACTTAAGAGCAGAAACACTACTTGGAAATTCAACCATTTCTGTACCTTGCAATTCAAACCTTACCTGTCTAAAATGCTACTCAACAAATCTTTAACCTTCTGCCAAACTTCATTGGTTGAGGACACTTTCTTGAAGGAGTCTTCATTGCTAAGAGACTTGGTATGTTATGAAGTCAGGGAGAAAAAAATACAGAAAGACATATCAATATGTGCACTGTAACAGTATTAGCTGAAAATGTATTATTGTATCGATCAGTTATCATCTCACACCTGTGGAGCACCAGTGGGGGTGACTGGAGTGTCATCAATGCCCAAAGCCAGGTTCTGGAGATGCTGAGCAGTGGAACCTCCAAACTCCCTCACCAGGTCAGCCAATGGGAAGAGCTGCAGGTCCTGCACACCAACCAATCCTAGGGCCTGAAGCCTCTTAGCAGTCTGGTGGCCTACTCCTGAAATGGGCCATAATGGGTAAAGAAAGGTAAAGCACTGAATGGCATGACAACAGCTACAGAGGTGATTACGACAAGGGCTACATGGATCAACAACAGGTTGGATAATCTACCACTATACTCTACTTCATGTAGTGACTTGGATAACTTGCTGAGTGTCAAATTAGGAATAAAGCGCAAATCTATACCTGGTACTTTACGTAAACTATTTAGACTGCCCATAATGTCTTTCACACTCTCTGGCAACAGTGTGGTTTGTTGATTTGGCTTGAAGGCACCCGCCACCAGTTTGGCCAGCAGCTTACTGGTAGCAATGCCCGCACAGCCAGTGAGGCCCAGCTTGCTGTGGATCTCTGCTCTCAGTTCAGCTGCGATATGTGAGCCTACCGCTAGTCTAGGGTGTACCATGACTTTGGCATCCGAGGCTGAGTAAACAAAACAAAAAGATACACAATTCACAGTTAAATTTCACATCATCTCAACCTGATCACTAGGATGTAGACATGGAATTTCTAATAACTAAAGGCTAAGGTTAAGAATCCAAACCCACAGTGGCTCTAAATGTAGGAAACTGAAAGTGCAATGCAAATGTTTATACATTTAGCTTCACAGGTTGTTTCACAAACCATATCTTGGTTTCATAAGTCCCCAGTCTGAATGCTGCTAGACCTTAAGCTACTCACTGTCAAGATTGTAAACGTGGCCTTCGTATGAATAGGGAGCAGACTCTGGGGTCTGTTCCATCCTCCTCTCCACCATCTCTGTGATGTCCATGAAGTTCTCATCAAACCCTAGCCGTTCTACTAATGGACAGAACGACGTCAGCAACTCTAAATGGAGGAAAGCACAGAGACAGGTGAGAGTTTTTCCATAACAAAAAACTGATAGTAAGGTAGAATTCATTAGAGCGTAACACTGGCTATAAAAATTATAAATCTGATGTTTGTGAGATCATCACAGTTCTAGCTGTTTGTGGTGGTTAACTCCTTTCAAGAGTTACTGAGTTGATTACCTGTGACTTTGTAAGATGTCTCTCTGTAGTGTGTCAGGTCCTCTCCCTTGACCAGCACGAGCTGAGGACACTTCTCTTTGGCATCCGTCACTAACATCAGCTTTGTCACACCAAGGTCCCTGGCCACGTAGTTGCAGGTGACGATTATGTACTTTTGCTGAATACCTACAAGGAGTCCAGAGGGAAGTTATGCAACCAGTGCTTCCGTTAACATGTTGAAAAACAATACAGTAAAAGCTTAGACAAAGAATAGGAGACAAAATAGAAATGGTATGTCAAATAAATCACCTAAAGGCACCTTCCGCAGTGCTGGGTTGCGGATCATTTCAACCTGGGCATAGAAACAGTCCAGGTCAAAATGCAGGATGACTCTCTGTACTGGTGGTGCAGGTACCTTACTTAAATATTTGCCCCCATGGATCACTGAAAGAGAGAAGGGCAGTTTGAAAGTGAGAACAATTACAGGTGAAAGAGCTACTACACCAGTGGTTCCCAACCAGGAGTCCTCGGCCTATCCACAGGGGATACTTGAGAAGACTCATGAGACCATAGACCTACTGGTAAAATGCACATGAGGGGGTACTTCAGGGGTACTCCTAGCCCTTGATCACGACTCCCAGTTCTATTACATTACACATAAGTCATTGGACGAATGAGTCTTCTGTATGGGGAAGTTTTGATAAGAGCCCAGATGCCATGTCTGAGCATTAACACGCACTGATTGCGGTACAGTTTTGGAAGCATAAGAACCTCATCTTTCATATCAGGGAGAAAAAACAAAAGGTTAAATTGATACACATCTTTAGAGGCGCTGGCGGACTTACCATTTGGCAGAAGAGGCAATTGCCTCAGGCCTCACATCATCAAGGGGCCTCATGAGTTGAGCATAAAAATATATATAATAATAACACTCCACTTGAGGCATAACAAAAATGTATAAATAAAGAAATACAAAAATGGTATATACTATAGGGGTCCTTATTTATATACCTACAAGGGTCCTAAAATAAAATAGCTAAAATATCCTTGCTATGACCATCTTAAAACAATTCCATATGTTAGCTTAGTAGTGGTCATCTCGCTTTGCCATACCTCCAATAATATCGCATCGCTGTCACACCTCCTTTGGAGGTCTGGATCATTTTTTCTTGGAAAAACAGTTTGAATGGTTTGCTGGCTCCCAGCGGCAAGATTTTTGATAGGACTTTACGGTTCAAGAACCCTCTCCCCCCATGCCCATTGGTGCTACGTGTAATGTTCGCCACGGTTTTCAGAAAGGGAAGGTTACATTTTGCAGAGTTTTTCTGTATGTATGCAGAAAATGGATGAAAGCCTGGAAGAAAAACATAATTCTGTTTTGTTAGAATTTGTCAAATGTATTTTTACTTTATTTAGCCAGGTAGGCAAGTTGAGAACAAGTTCTCATTTACAACTGCAACCTGGCCAATAATAAAGCAAAGCAGTTAGACACAAACAACCTCACAGAGTTACACATGGAATAAACAAACATACAGTCATTAATACAGTTGAAGAAAATCTATATACAGTCTGTGCAAATGAGGTAAGGAAAGGCGGTAAGGCAATTTTAATTTTGAATTTTACCTTTATTTAACTAGGCAAGTCAGTTAAGAACAAATTCTTATTTTCAATGACTGCCTAGCAACTGTGGGTTAACTGCCTGTTCAGGGGCAGAACGACAGATTTGTACCTTGTCAGCTCAGGGATTTGAACTTGCAACCTTCCGGTTACTAGTCCAACGCTCTAACCATTAGGCTAAGTAATTAGGCTTGTTAGACCATGGTGGAGAAGTAATTACAACATACCAATTAGACACTAGAGTGATGTGCTCTATACATAAAATTGCATACATCAACATATTTTGATGGGATTTTAAAATCAGCGATTTCCTGGCCATCCTCACCAAAGAATCATCAGGCACTGTTGCACCTACAACATTCATCTAGTGAGCACCATTGGAGCTCCATCCAAGCAAGGCATTTGACTGGTTTGATGTGTACCGAGGCGTCACCGTATTACACCGGGTCTCCACCCCTATTTAGCCATTTTTCAACAATGAACTTCCCCAGGCTTGCCCGTATTAGGGAACCCTGGTTCTCGACCAGGTTAGTTTAATAGAAACCCATCCTCGGGCCCTTAGACTCTATGGGGATACAATACGCACTTCTTTAGAAGAAAGACAGGTGATGATGATAATACTGACATCATCACTGAGGCAAAGGACATTCATTTTTTAATTTTATTTAACTAGGCAAGTCAGTTAAGAAAAACGTGTGTGTAGCCCATGTATCTGATGCTGTCTGGCCAAAAAGAATATGGCATAAAATACCTTTTTTTTTGGCCAGACCGCATCAGATACATTTAGTAAGACAGAGGGGCACTGTTTCCCTTGCTTGGATGCCTTCTCCGGTAAGATAGTTTCAACCACTCGCATGAGTGAAGGAGAGTTGGCAGGTGCACAGTGCACTGTTCGCATCCTGGAATCATTTTGGATGAACGTACAAAGGTAAACTACTTTGTGAAGTGATTTGTTTGACAATCAGATGAAAACATCCTAACTGGTTGTGTTCATGGCACATTTAAAAGGTAATATATTTATACTATAAGACCCATTCAAATAAAAACATTTCAAGGGGAGGGGGGTCTGGAGGGGCTAAACATGTGTTTATGGAAGACAGACAGAAGACAAAGGGACCACCTGTGCTAATTCGCCACCTCGCATGTTCTGAAAACCTGTGTGTAACGGAAGAAGGCCTCCGGAAACGTGCTGTCACTGAACAATACTTTTGGCTGCAACTGGTTAAAACAGTGACAGTAGGTGTGAAATTATTTTTGATGTGATATGAAAGTAAAGGGCTTTATATTTCTAGAACCACTGGACTAGGGTATTCTAGCCAGATCAACATTCAGTTGGTTGTACAGTAAGGAAAAAGGTTGGGAACCACTGGACTAGGGTATTCTAGCCAGATCAACATTCAGTTGGTTGTACACAGTAAGGAAAAAGGTTGGGAACCACTGGACTAGGGTAGTCTGGGCAGAGCAACATTCAGTTGGTTGTACAGTAAGGAAAAAGGTTGGGAACCACTGGACTAGGGTAGTCTGGGCAGAGCAACAGTCAGTTGGTTGTACAGTAAGGAAAAAGGTTGGGAACCACTGGACTAGGGTAGTCTGGGCAGAGCAACATTCAGTTGGTTGTACAGTAAGGAAAAAGGTTGGGAACCACTGGACTAGGGTAGTCTGGGCAGAGCAACATTCAGTTGGTTGTACAGTAAGGAAAAAGGTTGGGAACCACTGGACTCAGGTAGTCTAGCCAGATCAACATTCAGTTGGTTGTACAGTAAGGAAAAAGGTTGGGAACCACTGGACTGGGGTAGTCTGGGCAGAGCAACATTCAGTTGGTTGTACAGTAAGGAAAAAGGTTTGGGACCACTGGACTAGGGTACTCTAGCCAGATCAACATTCAGTTGGTTGTACAGTAAGGGAAAAGGTTGGGAACCACTGGACTAGGGTACTCTAGCCAGATCAACATTCAGTTGGTTGTACAGTAAGGGAAAAGGTTGGGAACCACTGGACTAGGGTAGTCTGGGCAGAGCAACATTCAGTTGGTTGTACAGTAAGGAAAAAGGTTGGGAACCACTGGACTAGGGTAGTCGGGGTAGAGCAACATTCAGTTGGTTGTACAGTAAGGAAAAAGGTTGGGAACCACTGGACTAGGGTAGTCTGGGCAGAGCAACATTCAGTTGGTTGTACAGTAAGGAAAAAGGTTGGGAACCACTGGACTAGGGTAGTCGGGGTAGAGCAACATTCAGTTGGTTGTACAGTAAGGAAAAAGGTTGGGAACCACTGGACTAGGGTACTCTAGCCAGATCAACATTCAGTTGGTTGTACAGTAAGGAAAAAGGTTGGGAACCACTTGACTTGGGTAGTCTGGGCAGAGCAACATTCAGTTGGTGGTACAGTAGCTCTCAAACTCTAGGCGACATTCTGCCTTCTCCCTATGGTTCTCAGCCATTAGCTTCACCCACGACTGCCTCATGTGAATTAAAAATATTGACGTTGTGTTTTAACGTTTAGAAACGTAAATAATTTCTTGCAATATGGCTTTCGAAGCATATGGCCCTTATCTTTCATCAGCGAGAAAAAAAATGATTCACACATAAAACATACACTTACTGTAGCGGTTTTGCACAGATCCATATAGCTATGGGTGCCCCCATACGAGGAAACTACACTTCCCGAGTTACACTTACACACAGGTGTTCAGAGCATGCTAGATAGTTAATTGCTAGATAGCCTCGTCTTCCGTAAACAAGCGCTGTAACATGGATATATTGCCGGGTGGGAACACTAACAAGGTGTATATCAATTTAACCTTTTGTTTTTTGAAAATTATTTCTCGCTGATATGAAATAAGGTCCGTTATGCTTCCAAAACCGTAGTGCAAGCGATGCATGTTAATGTTCAAACCGAGAATCAGGGCTCTTAACAAAACTTTCCCCTTCGGGAACGCCTTCGTCCAATGACTCTTGTGTAACATTAATGCAATGGAACAGAGTCATGACCACAGAGTGTTACAGTAACCGAAAGGGGTAGGCAAACACGGTTTACACACAGAGTATAGCATAACACACTTATTATTCACTACACTTAAACATGCAATGTAAGCAAAGCAATTGGCTTCCGTCATTTGGTGTAACTTGTGTTGTTTTCTTACCAACGTGGGGGGGTTGAACAAAGTCCGAGCAAATGCTGTTCCAGTCAGTTTCATCCTCATCAATGTCCTCAACACCCACGTCCATTTCTAAACAACAAGAACATTCTGATGTACTCAAACATCTAATATGAATATGTTTGAGTGTTGTTTCGATTTTTCACGCAACACACAAACGTCTCTTGGATGTCTTCTTCTGATTCTGGGTGCGTTGGCTTGAGCAGCAACAAGCGCATTTGCACCACCTACAGTTCTGAAGTACTTCCAGAGTAGAAAACAGGCATAGCCACTTGGTGGCACCAGCCACTAGGCATATTTGTATTTTAGGCCTCGGGAAAGCTTTATCAATTACAGGTGGATTCCCTGTCAATTAATTTCAAATGTTCTAGCTTGACTCTTTTTACCAAAGCGAACTTATTTCACATGATCATCATCATCATTAATTTAAATGATTGCGCATGGCAGTCCACTATAATTTTTTTGACAGAATGTCCCGCGCCACGACTGATGCTATAAAACTCACGTAGCACTGACGTCATGACAGGTGTATAGTGTTGTGAGTGGACAATTGATGGAAAGCGCCCACGCGTGAATAAATGTTATTAAATATAGCCGGAGTACAGATAAATTATAAGTAGTCGATGTTGTCTTCCATTGGGTTCTTCGCTGAAATAGACTGTCCATTTTTCAGACGTGACCACTGTAAGCGGCCCCACTGTCTGTACAAGCATGACAAAGACGAGCGAGGAATGTTTGACAACACCCTGTATGGGTCACCGGTAACAGCAGCAGGTCAGTCTGGTTTTATTGTAATTAATTTAATACAAATTCCCCGAAGTATTTTTTTTCTTCAGCTTGCTTTTAGTTTTGCCATAGTTTTCCAAAAAGGCATACTTGTTAATTGCCACATTACATCCTCAAGTGGAAATGGGCAGTAGCCCATCAATTTGAAACCGGATTACTTCTTTTCAAGTCTGCCTATAACCTAATTGCAGTGCATCAACCTGCCCTGACCATGTTGTAAGGAATTATGCAAGGTGGCTGCATTTAAAAAATAAAATAAAATTCACTTTGGAAAAATAGTATGGCATGTGTGTAGTAATTTTATGTCGTTTGATCTTCTTAATGACATCAGTTTTCTATTTACTTTTTCTCCATGAACAGGTGTTTGGAAAACTCATTCCACTTCCATTAATGGAGTCCCACAGGTCAATGAAGCCAAAGACCCTTGCCTTTTGGAGTTGGAGAGGATCAACAAAGAAATTGAGACTGTTAAGAATGAGGTTGAGAAGGAGCAAAGGAGATTATCTCGTTACCAAACTGTGCAGGTGGACAGTGAAAGAACAGGGTCCAAGAAAGTCTTGATTGCCAAATCTGATACACCAGGTAAAGATCTGAATGGAAATAGTGTAAAGTCTAAACACAGGCAGTCAACTCCAGGCTATTCTCCTGCCCGGAGGAAGTATGTGGTTGACAACTCCAAACCCAGGACTGATTTGGAATACGACCCCTTGTCCAACTTCTCAGCTTCTTTGCGATCTAGTGGTTATTCTGAGTACAAACCAGGTAATGAGCAGAAAGTGAGAAGTGGGCAAGGTGTGAAGAGGACTAGAGAGAATGTTTGTAAGGAGGACCAAACTAAGCCACCTTCTCAAGAGTTCACTGCCTCACCAGCTAGTAGTAACAAGCTAGTTGATGAGTCTGAAGAAGAAGAAGAAGGGGTCCTCATCATTGATATTCCACCTCTGGAGAGCGATAGAAAGAAGTGTCGGGCTCAGAAGCCCTGTAAGATCAACACAAACCAATCACAGGAAATCGAAGAGGATGTCCACCCTGTTTTTGTTCCTACTGTGGCTCATGCTCCACTTAGTATTCCACTTCCTGTGTCCACTCCTTGTCCTGAAGTAGTCGAAGTCCTATCCCCACCTGCAGTGTCTGAGATTGTGAAAGATGATAACCTCAACACTTATGGCCTATCTAGTGTTTCCGCTAGTCGGGGAAATGATGGTGAACCCAGTGCTGAGAGTGTATTCGATGACTTGTCCAAATGCTTGGAAAACCTGAGAAGTGAAAGTGAGAGAATAGTTTGTTACCAAGAGGCTGAAGTCACTGTGGAAAGCAAAATGAGTCTATCATCCTTACAGACACGCCACCATAATGAACCAGTTAAGACTGATGTCAACTTACTGATGACAGAACCTGGATTGCTTGAACGTGAGCTTGCCCACAACTGTGTTGAGAACAGTAACCATCTTCAACCCAATGAAGTCTCATATGGACATATATCTTCACTACCTCATAATGTTTTAGTCCCTCCCTCTGTCTCCTCCCCCCATAAACTCCCCATTGAGACCCAGAGAAGTGAGCAGCCAGTAGCACAGAGCTCTGCTCAGAGTTACTGGTCACCTGTACAAAGTGTATCATCAGTGCCATGTCTGCAGAAAATACCCAGCCAAACGCCAGGGCTTGATTTCTCCCTTCCTAGTCCAGTTCCGGGAGCAAACTTTGTAGAGCAAGCGGCAACTACTGTGGGTTTCACCCAATGCCAGCTGTTATATGGGCCAACTGCGTCAGGGACTAATGGAGTGGAATTACAATCTGCACCTTTAGAGCAGCCTACTGTGGAAGCAATGAATGAACACATTGTTATTGATTCAAATTCTGAGGAGCTCGAGTATTCAGAGTTATCTGATAGTGACACAATGGAGGAATGCTATCGTATCTTCATGGAGGAAGCCAACAAGGGTGAAGAGGGTTCGACAGACCAGGCTTGTACACCTGTAAGTGCATGCAAATAGACATTGGGTGGGCTAATTGTACAGTTCACTGGAGATGGGGAGATAGGAAAATGTTGTCATTGTGTGTTTTAGGTAGGAGCTGTGGATGTGGAGACACCAGGGTTAGCAGTGAAACCCAAACCGTTGCCAGGACCCAGGAAGAGGGTGGCCCATGTGTCCAGATATACTGAGGTACTCTATTGAAGGCTACATACAACTCAAGCATATGAATGACTTTATTAACTGTGATTCATGAAATTTTACTTATTGTAATTGACTGCCTTCCTGTCCTTCAGCCACCGGTGGGCAAAAGCAAAGCCCAGGTGATCGTTCCTTTCCGTGGAGGAGCCCCCCAGTTGTCCAACCCTTCTAAGATCCAGCAGCTGCAGCAGAGGGCCTCTGTTTTGTCCGCTGCTCTGAAAGGAGGCCAGGCGTTCATCTCCAACTCGCAGAGGAAAATGGTGATGCTCCCTTCTCCTGCTCATCAGGCCAGTCATCAGGCCAGTCATCAGGCCACCCACCATCCAGTTCAATACCTCATTCACCAGCCAACTCACCAAACTACTATGCAAAACTGTAAGAGTCCATAACTTTAACATGTAAATTATACTTTTGTTTGTGTGAGGAATGTACCAACCACTGCAATCTGACATTGTAAATGATAAAGTACAACAGGGTGATGTTGAGGTGAAAATGCACTCCTCCAGTCAGTTGGCATGTATATCCTATTGTACATATTTTTTGTCTTAGGTATCAGAAGATTTCATCTATATTATATGCATCTTATTTCCATCTGTACATGATACTAAGTTATTGGTTATATATTTTCCCTGCAAGCCTGTGTGAACGTCATACCTGTGGGAACAGCCATCCAGGTGGGCAACAACCTGCACTTCATCCTCCCAGAGGGAAGCTACACTCTGCCCATCACTCCAGCTAATTCTCCAGTCACCCCGGTCCATACCCCGGTCCATACCCCGGTCCATACCCCAGTCCATACTCCAGTTACACCTGTTCCTGTACAACCTCAGCCTACTGCCTATATCCCTGCTAAGGTGAGTACCAACATAATGTAGAGGTGGAATGAAATGGCTTTAGTGGGTTTCTTTGTATTGACACAGTAGCACATTACTGAGCAGATTATTTTCATTAGCGCTTGCATTCATATCTTTTCTAAAAAACTGTGCATGGCAAGGTCATTTTTGTTTTGTTTCTCAAGTAAAAAAATCATTACTTTGCTTTTGTCCTCCCAGCCCATTCCTACCAAACGTAAAGCCAAGATGCGTCCTGAGGTCAGCGCCAAAGTCCCACATGACGTACGGCAGCGCTATGTAAACCTGTTTGTAGAGGAATTCCTCAAAACGTCCGTCACTGTACAAGATGCTTTTGAAAAGGTTTGACCCAGGGCAGTCAACATTTCTATTAGCCATGATTATATTAAATGGGAATTGTCATACATGTTGTTGCCATGACCTATTTTATGTTGGAAGCTGTGACAGTGTGATTTATACTTTAGGCTCTTGCTGAGGAGAAGACTGTGTATGATCGCAGCATCAACAAACTCAAGTATCTGAGTGTTGCAGTGAATGCACTGAAGAGGCTGAAGAACCAGAGTTCCGTCTCTGTCAAAGGTGGGAATCTACAGCAACTGAGTGAATGTATTCTAAATTGCTTTTTGATTACTTGCAATAGTATTATATTGTTAAATATGTTGTGGTGGGACAGATGTAAACAAAGGACATTTGGTGCTTCGCAACTCAAGTTGAATTGTTTCTTGTCTGTTCTTTTGCAGCTGGAAATGAAACTAATGTCCAGTTGTCCAAAGGAAATATTCCACTCAATGAAAAAGCACTTTGGGGAAATGGTATCATGCATTCCTCAATACACATTTTCATTAAAGGATAACATTTTATTCTAAGTTATGCCATGTTTCATATCAAAATCCTGATTGCCTTTCTGACACTTCCATGACTCATTTAGCTTTCCTATTCATTTTCTGCTGAAGGAGATGTTGCATTGTATGACAGTTTGAAGGAGCACATTCTGTCAGAGGAGATATTGACGGAGAATAACTATCCTCTTCAGCACCCAGAGAAATCTGGCAGTGCCATATTGTACCGTGAAGACTATAAAAAGGGAATCACTGATCGTGAGTACAGTATGACGCACTGCATTGTTCAGGTCTATATTGCTGAGTAATGACCAAATGTAAAAATGTACTGAGTAATGACCAAATGTAAAAATGTACCTCTTGGAATGTGACATTTGGTCATCAGCATGTATTGCCTGTAGCAAGCATGTAAAATACATCAATAGGCCAGGGGTATTCAAATCCAACCCTGGAGGTACTGAGCGTACTGTTTCTCTGTTGCTGATAATTAATTGCACACACCTGGTGTCCCAGTTCTGAATTAGTCCCTGATTAGAGGGGAACAATGAAAGAAAGCATTGGAACTGGCTTCAACGGTTCATATTTTAAATTTAGGCCTGAGGTATGAGTAATTTCCCTAGGACTGGTCTACCTTGGGTATTGTAGTCAACATGGACCTGTTCTTCATGTTCTTTTCATCATTCCCCATTCCAGAAGAGGGCATACTCCAGCTTTATAATATCTTTGCTTTCAGGGCTCTGTTTAACTCCTGAATTGGCAAATTGTGTTTTTGTTTGTTTCTGGGGGAAAAGCTTTGAAGAGGATTTGCTGTCGTTGTGGGGCCACTTACTCTGTGAACCAAGTGGGAAAGCACACTCGCAAGGAGGAGTGCAACTACCACTATGGGAAAGGAGTTGAGAAGAAGGGTGAGAGGACGTTATGGTATGTTCTAAATGTATGAATACAGATATTTAATAACTTGCTATTGCTGTACAGTTCCAGGTGGAGTGGAAACGCGCTACAGCTGCTGTGAAGGTGTGGCTGGGTGTCCTGGATGCCAAGTCTTCAAGGTAAGAAGATGACTGGTGCATTACACTTATTTTCCTGAAGACCCTTCAAAGATGTCAGGGAACATTTTGTATTGCTCACATATGTCTCCCCCCTCAGCTGCATGTCCATGATGCAGTTAGCCTGGATGGCTTTGTCAGTACCCTTCCAAGGCCTGACTCTGACAAGGGATGCCCGGGTGTGTTCTCAGTCGACTGTGAAATGGTGAGATTCAACAGTCACGTTAGGGAATTCATAGGCAACATTTTGCATGACATGCCAATTAAGGTTGGGTCAGTGTGTTTTGAATATCAATGTCCACACTACCACCCCTAGTGATCTGGTGAAGTTTATTGTATGACTAATACATTTATTTTTCTTCAGTGCTATACCACTCAAGGTCTGGAGCTGGCCAGAGTGACTGTTGTCAACTCCAGTTTGCAGGTCATCTATGACACCTTTGTGAAACCTGATAATGACGTCATTGACTACAACACCAGGTAAGGCCACATAACACTTCATAATTAATATTGAATGTTGACAGACTGCTTTTATTTAATCCAGTATTTTTGACAAGGATGGCATGGAAGTCATTATTGCTCTCTTTTCCTCAGGTTTTCAGGCATCAATGAAGCTGATGTGAAAGGAACAAGCTCGTCCATCCGAGACGTTCAGGAGACTCTACTGAGCTTTGTCAGTGCTGAGACTATACTGATCGGCTACGGCTTGGAATCTGACCTCTGTGCACTGAAGGTGAGTTGTGTTGCATTATTTAACTATTTATTAGTGAATGGACACTGATATGGAAAGTCAATATCAGTCTTTTTTTTTCGATACATCAAATAAACATTACTACGATCCTCTTAGAGCATGCTTTTTTAGTCCTGACTTGGCCTAATCTGTGTCTGGGAAACTGGCCCATAAAGTTTGTCACCTTGCCTGTCTCAGATGCTCCATGGCACCGTGGTGGACACCTCTGTGTCGTTCCCCCACCGCCTGGGCCTGCCTCATAAGATGACCCTCCACAACCTGACAGCAGACTACCTCAGGAGGATCATCCAGGAGAGTGGTGGGTCAAACACAAACAAGTCTGGCAGTGGGGAGGATGTCCATCTACTGTGTGTCATTAAAGTTTTTTTTATACTGTCAAACTGATCATGGTGAAATCAGGGAGACATGTTGCATGAATGTTCTTAATGAAAAATATTTCACAATCCCAATTCTGTCCATTCACTACATTTAAAAAAAAATGTTCTTAGAACACTAATAAAAAGAAATGTTACAAGGTGAGAAGGGAAATCCGAGAGAATATTTTGTGTTGCGTAGGAGGCTACAGTCCTAAAACATGTATCCACTAATGTGATAATCATTCCTGATCCAAGACTTTCTGATACATGTAAGATCTATCCAGGCCTACATTAGTCTTGCAGTAACAGTGTGTATGGCATTGTTCCTGTCTCTTCCAGTGGGTGGCCATGACTCAGCAGAAGATGCTGCTGCCTGTATGGAGCTCATGCTGTGGAAGGTCAAAGAAGATGGCAAAACTAAACGATGGTGATCTGAATAAAACTGGCATCGCCCACCTTCATTATTCATGAAATCACAGAGATGTATGTTAAAATGTCACTTATTTGTATAAAGGGGAAGTGTTGTTGGCTCATTTCTTCAAATGGTCTGGGTAGGCTTGGAGTGGGAAATTATATTTGTTATGTACATTAGTTTTTTGATGGAATTCATTTTTGTTTAATCTTTGTTCAATATTATGCTTCTCAATCTCTTATGCCAATGTAATTATTATTTGGGGATGCACTCAACACTGGGAAAGAATAATATATATATTGAAAGTAAAAGCACAGTAAAGAAATCTGTTGTGGGGTATTATTGTTATTATGATCATGGTTGATGGAAATTGCAGCATTATGCTTTCATAGCTGTGTGTGACACCTGAGGAGATTAGTCAAGTCCAACATCCAATAAACTCAATGTGAGCAAGAAACAGGCCCCTCCCCAGTCTATCTACAGTCCTCAACACTTTCAGATGTTATGTGATGATACATAAAACCTCGGTGTCACTGAGGATAAACTATTTCAATAATTATTTAACACCATTCTTTTGAAAGAACTGGTCCAACTTGTGTAAAGCCTTTCATTTCCTCTACAACCAGGCAATGAACGCAAACGTTAACTAAAATAAATGGAACGTACAATATGAGACAAAACATTCTGATTCTGTTTGGTGGCTATCACTTCTCCCTGATGAGGAAGAAAGTCAAGTAACAGTATTGAAATAATATTGCCTGGTGATGAACCCATAACAAATTGAATGAACAGAACGGGCAAGGATCCTCTAACCCTGGCAATTTGACTGATAAACTCATGGGTACACTCAATTGCTGACTTGTATTGTGATGCAATAATTTCCATGGTAATATAGAATGTTCATTCAAATCATGCTAACTGATGTGGCTCATGCAATGGAATGTATTTTTTGTAATGTCAGTTGAGTTGATTTAACAAATCACAACACATTTGGTGTTTTTACTTACTGCTTTTATTTCCTGCTCTTACGTGTACACTCAAAGGCTTCCAGTCCACCCTTTATGCCATAAATGACGTGAATAGAGATGTCCATTCTATTCATTGTATTTATATGGCTGAAGCCGTCAAGGCTGAAGCCTTGCTTTTAAACTTGGTTCCATAACAGCAACTCCTGATGCAGAAGAAGCCTGTTTTGATGAAGAAGAGGGTTAGGAGCAGCAGGACAGCCAGAAGCAGAGCCAGCACATCCAGGCTGTGGTACTGGTACCAGGTGAGCTGGTGGGCCTGGAACCTCAGGAGCCTGTCCCTTCTCTGTTTCTCATAGTGAACTCCAGCCAGAACAATGCGAGAGCGGTCTGTCATAATGGATTCTGCACAGCCTCATGGCGTTCTCCCTATACCTGTTGATCAATTCTCAGATGACCGAGAATACATAGGGCCTTCTATTTATGTAATATATTTAATAAAGATGTGTATTCGTGATAGCAAACTAGTTGCTCATTTACTCTGTACTCTGTAGCGAAATTAATGTTTGTGAAAATGACAACTTACGATGGGTTATTGATCACAGCATTGAGTCCATCCACAAGATCCCAGGTTTGCATGGAGTTGAAGTCCATGATGACAGCAGCTCCCTTGGCCTTCATATGGATCATATTGTCTGGCTGGTCAGCAAACATAGGAATACCCACCATGGGAACCCCATTGTAAATATCCTCATAGATTCCATTGGTTCCACCATGGGTGATCAAGGCTCTAGTTTTTGGGTGGCCTTATAGTATAGAACAGAAACAAGTATTCCTAATTGTAGATATTCCAAAGATAGTCTCAAATAATGATGTTCAACATCACACTGGTGAGTAGATTGGTTTATGCACTATACCAAACAGGCATAAAAATGAATTATTGTCTTTGTTATAAAAAACCTATAGCTACCCAGCAGGTCGTTCTGTGGGATCCAGTTGTACACTCTGGTGTTGGGAGACAGAGTCTCAGGCGTCTCCTCACTGTGCCTCCACAGAATTTAGCCATGACAGGGACATATTTATATGTTATTTATACTTTATTATATTTTAAATTGAACTGTTTAAGTATGTTACACAGGCTGCACAAGACAGATGCAACACGTCTACTTGGTTTGCTGTAAATAAGAACCAGTAATAGAACAAATATGCTTAGGGAATGTTCTACTGAAGGTCTATAGGTTCTCTCTGACCTTCTGTGGTATCTATCCCAGGGCTGAGGCAATCATATCCGCCTGCTCTGTGGTATCTGTCCCAGGGCTGAGGCGATCATATCCGCCTACTCTGTGGTATCTGTCCCAGGGCTGAGGCGATCATATCCGCCTACTCTGTGGTATCTGTCCCAGGGCTGAGGCGATCATATCCGCCTACTCTGTGGTATCTGTCCCAGGGCTGAGGCGATCATATCCGCCTACTCTGTGGTATCTGTCCCAGGGCTGAGGCGATCATATCAGCCTGCTCTGTGGTCATGTTCCTGATCATGGACCCCAGAGTGAACACAACAATGGCGTGATCTCCAGAGCTCTGCACAAACTCCTCCAGGGCCTAATGGGACAGTAGACCTCTCACTTCACCACAGAGCCATAAAGAGAACTCTACTGTATATCTAGCTCTTTGTATTGTTCTGTTTCAAACATTTACATTTGAATAATTTAGCAGACGCTCTTATCCAGAGCGTAATGACATTGACATGACTATGACATGACATGGCTAAAACATGACCATAATGTACTTTGTAGAATTAGTTAGAATTACATTGTGTATTCAACGGATGCTGTGGAGAAGACAAACAGATATCTGTGAGGACAGATTGATGTTGATATACTTAATATGTTTTGTAGTGATGCTGATTTAAGGTAAGTGTGCTTTTGCCATAGCCTACCTCTGGTAAGAGCTTGGCGGTCTTGCAGTGGATTCCTCCAACAAATTTGAAGTTTGGGAGGAAAGGTCGGGGGTACTCAAAGTCCCAGTATGTACGGACCAGCCAGAGATCAGCGTTTCCTATCATCGCACAAGTTGTTGTTGGCTACAAATCAGTAGAATGTAAGTGGTATTTGCATTAGAACCGACATTTAAATATAAATAAATACACTATGCTATGTTATTCTGTAGTTATCATCAAATGTGGCTACCTCATCCAATGATACTGTAACAGCTCACCTATAGCATCACTGTAGTAGTCATCTATATCACGCCAAAGACTGTATATTGTCATGTCCTGCGACGCATAGAACAGGAAATTCATCAGTCTCAGCAAAATTAATTTTGTCCGTTCATTTTACCATGGCACTCGGGACGTAAAATGGTAGGCCGGAAGCTGCCCACAGAGCCTCTCCCTGCTGTGGGCGATAGAGAAACGTGTACACCAGAGGAAGTCCCAGCATCTCTACCACCAGCTCACTGCCAGGCCAAATGGGATCAGCTAATAGAAGTTCATACTTGGCCTCTCTCAGTCTCTCCATGACGCTCTCTGACTTGAACAGTCCATCCACAATCTGCATGTTTAGCTGAATATGTATTTGTATGAGTTCATCAAGTCTCCAGTGGATCTGCCAGTAGTAAAGGTGGTCCATCTCGTACATGGAAAAGTGTATGAACTCCTCAAGGCAATCCTCCACAGAGACTGAGCCATTGAAGGGTTGGTAGCTGAAGCGAGAGCGTTCCGTGGGGTCTATGTACAGAGAAGCACTGTTTACCAGCACTGTAACATTGTGTCCTCTGTCTAGCAGAGTCTCCAATACAGGCTTGAAGTTGATCCAGTGACTGCCTTCAGTGTGCCAAACTAATATGTTTCCACAGTCTATGCACCCTATGATACATAACTGTATGATTATTTAAGCCGGTATGCTCTCTGCCAGCCTCATGGTAAGTGTGTAGACAGGGTCTATAATCAATCCTTTTTAAACTAGTCATTGAAGTCAAGCAATCATTAACTGAAGAACTTGAACTCTGAATCATAGTAGTACTCATCTTAACTCATGCCACCAGGTAGAAGAGCAAACCGGTGGACTTTGGGGGTGAAAGGTAAAAGCCTACATTGTAAATCTGAAAATAGTCAACAAACAGAGAAAGTCAACAAAGTAAAACAAATATAAAAGTGTATAGAAGTCATCATTCAAAATGTTTGTGTTACGACTACGTGTGACGAACTATTACATTTGGCAATAGATATTTCTAAACTTCCTCGCTAACGACAGTATAGTTTATTTTATAGGCCCCTATCTCTGTTTAGCAAGTGAGATGTAGAAGCATAGTTGTCAGGTAAATTCGGCAGCTGGTTTAAGTGTGGGGCCACAGAGTTTTCCCAGGGTCAGGGTTGGGTGAATAGACAGTGTATACCAGCCTTTAGGAAGCTGTGGTATTGTGGAAGTTTTTCTCTGGGAAATAACGGTCCTCGGCTACTGTTGTTGTGAAGGATGTAGGTGTATACAGTACATGTGGTCAGTAGAGCTTTTAGTGCGTAGTGTTTGATATATATACATGTGAACACGATTTATTGGAAGTTGTTATTCTCGAAATGGTTGCCTCTGCTGTCCTTTCTCTCTCTAACCATCCCTGGTACTTCCCTCCCAACTCCCTCCCGCTGGCCTCTCTCTCTCTCTCTCTCTCTCCCTCTCTCTCTCTCTCTCTCTCTCTTTCTTTCTCTCTCTGGCCTCTCTCTCTCTCTCTCTCTCTCCCTCTCTCTCTCTCTCTCTCTTTCTTTCTCTCTCTCCTCTCTCTCTCTCTCTCTCTCTCTCTCTACCTCTCTCTCTCTCTCTCTCTCTCCTTTCTTTCTCTCTCTCTCTCTCTCTCTCTCTCTCTCTCTCTCTCTCTCTCTCTCTCTCTCTCTCTCTCTCTCTCTCTCTCTCTCTCTCTCTCTCTCTCTCTCTCTCTCTCTCTCTCTCAGTGCCTGGGTTTGGGTTACAGTGTGTTGCTTTTTGAAGTCTACATTTGCATAATCTGATTAGAATGTGGGATTGTCAGTGGTGGGCCCTATAAGAAAGTGCTCCAGAGGAGAGGGTGCTGTCCAGCCAAGAATGGGGTCCCCATTCCACCGATGAGCCTGCACCTGCATCCAACCCTCATTGGGCTGCCCTCTTCTCCCTGTCCTCGCTGGGGAAGACCAGAGCAATGGAGAGGAGGGAAAAAGGGGGAGGAAAGGAAGTGATGGGGGAGGATGAAAAATTTAAACATGCAGTGTGAATTGGTTTAAGGGGATAAAGAGCTCAGGGCCTATCGGTTGGCACCCAGCCCCAGAAAATATTGTTCATGGCACCTCAGCCAGGAGAGAGGGCTTGCCTGCACTGATCTGGTCCATTGTGATAACAGATTCAGACAGTGTGTTAGACGTAGATAAGGAAATGTGCTCTCAATAGACCATTACCACTGTACTTGGGAGAGTATAGTCAATCAGGCAAATATCCTTGGATGAGGAGATGAGCAGAATACAGATTTGATTTTCAGTAGCTAGTGAGTTTGACATTATCCTGCTGAAAAGTTGTCAGGGAAGCATCTACTGTGATTGGATGTTTTCTGCCAAGAATGTACATAAATGTCTGTAAATAAGACAATGATTCAATATGACTACACTGAAGGCCTATGTGTTGTGTTGAAAATGTTAAATTTGTTTGGCCTTAAAAGAGTGCTATAGTTTGCTGAGCAACAACAAATTGATTTATTGCATCATGTGTGCATTCTCTCTACCATATACACTGAGTGTGCGAAACATTAGGAATACCTTCCTAATATTGAGTTGCACCCCCTTTTGCCCTCAGAACACCCTCAGAACACTTGCCCATGTTGACTCCAATGCTTCCCACAGTTGTGTCAAGTTGGCTAGATGTCCTTTGCTCATATCAGTACCCTGACTTGAAGGGAATTTGTGCCACAAATTCAAAAATTGTAGCATTTGTAAACAGTGCCAAGGAAACTAAACCAACGCATGGATTGCTGTCATACATTGTCCAAAGACTGCTTACAGGGTAGGAAACCAATATGTAAGGTTGTAATTTGAGGGAACTATCCCTTTAAGAGCAGTCACCTGTCCATTCCCACGGGCTGTATGCCTGTGTTCAGCAGCTGCACATTGCTCCGTTTACACACCATTAGCAGGTTTAATGGTGGTGGAGAAAAGGCCTTACACCAACTCACTGTTTACCCTTCAGCTCAGTAGTTGCAGCCGATTTGCAGCAGATTTAAACAGTGACAATAGGTGATTAGTAGCCTGGTTAAATGTTAAACAATGATGATCTCAGCATTCAGGGTGGTTTAACCAGGCTAGGTGATTAGGGCTCTAGATGTCTGACCTTGGGGTATAATCGTCTTCTTAGTTGATGACATCAGGGCCAATGCAAGGGTGAAACGAGGAAACTGTTTTGTTTTTGTTTACATTTGTTCACCAATCGGTGACACTTTAATTTACATGACTGTTTTCACTGATATTTTCTTTGTATTTAATAGGAAAATATGTGGAGTTAACAATGGGTACTTACTTTATTTTTTATTTGAACTTTATTTAACTAGGCAAGTCAGTTAAGAACAAATTGTTATTTACAATGACGGCCTACCAAAAGGCAAAAGGTCTCCATCGGGGACGGGGGCCTGGGATTAAAACATATATATATATACAATATAAATATAGGACAAAACACACATCACAGCAAGAGAGACAACACAACACTACTTAAAGAGAGACCTAAGACAACAACATAGCAAGGCAGCAACACATGACAACACAGCATGGTAGCAACACAACATAACAACAACATGGTAGCAACACAAAACATGGTACAAACATTATTGGGCACAGTCAACAGCACAAAGAAATTAGTCAACAGTCAACAGTCAAGAAATTAGAGACAACAATACATCACACAAAGCAGCCACAACTGTCAGTATGAGTGTCCATGATTGAGTCTTTGAATGAAGAGATTGAGATAAAACTGTCCAGTTTGAGCGTTTTTTGCAGCTTGTTCCAGTCGCTAGCTGCAGCGAACTGAAAAGAAGAGCGACCCAGGGATTTGTGTGCTTTGGGGACCTTTAACAGAATGTGACTGGCAGAACGGGTGTTGTATGTGGAGGATGAGGGCTGCAGTAGATATCTCAGATAGGGGGGAGTGAGGCCTAAGAGGCCAGTTTACAGAGGAGTATAGAGTGCAGAGATGTGTCCTATAAAGAGCATTGGTGGCAAATCTAATGGCCGAATGGTAAAGAACATCTAGCCTCTCGAGAGCACCCTTACCTGCCGATCTATAAATGATGTCTCCTTAATCTAGCATGGGTAGGATGGTCATCTGAATTAGGGTTAGTTTGGCAGCTGGGGTGAAAGAGGAGTGATTACGATAGAAGAAACCAAGTCTAGATGTTACTTAAGCCTGCAGCTTTGATATGTGCTGAGAGAAGGACAGTGTACTGTCTAGCCATACTTCCAAGTACGTGTATGAGGTGACTACCTCAAGCTCTAAACTCGCAGAGATAGTAATCACACCTGTGGGAAGAGGGGCATTCTTCTTACCAAACCACATGACCTTTGTTTTGGAGGTGTTCAGAACAAGGTTAAGGGGAGAGAAAGCTTGTTGTACACTAAGAAAGCTTTGTTGTAGAGCATTTAACACAAAATCCGAGGGGCCAGCTGAGTATAAGACTGTGTCATCTGCATATAAATGGATGAGAGAGCTTTTGTTACGGATCCCCCCGATACTGATGCTCATTCTGTTCACCAATTCCTGAGGTTTACGTCACCGGCTTTCTAGGCTTCACTATTATCAGACTGTCAGACTGTCTTGTCTGCTTACACACACCTGGTTCCAATTTCTCCTGATTAGTATGTTATATATGTGCCCTCTGTCTTTGTCGGTTATTGTTCTCATGTCTGTTGGTGGTGTGAGTACCTATGCGTTGGTCCAGCTGTTATGCTGCGTGCTATATATATTGTGTATTACGGGTATCGTCCCGTGTCGTTCAACAAGGTTTACCCTCGCTCTTTTGTTTAGGTACAGTGTTTTTGTATACGTGTTTGTTTTGGGTGTATTAAAAACCCCTATTGTGTATTCCTGCGCCTGTCTCCAAAATCCTTTATACCAGCGTGACAGCTTCCTACTGCCTGAGCTATGTTGTTGATGTAAATTGAGAAGAGCGTGGGGCCTAGGATCGAACCTTGCTGGTACTTATTGGTACTGGTACTTACTGGTACTTGACAAAATAGATCTGTTAATTTGTGTATTTAACAAATGGCATTTCTCAAAACATGTTTATTGTGTTGTAAGGTTATGCATTTATCTGAATCTAATTTCACAGTTCTTACATAATAATCCATGATTAGAGCCTAGAGGAAATTCAGTAATTCAAGTTTAATCTAATATGTGCATATCCATACCTAGGGCAAATATCCAAATAATGACATATTCCAATTCAAACGTTATTGGACACATAAATGGCCAAGCCTGTGTAAACTACACTGGCATCTGACTTCATTGACATTTTGTCACAGAAAGGGGATAAAAACACTCCATTCAAGAGCCCATAGGAGCCTCTCAGGACTAGCAGCGCTGTATCTGCCTGTTGGGTCAGTGATCAGGGTTTGACTACATGTTGACCTGTGGGATTGCAGGTCACAAGTTAAGTAGTCCTTTTTCTCTTCCCCTCTCTCTGCCCTCGGACACTCGATAAGGGTTTAGAGTTTAGGGGTTGTCTCTGTGTCCACACAGTGGTCAGAGGGTTTGTAGAGGACAATCACAGGCGCGGCCATCACTGGCCCCATTGAGAGGAAACAAGGGCATTAGTAGACCAGAGGGTCCAGAATGGACCAGTACAAACACACAGGGAGCAGCTGCACTGTTGACTTCCTGGCTCGGCACTTTGAGGTGTTTGTTAAATTAGTACAAATGGTTGCATGGTGTCAATGGAATACCAGGGTTATTTACAATAAGAGGATGGTACTTAATGTGTACTTACTTTTGATAAATTCAAATATTTTTTTATTAACAAGCCATTATTAAATAGTTATAATAAATAACATATTCACAACTTAATATTAACCAACATAGTTTACAAAAAATAAATAATCACAATAGCCTTGACAAATGATGGTTAAATAATAATCTTTGGTTACATGACATGCTTATTGTACAAAAAGAGCAAGATTAATAAATACTTGAATGGACAGACAACAAAAACTATTCCTGTTATCTGTTCACACAATACAGTCCTACAATTGGAACATATTTCAAAGAGGATTGTCAGTTGTGTTATCATGCAGCGCAATCCTGTCGTCCCAATAAATAGTCAATTAATGCGTATAACAGCAATGTGTCAATCAATGAATGTGGTCATATTGCAGGATTTTGATAATAATTATTGATTTGCTAATAAGCAAGGTCATTAATCAGTCTCATCATAAAATCGTCATTTGAACAAAAGAAAGTGCCCTTTGCATTTTGTAATTAGATTGCAGTCCTTGGTGAATTGGACAAGACTTTATCTTTCCTGAAATGTCTTTCCCAAATAAATTCCCTTAAATGATCCTTTATATCCTTATTTTTTATTTCAAACATGTTTTGTTGTTGATGTGGACATCTTTCCCCACCGACAAGATAAAAATACATGTCTGACATGAAGGGGGGAATACATCCAAGCTACATCCATGCAGATTACAGATGACATTTCACAAGGCTCCCATCCTCCCGTGTCATAACGTCAACATCAAGAGTGTAGCTAAATAAATCCATCTCAATCTATTTAATTCAGCAGGAAGGGCATCATCCACAAATATCTTCTGCTTGCCATCACAACCAACATTGTACTCCTCAAGTGTCACAGAACCAAAATGGAGTCTATGAATGGGGGCCTTGTGACAGTTTCACCCAGGGAGTTGTAGATGATCACCCATAAGAGGAAACTGCAGCAGGCACACTACCAGGCCTCGGTGCTGTCACAGCTTGATCCAGGGGAGAGGGCGTCAGTGTCGCTGGCCAGGCCACAGGTCTGGGAGGATGAGTGGAGACGTTCCACGTTGCCCCTGAGGAAGGTGAGCAGGGCTGTGGGGGAGTGTGAAGCAGGCTGGCCACTCTGGCTCTCCAGCAGCTGCACCAGGAAGTTGATGTAACGCATTGCCAGCCGCAGGATCTCGTTCTTGCTCAGCTTCTTCTCTGGTGGGTGGGTGGGGATGAGCTTGCGGAGCTCAGCGAAGGCAGTGTTGACGTTGTGCTGCCGCCAGCGCTCCCGTGTGTTGGTGAACACCTTTCTGGTCATGGTGCGGCTCTCCTGGAGGGAGGAGAAGAGGAGAGTGTTTTAGAGAGAAATGTACATACAATTCAAACTCCCATGGGGCTGTTCTAATAGAAGGCAGGTGTTGTTCAGTAGGGTGCCATTTCTGGCGCAGACCCTAGACAGAAACACTATATGGTGGTATCACATAAAATGTGGCACCAGAGAATCTAAACGATAACTAAAATATGACGCATTAACACTGTAATGGAAAGTAATAGATGTAAAATATAGTTGAAGTATGACAAATAGAATGCATTTGACATTGGAATTCAGTTTCATCTTCAGAAGATGAAAAATACCATAATGAAAATAGATGTTTGTGGAAAATGTCTGACCTTCAGTCAATGCATAGAGGATGCTTGTGCTATTGTGTTACGGCATTATTAGCATACATGCAAATAATTACACTTTGGCTGTATTTGAAGAACTATCTATTTCTAATATGATACACTCATGAATACAAACTGATAATCATTTATTTTATCTTAACAACATTAAGATTTCTTAACATTTCATAAGAATTGTAATTCCACCAGTTCCTTACTCCAACAATTCCACAACATGAAATTCAACAGAGGAAAAAAACCGAATCCACTTATTGTCCGTGATCTCACCTGTTAAGTGCTTTAGCGTGCAGACAGAGGTATCAGGTAGTAGAAGTGTGTACTCCTGCTGCAGTAACCCAGTCCTGTGTATAGTCCGTCCAGTCAGTCCAGCCTTCTCATACTCTCTGATGACTGTGTGTGAGAGGGAGGGATGGAGAGAGGGGAAAGGCTAGCGCACGCTTCTCACATTTTATAGCAGAGTGAGCCCCTATTGTGTGACGTGTGCTGTCGTTGAGCCTCTCCTTCAGTCTGCTGCATTGTGTGAGGTGTTCAACTCAAGAGAGATGTTTCCAGACACAGACCGCTGTGTTGGATGTTCTATTCTGTCTGTAAACAAATAGATGACCAATGGGTTAGAAAAATGAGGTTAGGGGTAAACATACAAATACATAATATCATACAATAATGTTTAACAATTTGAAAGAGTATTTGGAAACTTTGCTTTCATATCATCCACAACTTTTTGTTGAGTCAATTCTAGGGTTGCAAAGCTACCGGTAATTTACCAAAGCTACCAGAATCTTCAGTAATTTTGGTAATCAACAGAAAATCTATGGCAATCAATCGTAACTTTGGTAATTTGTACTTGAATCACTTTTAAAAAAAGATATCGATATATAGTATTACTTTTTTATATGAGTTTCTATTAGATAGACCATATGGTTCAAGAGAAAATATAAAATAATTAATGACAAAGTATCAAATCAACAACGCCATTTTTTTAAAAGAAACTCTTCCAACGATTGACATTTTTCACAACTGCCACCAGTCCTACACCAAAACATTGACAACAAACACATATTGATATAGTATAATTAATAAAACGGTATAAAAAAAATGGAAAGCATATTTCATGCTGAAAACTAAATTCACTGAATTGATGGTTTTTATTTAAGATGTTCACAGCTTTCTCATTCTATTATCTATTTTTAAATCATCTTGTTCAATTATTTCATATATTTTTCATGTGATAAGGCCACACAGAGGACAAGAGATAATTACAGACACCTGTGATAATCTGAGGTACCCAAAAGTGGCATTAGAAGTCTTTTGATAGATTATATAAAATCCTTGAAAGATACCAACATTCTGGTAGTTAACTGGTAAACTCTGAAAGTTTCTAATAATATAACCCCACTTTGCAACCCTGGTCATTTCATTAAATTATTAATAATTTTAACACATAACGTGACTATTAAAGGTTACATTTACGCTTACAAATAAATTCCTATTGAGATGAAACTGAGATGTTTCCCTGCCTGATCCTACCCTTACAATTCTGGACACTTGTTACGGTTGGTTAAACATCAACCATGGGTAGCCAGTTCAGTAAAACTTTGATATCGCCAGTCCTGCTGCCATTTAATTCACTCTGATTGGGCCAGAAATACCATATCCAGATTGACAGTTTAACAATGTGGGTTTTGTTATGACTATGGTAATCTTGTTGATCCATTCCAGGGGCCACACATAAATTACAAAAGGGAGCATGGGGAACGAGCCAGGCGGGTGAAAGTAGAGTCCTTCCCTGGGTCACAAGCATGAGCGCATGCCAAACCATCTCTCTAAAACCATTCTTCCTCGCCACTCCTCTTCCATATCCCCTCTCTCTGCCTCCCACTTTCAACCTCAGTTTCAGATGTTTTTTTATTTAACCACATCTAGTTTAACCAATTGCTACTGTTCTTTTTACATCCTTCAAGTGTTTTCTCAAAGATGCAGCTTTCCATAAAAGTATCTCTGTGTGGAGTAGAAATTTACATAATCCGATTAGGGCCTGGGATTAGCGCTGGGGCCTGGAGAACAGGCCCAATGGGGCTGGCCCTGAATTGCTGCCATTCATGGGCCTTGCTGCACTTCCAAGGGGCTGCACCTGCAGTGGTGGGTCCCCACACCCCTGCTCTCTGCACTCTACTTGGCCTCAGGTCTGCAGACACACTCACAGCAGGCAGCAGGCCCCTTCAGCCAGCCAGCCTGTCCCTCCATCCCCTTCTCATACACACACCAGGGCCGCATTCAGCAGGACCAGATCGTTTTGAACATGTTTTTTCCTGTCACAGAAGGTAGTGTGTGGGGGTATAGAGCCGAGCAGCTTGACAACCCTGACGAAAACAACAACATAAAGAACCTACGGAGAAGTGAGGAAAAATACATTAGTCAGTACAGCAAATGAAGTAAGAGAGCCATACTGTAGTGCTGTCAACATAATAAAAACATCCGTGTAGCTAAAGAAACAACTATGCAGAGACTACAATTACAAAGGTACATTTTAACGTCTCTTTTCAACTGATGTCCCCATCGAGAGCTTGTCCAATCAAGTATTGAATCTAGTTGAACAGAGTGATATAAAAAATAACAGTAGTAGCGTGACCTTTGAAGCAGTGGTAAGGAAATAATTCTGCTCTAAAGGTTAGGTTTGAACAGCCTGTTAATTTTCACAATATGTCTGCTATTCACTCAAGGGCTAAAGTATGGCAGGCAGGACCAATTACTGGACCATTACACAGATGTTGACTTAGCCTCCACGTGTTGGACTTTTTTAACAATTTTGTCACTCAGCTTTTGTTTCGCCTGCCATTAAAAACACACCCTTTTGGCTCTTTTGTTAAGCTTGTTGTTAAGGCAATGTGGCCGGAGACATATAACCGAAACAAAAGGTTAGCTAGGTGGTTATTTATGGTGTGTGTGCGTGTGTGTCAGTGTGTTAGCTTATGGACATAGTAGGTTTGCTGCTGGCAGGAATCTATGCCCTGGGGGGCTCCTTGTCTGAGGCTAATTCCTGCGGGAGAAAGCTTCAGACTGCTGGCTCGTGAAGATAGGCAGTCTCTCCACACTCTGAGAGACTGTGATAAGGGGATTGCTGCGCTAAATGAAAAACGACCTTTTGAGCTCTGAAATGGAGGGAGACTATCCATTTTAGCTGGAAAAATAAAACCTCTATACATTTTTTAAAATTTTGATTATGAAACATTGAGAGTGTTCTATGTAAAATGTTGTATTCGTTAATAACAATGTATCTGGGTTTTTCCATCTACCCTTGCTCGTAAACAGACACATTTTAGACTGTAAAATTATTTATGTATCAAGGACTAAATTGCAGGTCAATTACAGAGTAAAAGGTATACTTCTTTTCCTTGCAGGAACAATCCAAATCAACTTGAATTCCCAGCAAAAACAAAAACAAAGCATGTTTTGCTTTGCCATTGGTTACTTCACTCACATCTTCCAAATGTTTAAGATTTCAAAACCAAACGTTATTTTTTGAAGTCTAAATATTTATTTGTATGTAATATTTATTTTCGTCATTCTCCCTCTAACCCTGCGAAACGTTTCTCTCAGCACCCAGTCTGCATTGGAATGCAGTGCCAGTAGGACTACGTAATAGAGCCTTTTTAGAAGTTGTAACTGAGGTATTTGGGACCACTATAGTCTTAGGGAAATGTCCCTCATTGTTGGTAAACACAGTGGCCATGATTGTGAATAGAGCTTTTACTGCAGTCCTGATGTCCAGTCCACCTGCTGTTTCTCACACAGCACAGACGCACTAACATGGAGAAACAGGACTGCTTCATAAAGGTCACAGGATGATAGCATTAGACTAGACCAGGGGGTGTTAAATGTACCACCAGGGTCCAATAGGGCCAGCGTGAGGTTTGAGTAAAAAAAACTATATATTTAAAACTCAATATACTTAATATGACTAACACCAAATTGAAACTGTGTATAAATGACAATGGAACTACTACACCTGGCTTCACCAGCATTGCAGTCCACAGGTGGTTTTATTTGTTTATTTAAAATGTTAATTGTTGTATGTAAGATCGTTTAAACACCAGGAAATCAGTTCCAATTGGAAATCTGTTACCAAGTTTTTCCACGCATAAATATTAACTCTGTTTGGGATTCTTGTTGTCAATTTGCAGTCTACGAATGATTTGAAATGATGTTCCGCCCCCGACCATCCACTCAAGAAAATAAATTGTCCCGTGGCTGAATAGTTGCTGATCCCTGTTCTAGACTGTGTCTGACTCTCTAATGATCACCAAAATGAAAGTTAGACAGTCAGCGAGAATCATAATTCAACACAGTTTAAGTGTGGCCCTCTGGACCTCGTTGAAGACCGAATGTGGCCCCCGGGGCAAAAGGAATGAGTTTGACACCGCTGGCCCATTCGGAAGAAGATATGCACTAAGTGAACATTTGAATTTATGGAAATTACTGTCATTCATTCATTTGAGTTCAGAAATATTAATCCTGTCTTGTTCTTAATGCTGATACAATTCCTAACACATTCTGGCAAAAGCTACAAAAGATGGACAACATTTCAGATTGGCTTTAATTTAAAAAGTATTTGTCCTAGCATAACTTACATTTATTTATCTTTAGCATTATATGTTTTATATGAAGTCAAAATATAACAAAACCGTCTACTTAGTCTTATCCTTCTTAGAAAAATATTAACAAAATAATTATTTAAAAAAACCTTAACACACATAAATTGACAAATATTTTCCCAACAACAGTTAAAAATTTAATAGTGTCTTTCAAACACTCAAGAACCTATGGCATACTACATGTATTTCTTACATACCAAATATCTGTAGTTGTTGACAGGGCAAGGGACTGACAGGATACTGTTCACTTTTCAGGCAAATCTTAATATCTCAGTATTTCACAGATATGAGACATTTTAGAAAAAGGTTAGTCTTATCTGTCCATCCCTTCAGCCTAACACCTTCTCATAACTAAGCTTTCCCCTCTTCAATGGCCTTTAAAACTGAAAAGAATACATGAAAACAGAACAATATAATCTCGTAATTGCTCACATTTACCTCAACAATGATATAATTTCCACACTAGAGGCTATACTGTAACTTTCCCAAGCCACTGAAGGAGATCTCTAAAAAATATATTTAAATGCAAACTTGCTTCATCAGCAGTCTAACATGTTACTCTCATTGTTCATCTTTGGGGCCTCTGATCTCCTCTTTCTCTCTATCCCCGTCGTGTACTGCCCCCCATGGCAGAGCTCCTCTAGGCGAGGCCAGGCTGCCATTCAGGGTACTGCTGCTGTTTACTGTAGCCTACTGTAGAGTATGAGTACATCTGGTTGTCGGAGTACGCTGGTCTCTGTGTGTTGGTGCTGTAGCTGAATGATAACAAGGGGTCTGTCTGAACAGGGTTCTCTGGCGCGTAGTCTCTGGGGGAACCACGGGGCTCCTGGTGTAGGGATGCTCTGGATGTCCACTCCTCTCCTCGTCCTCCTCTATTCCAGCCTACAAATTTCACCTCATCTGTCTCCCATGGGTTGTGGCTCCAGGTGTGCTGGAAAGGGGCCTGACTCAAGTCTACCTGGAAGTCTGCACTGTCCTCCTTGGTAATGAGAGAGCTCTCTTCATATAAACTCCTAGCTAAACTCTCAGCACTGGGGGAGCCAGCGAGGCAGCTGTTGGGGATAGGCTTGAATGGTTCTCATTGCAGTGTGTGTGTGGGTCGCGGTGTGTGGGTGTTGGTTGTCTCTGCTGTGGCACAAGGGTCGGTGGATCTACTGTGGTCTTTCTGATGAGTGGACTCAGTGTGAGACTCTGAAGAGGAGGCTGCTGCAGTCAGCTTGTAGAGAGAGCTGGTGTCACTGAAGAGCTGGAATAAAAACAAGATATTTTATTACTGCAAGTATTATCAATATAGCACCACCAGAGTTTGACTGATAAACAAAGTTGGCAAAGTTCGTAATGAAGAGGATGCAGCTGCTCCAGTGTATATGGAAACACAACACAAAATACAACCCCATATTGTCTTCCCAGTGAAGACAAGGTGTATGACAAGACCAGGACACTAAATTGAGAAGAGGTGACTGGCCAGGTCACCTTGATGACTTTGTGAGGGACCTCAGAGAGCAGCTCCTGCAGCTGGGAGAGAGAGGTCCCCAGGAGCCAGTGGCGAGAGGGGCCCCTCCACAACATTAGCTGAGCCGCTAGAGGGTTCATGGGGGGAAGACAGGGGGAGAGCAGGGGGTGAAACCTAACAAACAAACATATACACACATGTATGCACATACACACTCACATATACAAATATACATTTGCAAATACACATGCAAACACACACGCACATACACACGCACAAACCATCCACTGGGACAACTCATTCTCTCTGTGTAATCTGTATCCTTCCATCAGTAATGAATTTAATGATGACACTGCTACTATTACACAATAGATAAATGAAATTAAAGGGAAGGTTCACCCATTTTGAATATTATATTATTTTTGTGCATCTCTGAGTGATGTTCTATCGATTCCCTGGGTAATTTCATGTTTATCTGAGTTATTGGCATTCAAGCAGGCAGAAATCCGTCTGGTATTACCTAGCACCGTGATAAAGTCACTCACTACACTGGAAGCTAATAGGAATACGACTTTAAGATTGCCGAAAACATCTATCATACATGTCAGTTTTCAAATCTGGCCGATGTCATAACTCGGGAGGATGTCTTCTCTCGAATGAGCCATTGATCATATTTTTTGCTGTATTCCTACCTCGAGAAATGCGTAATTTAACGGAGGGTCTAGCACACAAATCAAATTGTATTAGTCACATGCGTCGAAACCAACAATAGCGAAACTATACACAGGAGGCTACCGGTATTTAGACCTTACAGTGAAATGCTTACGAGCCCCTAACCAGCAATGCAGCTAAAAAAATGAGTAAGAATAAGAAATAAAAGTAACAAGTAATTAAAGAGCAGCAGTAAAATAACAATAGCGAGACAGTATACAGGGGGGTACCAGTACGGAGTCAATGTGCGGGGGCACCGGTTAGTTGAGGTAATATGTACATGTATGTAGAGTTATTAAAGTGACTATGCATAGATGATCACTATAGGTATTTATAGCCATCAAATGGCCATTTGATTGGATGTTCCGGAGTCTTATGGCTTGGGGGTAGAAACTGTTTAGAAGCCTCTTGGACCTAGACATTGCGCTCCGGTAACGCTTGCCGTGCGGCAGCAGGGAGAATGGTCTATGACTAGGGTGGCTGGAGTCTTTGACAATGTTTAGGGCCTTCCTCTGACACTGCCTGGTATAGAGGTCCTGTATGGCAGGAAGCTTGGCCCCAGTGATGTACTGGGCCGTACGCACTACCCTCTGTAGTGCCTTGCGGTCGGAGGCAGAGCAGTTGCCATACCAGGCAGTGATGTAAAGGCTGTATCGTCGTTGTCGGTGATCAGGCCTACAACTGTTGTGTCATCTGCAAACTTAATGATGGTGTTGGAGTCGTGCCTGGCCGTGCAGTCATGCGTGAACAGGGAGTACAGGAGAGGACTGAGCACGCACCCCTGAGGGGTCCTGTGTTGAGGATCAGCGTGGCGAATGTGTTGTTACCTACCCTTACCACCTGGGGGAAGCCCGTCAGGAAGTCCAGGATCCAGTTGCAGACGGAGGTGTTTAGTCCCAGGGCCCTTTGCTTATTGATGAGTTCAGTGCGGATGTTGCCTGTAATACATGGCTTCTGGTTGGGGTATGTACGTACTGTCACTGTGGGGACAACACCATCGATGCACTAATTGATGAAGCCAATGACTGATGTGGTATACTCCTCAACGCCATCGGAGGAATCCCGGAACATATTCCAGTCTGTGTGAGCAAAACGGTCCTGTAGCTTAGAATCTGCTTCATCTGACCACTTTTTTATTGATCGAGCCACTGGTGCTTCCTGCTTTAATTTGTGTTTGTAAGCAGGAATCAGGAGGATAGAATTATGGTCAGATTTGCCAAATGGAGGGCGAGGGACAGTTTTGTACACGTCTCTGTGTGCGAAGTAAAGGTGGTCAAGAGTTTTTTCCCTCTGGTTGCACATTTAACATGCTGATAGAAATTTGGAAAGCTGGATTTAAGTTTCCCTGTATTAAGGTTCCTGGCTACTAGGAGCGTCACCTCTGGGTGAGCGTTTTCCTGTTTGCTTATGGCGGAATTCAGCTCATTCAGTGCGATTTTAGTGCCAGCATCAGTCTGTGGTGCTCTGTAGACAGCTATGGAAAATACAGATGAAAACTTTCTAGGTAGATAGTGTGGTCTACAGCTTATCATGAGATACTCTACCTCAGACGAGCAAAACCTCGAGACTTCCTTAGATATCGTACACCAGCTGTTATTTACAAAAATACATAGTCTGCCGCCCGTTGTCTTACCTGACATCACTGTTCTGTCCTGCCGATATAGTGTATAACCATGATAATGTCATTGTTCAGCCACAACTCCATGAAGCATAAGATATTACAGTTTTGAATATCCCATTGATTATCTATTCTTCAGCGTAGGTCATCGATTTTATTTCCCAAAGATTACACGTTTGCTAGCAGAATGGAAGGAAGTGGGGGTTTATATTCGATCACCTATGAATTCTCAGAAGGCAGGACGCCCTCTGGCCCCATTTTCTATGCCTTCTCTTCATGCAAATCACGGGGATCTGGGCCTGTTCCCAGGTAAGCAGTATATCATTCACGTTGGGCTTGTCGGACTCGTTAAAGGAAAAAAATGATTCTGTGTAAGGGTCCTGTGTGTAGCTGGTGTAGAGAGTCAGGCGCAGGACAGCAGATATGAGTAATCAACGTACTTTACTCAAAAGACAAATATACAAAGTAACATCACAAGCCCACAAAGACAGACCGAATTACAATTAACAATCACTCACAAACACAACATGGGAAACAGAGGGTTAAATAATAAACAAGTAATTTGTTGAGTGAATCCACGTGTGTAAGACAAAGACAGAACGAATGGAAAATGAAAAGTGGATTGGGGGTGGCTAGAAAGCCGGTGACGTCGACCGCACAATGCCGCCCGAACAAGGAGAGGGACCTACTTTGGCAGAAGTTGTGACAATCTGCTAGTCCGTGGTGAGTAATCGCAGTTATGATGCCTAGAAGTTATTTTCAGTCATAAGAGACAGTAGCAGCAACATTACTTACAAAATACGTTAAAAAAATAAGTTACAAACAACGCAAAGAAACAAACAAAAGATTGGTTAGGAATATGTAAAACGGCTGACGTTTTGGGAATCATACTTAGGCAGCCTTTTCCCACATGTGTTTGTGGGTAATTATTTATTTTTCGTGAGTGTTTGTGTGCGTGGCGTTCGGTTTCTGTTTACCTGTTTTTTGTGAAGGTTTCTCTTCAATTAAAGATGTGGAATTACATGCACTTGGCTCATTTAAAACAGGGAGTTTGAAGACAGTAAACGTGACAGGCTTCTCTCAAGTAAAGTCATATTATACAGTTACAGTCAAAAGTTTGGACGAAGCATTTTTGTATGTTCTCTATAGTTATGTACTTGAAAATGTATCAATTGACCAATTCGGAACATTTGGTCAAACTCCTGGCAGACTTCATACAAAATATTGTGTAGTTATGTAATTCTTCACTGGATCAGTCTGAAATGCTAACTGGCTAGGAGGACCTACCTGAATGATGACTTACTAGGAGGAACTACCAAAAGGAGGAACTAGGCAACAGACTTGATCTAATCCAGGCCTTGGTTCTGTGGTGGGTGGCTGTGGTGCATGCTGCTTCACCTGTGACACTGAAAAAACACAGGTACCCATCACTCACAGACCTATGAAATATGTCAAATGCTTTCAGGCCCTAAAATCATTTCGCAAACCCCTGTTGTGGTGAAAACTGGTTGCCACCAATTAGTTTAGCGTATTGTATCGTATCTCTACATAATACTCTGTCTGGGTGCTTGTATAGTTCTGAGGCGACACAGAGATGGAGGTTCTCTGCTGGGACCGTAACATCATGAAAGTGGACAGAGGGTCTATGTCCTCCTCAGATTTAGCCACTGTGAGACTCCTGTGACTGTAGTGGTGGTAGCATGTGCTGCTGTGATGGCCATACTTCCAGCCTTCTCTGTGGCCCTACTCTCTTGGGAAGAAGTAGAGGGGGCCATTTCCCAGAGGCACCAGCTTGTTCCCAGATTTCTCTTTCTCATGGGAAGTGGCAACAGCCTGTGCTGAAACGACTGTATTTCCAGCTCTATCTCTCTTCTGATGAGATGGCACAGCCATGGGTTTTTTATTCTTCAGGATGGCCTTGACTTTGATCTCACCAGGTGGGACTGACAGATCTGGGCACAGAAGGAGGAGCGAGATTCAGAACTTTGTTGCAGCCACATTAGACACCTTTTCAATAGTTTTTATGAGGCGCTGCGGAAGATAGTGGCAGCAAAGTACTTATAATATGGTAATAAACTGATTCATATCTCGGCCTGATCTCTGCCTGATGAAGAACTGATCTGACTCTTACCAGGGTCATCTACAGTACAGGTTCACTCAAGTTATCTGCAAAACAATATTACACAACTTTCATTCTTTGAAGGAATTAACTAAGTTAACTAGACAGGTAGCTTGCAACACTGCAGTGGGACAATAGGTAATATTGTTTTATTATTTTGTATTTTACCCTCTTTTTCCTCCCCAAATTCTTGTGTCATCACTGCAACTCCCCAACGGCCTCAGGAGGTGAAGGTTGAGTCATGCGTCCTCCAAAACATGACCCGCCAAACCGCACTTCAAAATGCCCACTTAACCCGGAATTCAGCCACACCAATGTGTCAGAGGAAACATCTTCCAACTGACGACCGAGGTCAGCCTGCAGGCGCCAGGCACAAAGAGTCACTGGAGCGCTTGAGCCAAGTAAAGCCACTCCGGCCAAACCCTTACATGCGTCGCCCTATGGGACTCCCGATCACGGCCGGTTGTGATACAGCCCGGGATCATACCCGGATCTGTAGTGACACCTCTATCACTGCGATGCAGTGCTTTAGATCGCTGCGCCACTTGGGAGGCCAGGGACAATAGGTTTTATATCTCAGTCACACTCTGTCCATCTGGCAGGGTGATAGTGGTGTGAAGTCCTTTATCTTACTGCTCACTTTCTCCATAATGTTGGGTTGCTCCGAGCTCGTCATACTCTCATTTATCCCTGTCAGTCCTGGTGAGCTTGTTCCTTCATCGAGTGTCACAAAGTTGTCCCGACCAATCAGTAATAACTTCAAGGCTTCGGTCAAAGGCCGGAACTGCACAAATTATTCCGACTTCTGGGGCTCTGTTAGCATTTAGCAAAGAAAGGAATATGGCTTTTTAGTAATTCAATGCAGTTAAGAATGCACTGTGCAAAATGCAGTATGAATGCAGGAAAAGGACAAGTGTGACAGAGGAAACATAGGTAACTGTGAACTGGTAAGTGCATATTCTAATTTGTGATTAGTCTTGTTATGTCAAACACTTCATACAACTGCAGGACTACGCTCTTCTTACCTGCTAAAAGAAAGCCCAGTACAAAGTGAGGGTGCTTCTCTGTCCTCCAAAGTGCCTGTTCCATCTCTTCCTGATCTTTCTGGGACACTAAATAACTACAAGACAATCACCGGCCCCATGAGCCTGCACCACATAGTGGCACATTTACAGAGCCATACTGTATATAGAGATATACTATACTATGAATATAGGGCTGCACACTTAGTGATGAATCCTCAGAACACACACTATTGCAGGTTGCTGTGTCTTGTAACCTGATACAAGTAGCATCTGTAGTGGAAGAAAATGTCAAGGAATGTACCTTTCATGTACCTATGAAAAGTACATGACATTATCTCTACTCTTACCCCCACACTGGTCATAGGCCAAGAGTTGACTTACTGTCTGTAGACTGGAGAGATCTGCTCTGCTGGGAGATGGGAGGAGACCAGACTGAGCTGGGTCAGGCTGGGCTTGGGAGAGTGGGTGAGGGGCAGGTCCATCTCCATCTGAGTAGGCAACCTTCTGAGAGGAGAGGGGGGAAATTCAAATAATTCACATATAGATTTGTTTACACCGTATGTCGATAATACACTGTACAGTGTAAGTAGCCATTTTTTAAATTCACTGACTCTCGACACATGAGAAACAGTGAGATCTACAGTAAATAGGATAGGATAGGATAAAGTAATCCTTCTCACCCCCCTTAAAAGATTTAGATGCACTATTGTAAAGTGGCTGTTCCACTGGATGTCATAAGGTGAATGCACCAATTTGTAAGTCGCTCTGGATAAGAGCGTCTGCTAAATGACTTAAATGTAATGTAAATGTAAATTGCCAGTATTGTACCTGATGACTTGATATCCATCTCACAGTGAGAGTCATTGACTGTCAGCCTTGACACTTCAAACTGGGATATGTCCACTTACACTAGTGCATCTGAGGGAGAAGCTGAAAGAACATATAAAACAGGTTGTTATTGGAAATGCTAATTTCTTCTCAATGACTTACCTGGCTAAAGGTTAAATAAACAAATGACTCAGGACTGTCACGACTTCAGCTGAAGTCGGTCCCTCTCCTTGTTCAGGCGGCGTTCGGCGGTCAACGTCACCGGACTGATCCACCTTTCATTTTCCGTTGGTTTTGTCTTTGTTTCCTACACACCTGGTTTTCATTCCCCAATTACATGTTCATACATTTAACCCTCTGTTTCCCCCATGTTTTTGTGCGTGATTATTTCTATGTTAATTTCGGTTCATGATGGCTGGTTTTTCGACGGGTGCTGTTTTTCACCCGTGCATAATATTCACAGTTTGTATTTGGTCAAGTGTATTTGTTACCTTGCCATTATTTTTGAGTAAAGTACGTTGCTCACTCATTTTGCACTACTCCGCCTGACTTCATGCACCAGGTACACTCACCAACTGACAGAATCACGCACCAAAATATGGAGTCAGCAGGAGCAGACACCCCCGGATTAGGGGTCGAGGAGCGCGTCCAGCAGCATGGGGGCACCACTAATCACCCCTCCTTCACCTGGTCCCAGTGTGATTCAGCTCAATCTTCCGAGGGAGTATGATGGGACGGCTGCGGGATGTCAGGGGTCCACCCGGCTCCTTTGGGCCGTGAGAGTGTTTCCGCCCTCGTCTCCTGTCTCTCAGCCCTGGAGTGGGCCAACGCCGTAAGGGAAGAAGGAGAAGCGGTGTTGGACCAATTCAAGGTAAATGTCTCGTCCAACTTAGCCAGGGGATGAGGAGAGCACAGGAGTTCTCTCTGGACTTTCGGACCCTGGCCGCCAGCGCGGGATGAAACGACAGGGTCCTGATCGATCACTACCGTTGTTGTTTGAGTGAGGACGTCCGTCGGGAGTTGGCCTGCAGGGACACCACTCTCACCTTTGACCAGCTGGTAAACCTGTCCATCCGGTTGGATAACCTGCTGGCTACCCGCGGGCGTCCAGATGGGGGTCTGTCGATTCCATCCCCCAGCACCACAGGTCCTATGCCCATGGAGCTGGGAGGTGCTGCACGTAGGGCGACCGGAGGAGGGGCCGGTCCATGCACCATCTGTGGCTGCAGAGGACACACAGCCGGTCGGTGCTGGAGAGGTTCCTCTGGGAGTCGAGGCAACAGGCAGGGCATTCTTGTGTAACCCCAGGTGAGTCGGCACCAGGCTCACCCAGAGCCCTCTGTTTCACACATGTTTGTGTATATTAATTTTCCTGAGTTTTCCCCGCATTCCCAGCATAAGGCGCTCGTAGATTAAGGTGCAGCTGGGAACTTTATTGACAGATCATTTGAACATAGTTTAGGGATCCCTATTGTTCCATTGGATATGCCATTCCCAGATCACGCCCTAGATAGTCGACCATTGGGGTCAGGGCTAATTAGGGAGGCCACCGCTCCACTGGGCATGGTGACGTGGGAGGATCACAGGGAGAAAATCATTTTTTTCCTTATTGATTCTCCTGCGTTTCCATTGGGGTTGGGCATACCCTGGTTGGCCTGTCATGACCCCACTTTTTCTGGGCAACAGAGGGCTCTCACGGGGTGGTCACGAGAGTGCTCGGGGATGTGTTTAGGGGTTTCCGTTGGTGCGACTACGGTGGAAAGTCCAGGCCAGGTCTCCAACGTGCCCATCCCCTCTGAATATGCCGGTTTGGCTCTCGCCTCCTGTAAAAAGAATGCGACTCAATAACCACCCCATCAACGGGGGGATTGTGCGATAAATCTCCAGGTAGACGCAGCACTTCCCAGGAGATGGCGGCTATGGAAATATATGTCTCCAAATCCCTGCGTCGGCTTTCCACTTCACCTGCCTCCTCAAGTTTCTTTTTTGTGAAGAAGAAGGATGGAGGTCTGCGCACGTGTATTGACTATCGAGGTATCAACCAGATACCTCGTACAGTTACCCGCTACCTCTCATAGCCAGTGCGATTGAGTCAATGCACGGGGCACACTTCTTCACCAAATTGGATCTCAGGAGCGCTTACAACCTGGTGCGTATCCGGGAAGGAGACGAGTGGAAGACAGCTTTCAGTACCACCTCAGGGCATTATGATTACCTCGTCATTCCATACGGTTTGATGAATGCTCCATCAGTCTTCCAGGCCTTTGTAGACAAGATTTTCAGGGACCTGCATGGGCAGGGTGTAGTGGTGTATATTGATGACATCACTACACCCTACACGGGCCGAGCATGTGTCCCTGGTACGCATGGTGCTTGGTCAACTGTTGGAGCATGACCTGTATGTCAAGGCTGAGAAATGTCTGTTCTTCCAACAGTCCGTCTCCTTCCTAGGGTACCGCATTTCCACTTCAGGGGTGGAGATGGAGAGTGACCGCATTTCAGCCGTGTGTAATTGGACGACTCCCACCACGGTAAAGGAAGTGCAGCAGTTTCTAGGGTTTTCCAACTACTACCGGAGGTTTATCCAGGGTTTTGGTCAGGTAGCAGCTCCCATTACCTCACTGCTGAAGCAGGGCACGGTGCGTTTGCGGTGGTCAGCTGAGACGGACAGGGATTTTGGTCAGCTGAGGGCTCTGTTTACCTCGGCTTCCGTGCTGGCCCATCCAGATCCCTCTTTGGCGTTCATAGTGGAGGCTGGGATAGGAGCCGTGCACTCTCAGCGCTAGGGTATGCCTCCAAAGCTCCGCCCCTGTGTCTTCTTTTTGAAGAAGCTCAGCCTGGCGGAGTGAAACTATGACGTGGGGGACCGGAAGTTGTTGGCTGTCATCAGGGCCTTGAAGGCGTGGAGACATTGGTTTGAGGGGACTAAACACCCTTTTCTCATCTAGACTGACCACCGCAATCTGGAGTACATCCGGATTGCGGTGGCAAAGTGGGCCATGTTTTTTTTACCCGTTTTGTTTTCACCCTTTCTTACAGACCAGGTTCCCAGAACACGAAGGCAGACGCACTGTCCCGGATGTATGACACGGAGGAGCGGCCCATGGATCACACTGCCATACTCCCGGCCTCTTGCCTGGTGGCACCGGTAGTGCTGGACGCGGACATTGAGCGGGCGTTACCTACAGAGCCCACTCCCCCCAGTGTCCAGCTGGGCGTCTGTACGTTCCGTCTGCTGTCCGCGACCGTTTGATTTATTGGGCCCACACGTCACCCTCCTCTGGTCATCCTGGCATCGGTCAGACAGTGCGCTGTCTTAGTGGGAAGTACTGGTGGTCCACTTTGGCTAAGGACGTGAGGGTTTATGTCTCCTCCTGCTCTGTGTGCACCCAGTGCCAGGCCCCTAGACACCTGCCCAGAGGTAAGTTACTACAACCCTTACCCGTTCCACAACGGCCGTGGTCGCACCTGTCGGTGGATTTCCTAATGGATCTTCCCCCATCACAGGGTAACACCATGATCCTGGTCATTGTGGATCGGTTTTCTAAGTCCTGTCGTCTCCTCCCTTTGCCCGATCTCTCTACGACCCTACAGACTGCGGAGGCCTTGTTTACACACGTCTTCCGGCACTTTAGGGGTGCCTGAGGACATAGTATCTGATCGAGGTCCCCAGTTCACGTCAAGGGTCTGGAGGGCATTCATGGAACGTCTGGGGGTCTCGGTCAGACTTACCTCGGGTTTTCACCCCGAGAGTAACAGGCAGGTGGAGATAGCGAACCAGGATGTGGGTAGGTTTCTGCGGTCCTATTGCCAGGACCGGCCGGGGGAGTGGGTGGCGTTCGTGCCCTGGGCAGAGATGGCCCAGAACTTGCTCCGCAACTCCTCCACTACCCTCTCCCCCTTCCCGTGTGTACTGGGATACCAGCCGGATCTGGCGCCTTGGCATCAGAGCCAGATCGAGGCTCCTGCGGTGGATGACTGGTTTAGGCATGCTGAGGAGACATGGGACACCGCTCATGTGCACCTTCAGCAGGTCGTGAGGCACCAGAAAACCTGCGCAGATCACCACCGCAGTGAGGCCCCGGTGTTCGCACCGGGGTACCGGGTCTGGCTCTCGAACCCGAAACCTGCACCTCTGCCTGCCCTGCTGGAGGCTGGGCCCGCGGTTTGTGGGGCCATTCAGAGTCCTGAGGAGACTGAACGAGGTATGTTACAGGTTACAGCTTCCCGCCGATTATGGAATTAACCCCTCGTTCCATGTGTCTCTCCTAAGGCCGGTGGTGGCCGTTTGTATTTGGTCAAGTGTATTTGTTACCTTGTGCCTTTATTTTTGAGTAAAGTACGTTGCTCACTCATTTTGCTCTCCCGCGCCTGACTTCATGCACCAGCTCCACTCACCAACTGACAGGGACTTTGCAATTAGCCTCAATCAGTCATTCTACACTGTAAATGTTGGTCCTTGACAGAATTATCCTTCACCTGTAGTGAGCATATCCAGGCAAGAGGTTTGGTCCTCTATCAATTCTGATAAAACATTCAATAGTTTATGAATATTTGAAAAGGGGTTCAAATCTTCCCTCTTGAGTGTGCAGGTGTCCAATTCAACAGGTAACATCAGAGACTGTAAGAAAGGAATAACATTGTAGAAATAAATCATTAAATCTGGTAAATATTTCCTAAACAGATGTGTTATGTCATCTTCCTCCTCAGTGTCCCAGTATTTCCCTATATTCATTTGCAGTGGCAGGCTGCCGCTGCTAAATTGTTGCTGCCACTCCAAGATGTACTTATTTTTTTGAAAGAAATGTTGGTTATGGTAAAAATTTGGTAGTGTAAACTTAAATGACTAAATCTAGTTATAAAGTATATAGAAAAGATAAAGGAGCAATATATTTTTAAAATGAGATCATCTTGGAGAACTAACAATCCCCAATAAAAACTAGACAGTCAGAGAGAATCAAAAATGTTAAAAATGTCATGGCAGGGTGATAGGGATTTTGTTATCATGTTTGAGTCACTTAGACAGCATAAGGAGATGGAAAAAAACATGGCAAAATGTGTACAATTTCAGGAAATGTGCTTTTAAACCGCAAAATGTTGTCCCTGCTGCCAAGAGGGCCTTCAGAATCTTTGGTCGGAGACCAGGCAATTGGCCACACCCACTACCAAGCCCCCCAGGGTAACTTTGCCACCGCTGCTTCATTCAACAATGACTCTTTGCTCAGCTCCTCGTCAGTGTTTGAACAGGTGTTTGAGCTGTCTGTCTCTGTGTCAAGGGGTACCTCATAGGCCGCACAGTGCTTGAAAGCTCCATAAGACATGGAATAGTTTACAAAACAATAACTAATTATTAACCTCTTAAGGATCCAACCCTTTTTTCAATTTTAGCCTAAAATTATTTAAAGTGCCTTTGAACAGGGTATGGTAGTAGGTGCCAGGCGCACCGGTTTGTGTCATGAACTGCAGCGCTGCTCGATTTTTCACGCTCAACAGTTTCCTGTGTGTATCAAGAATGGTCCACCACCCAATGGACCTCCAGCCAACTTGACACTGCAGGAAGCAATGGAGTCAACATGGGCCACCATCCCTGTGGAGCGCTTTTAATACCTTGTAGAGTCCATGCCCTGAAGAATTGAGGCAGTTCTGAGGGCAAAATGGGGGGGTGTGCAACTCAATATTAGGAAGGTGTCCTAATGTTTTCTACACTCAGTGTAACTCATGAATTGATTATTGCCTATTGATTTCTATTTGGATTTTTTCAATTAACTAAATTTCAAGGAGGGCAGACTTTTCTTGAGCTGTGACAAGTGATCGAAAAACAGCACCTCCTCTGGCATGACAAGATCTGAGACATAGTTATTGTGCCACTTGTTTCTTTTAACTTACACCTATTGACATAGACACATCTTATATCAGGTACCTTAGGACAGGATATCGCTGGATATGTCATGTATGTTTGAGTACACAATAAAGACAAATCAATATATTTTTATCGTTATTCATCCAATAACAGGGAAATTACATTGACTGATATACAGTGTAGGAATATTTGCATCGAAACATTGTCCTATGATCTGACCCTCATGCCTTGGGCTCTTTCGCTCTTGCTAAAGGATTCATTGCAGACAAAGTGTCCCTTGTCCTTCCTAACCTCTCTTGGGAGCCACACTCCTTCATCTACATCAAGCTGTGAGTTGGGGTTGGAGCTCCCCTCCAGAGGATCCCCTCTCACCTGGGTCAGACTAAAACTCAGCCTGAAAAATGACATCATGAAAACCCTGTCAGATATCTGAAGCACGTTCAAGTCCTTCAGCAACTTCCCAGCTGTCAACTCCATTGAACTTTAAGCATTCTGATTCTATTTAAACACACATACTGTAGGTGTACAGTAGCCTAGCTACATAAAATGTTTACTTTTCAAGAGAGTATGTTGGTTGACCTTTAGTCCACAAGTCATCTAGTACAGATCCAATGACAAACAGTTTGCAGGAGGAAATTACATTTCCTGTCAAAACAAGGAATAGGAAACAATTGTCTATGAGTCCTTATCTAACCACTGCTGATGCAATTAAATGAATGTTTAGACTCATTCCTATAGATAATCATAATATTTCAAATCGTTGTTGAGCCATATAAATTGAAAACATTTACATCTACATTTAAAAATACTTGGAATAGGGTAAACTGCTGGCCAGCTGGGTAGTCAGGTAGATTTGGGCAGATTATGTCAATTAAAAGAGTCACTCATCATACCTCTGCTCCATGGTTTCCTGTAGGTGACCTCAAGGGGGTTACCAGTATGAGGGTAAAGGTCACTGCTGCAAAGATGGTAGGGCATCGGCAAGGCCAGCCAGTTTATGGTCAACTTGAGACTAGTAGAAGCCTATAGACTGAGACAAGAATGCAATATAACAGCCAGAGCAAGGTTGAAATAATACTATAATTTAGCTGTGCTAGATTGAGTTTGGTTGTTGTGTATTGTTTCCAAACCCTGCCCACCTGGCACTCCAGGCAGGCTAAAGCAAAAGATTTCATAGAGCATTTGAACCCAGGGTTGGTAACAATACACAACACTAATTTATGTTTACTAGAAATAATAAACTGTGGATAAATCATTGGCTAACACACAGGCTTTAGACAGAGGGGAAAGGCCTAAGTAGTCAACTCGCCCCGAAAGTATAGTCGAGAGCTTTGTATTTGACTGCTGCGAAAATATGACTTGAGAAAGTGCACCCATCTTCAGACCTGGAGGGGGACAAACAAAAGTAGACCACGACTGTAGAGTCAAGATCCAAGGAGTACTTGCTACGTATAATTGTTATCATTTTAATACATTGGTCACATCAGAGAAGCAGCCTTAAAGTATGGATATTGGTCATGTAATGCTGTATTTGCATGACTCAATAGCCGACAGTATTGGGTGACATGATGCTTTGCACTTATGTGAGCCAGTTGCTGCAGGAATATAAACACACAAACTAACACAGGTGTTTGGACTCTGTGTCGAATACAACAGATAAAACAAAGGAAAAGTTTTTCATCACTACTAAAGAGAAGAACATTCCGTCAGCCAAGGTTTGTTTGAGTTTCAAATATTTTCAAATAATGAATGATTAATGCGAGACAAATGGAGTATATTGCTGTGTCATGGCTCCTCATTGTATTTTTTCTTCAACATTTTCCTTTGTTTCACTTCTGAAATGCACGCCAATTCAGAAATGATTGACATATTGGACAAGTTTGAGGACAAAGTACAGTATGTTGTCGTAAATTGGGAGAAATTGACTTTTGAGAGCCATTTTATTTAAAAAGAAGGTGCATAATTCAGCCATATAGTCTAACAACAGATTTTAATTAATGTCATCAATATCCACTGAAAATGTCTGTGATGGAAATCTTTGAGAACACAGTCAGGGACACAATTAGGAAGCAACGTGGGTGGTGTGCCAGCTGTAATGGGGTTGACACCTATACTATGATTTAAATCACATTTCAGGGACTATAAAATCCTGGCCACCATTTTGATTTAATGTCCACAGATACTCCAAATGTCATTTTTCAGACGAACCAGACTACAACCAAAGAGGAGATGAACACCACTGACAATGAACACCTTGCAGTCCCCAACCTCTCCTATAGCAACTCAACTGGACTGGACTACTCTTCAATGTATATTTTTTCAGTTTTCCATGTCACCAACTTTGTGGTTGGCCTTCCTGTTAACAGTTGGGTGGTGTGGCTGATTTTGACTGGGTCTGGGGTGGCTGCGGAGATCTTCCCCCTCAACCTGAGCATGACTGAGATCCTCTACTGCATAGGTACCCCACTTACGATTGTATACACCTACATCCCTGAGGTGGCTCTTGGAAAAGTGGCGGCCTTCATGTGGGGCATTATCTGGATTTGTCGACCCCTGTTCCAGTGCTGTGTCTGTGTAGAGCGCTACCTGGCGGTGGTCCACCCTGTGGTCTTCTTAAAGTACAGACCCCTAAGATACAGAGTGAGATGTAGCGGTTTAGTCTGGTTTGTAGTTTTGGTTTCTTCTGTGGTCTTTGGAATCTTCTATCCTCATGTACCACACTATGGGATCTTGGTCTTGTTCCTGATTCCCTTTTTGGTAATGTTGTTCTGCTGCCTCTCAATTCTCAGAGCTCTTAAAAAGCCTGGGCCGGGGGACGGTGAAAAGAAGTCTGGAAATAACTTGAAGATGAAGGCCTTTAAGATAATTTTGATTCTCATGACGTCTGTGGCAGTAAACTATATCCCATTACTAGTGGTTGTCATCCTGATTGATCAATCGAATAGGGTGGAATTAATTGCTCCCAGTGTTTGCATCAACATGGCTGTGTTGTGTGGGTTGGTGCAGCCCTTTCTCTACCTCCACAGGGCTGGGAAACTGCCCTGTACCAGGAGTCCAACAGATGATTGAGGTGGAAATGTAGCCCCTCCATTCTCTCTCTCCATTTTGTTTCAGTCGCTAAAATCACAAATACACAAATCTTCACTCACATGCACACACACCACAAGTGTTCAGGCTGTGGGTGGATTTGCTTAATTGACGTATCAGTCCTCTCAGTCAGACAGATGTAAATCTGACACTCCTCATAGGAGAGACAATTTTCAACACCACAGGTCAGACCCAATTTGGGTTGTTTAAAGCTACAGTCTGGGATTAGAAAAACAACAAAACAGCCACCCTGCCACTGGTATACAGTTGATAGAACATGGCATCCACATGATAGTTTCAAACACAATTAGAAGAGCAATGTATAGATCTATACATCGGTTTGTTTACGAGTAATAAATAACATTTTGTGCTATGAAAGGGTATGACAGTTGTGCTTAGCTAAAATGTAGCTATGTTATATTATTCCTCTAGAGTCAATGGATAGGCCTATATAAATCATTTAAATGACAATAGAACAGATTCCCAGACTGTATTTTTAAAACCCTGATATTGGGCTTTGTTGTGCTTTGAATAGACCCGCTTTCTGTGTTTACAAACATTGCCGCATGAGGGTGAAGCACGCAAATTGGTGGGAGAACAAGTGGGTGTTCTTAAAGAACACTAGCAAAAAAATCTGCTATTTACATGTTGCTTATCAATGCACTTGATTACAATTTGATTTTAAGGCCTCCCTTTATCTAAAAATAAATACACGCAGAACCTCTTCGCTTCAGTCTCACCTTTTGATGCTCTCGTGACATTCACTTGACAGAAAATCATGACATCACAAGTAGGACCTCCCATCCATAGAATGGCATATTTCCATCTGGAACTCTCATGTTGTTTAGAGGTGTAACCAGACCTCACCTTCTTGACCTACCCTCGCTTAATCCAGTTGACTCTCCAATAGGGAAAATGTGTTTCTCATTGCTCCCTCAGAACAACAGATCTATATGTGCTTTATTTCAAAGGGATATTGTATCCATTCCTTATGTCACAAGTTACTGGAATACATTTGTTGATAATATTTGTTGGAAAAAAGTCTGGTTATAACCACACAAATACCTGCTTGTTGACAAGGTCAAAGAGGCATCTTTCAGAATGATCCATAAGTATTACCCAGCGAATAATTGTACCTCATAAATCTAATTGAATTGTGCTAATGGAAAAATGTCATATTCATAAATGTAAATTCACAAATAAAAAAACTCTTCTGTGTTTTCTATAATTTCAAATAGTACATTAAGACCATTCTACATTCTTCTAAAAAGAAAGCTGTTAAAACAATCAATATGTGTGCATCTTTTAAGGTCTTTGTATAATCTGTAATTTGCATATGTTCTCATTGTCTGTTTGTATACTTCTTGTATGTAAACAGTTTTTTTCTGCAATATTTTAAATAAATAGAATGACTAACTATACTCGTTATTACCGTCCTTCTTCACTTATAATTATATTTTTATGCTTCCTTGAGCTCAATGATTTGATTATTCTAAGAAGTATGACTGAATCACTAAAATCTGATCTTTCCTTCATGAAATATTGTAGTTTTGTGTATAATAGAAAACCTATAAGACTATGCAGTGGTGGAAAAAGTACCCAATTTTCATACTTGAGTAAAAGTATAGATATCTTAATAGAAAGTTACTCAAGTAAAAGTCACCCAGTAAAATACTACTTTAGTAAAAGTCAAAAAGTATATGCTTTAAAATATACGTAAGTATCAAAAGTAAATGCAATTGCTAAAATATACTTAAGTATCAAAATAATTTCAAATGATTTATATTAAGCAAAGCAGACAGCAATATTTTCTTGTTTTTAAAATGTATGGATAACCAGGGGCACACCCCAACACTCAGACAATATTTACAAAATATGCATTTGTGAGTCCTCCAAAACATGAGCAGTGTGGATGTGTTCTCTTGATAAGTCTATGAATTTCACAATGTTCCTGTCCTGCTAAGCATTCAAAAGGTAAGGAGTACTTTGGGTTGTCAGGTAAAAATGTATGGAGCAAAACCTACAATATTTTCTGTAGGAATGTAGTGAAGTAAAAGTAAAAGTTGTAAAAAAATATATAAATAGTAAAGTAAAGTACAGATACCCCCCAAAAACGACTTAAGTAATACTTTAAAGTATGTTTTCTTAATTACTTTATTCCACTGAGCCTATGTTCAAAATGCTCATCTATTATAAGATACTGTATAGCACTTGTATTGCATTTATTTCATTGTCCCCTACGATTAAATCGGGACGGGACTGTGGATCTGTTCGTTCTGTCTGTCCTTCCGTTCGTTCCATTCGTACATTCACACGCGATATCTCAGCACTCGCCCTATTTTGATTTTGACGAAACTTGGGCGAATGATGCGTCTTGCCATTGGATCCGGCATTTAAACAACATTACACTCATTGGCCAGATGGTGGCGCTACAACACACGACTGAAAATATACATTTAGAAAGGTCACGCTCCTCATCCCTTTTAACCTAGCCATGAAATTCGGTACATTGATCCCTCTCCTCCAGAGCCGCAGACGTGGTAATATTGATGATTTGTCACCACTTATGGTTTGTTTACATGGCAAGTTGGAATAACTAATGGGGCAGGTTAGGAAAACGAATGCACCAGGTGATGTTAATTAACATGGCAGGTTAGGAGAATGAGGTTAAGATTAGGACATTTTGTGTAAGGCTTTGCTACAACGTTACAGTTGTCAACAACTGTTGCCTCCGACGCGACCGCGAGATGGAGCTGTAAAGGCCTACTCAATCTAGTCACAATGGTAGAAAGGTGTGGAACGCCGTTTAGGTCTTTGCCTGGCAAAACATATACACGTCAAATAACACAATTCTATTATAGAATGGTTTGTGTGCTGAATTTGCACGTGAAATCCAATCGCCACCACTACTATAAGTTGTACAAAAAAAGTCAGTAAACAAGCACACACCAGCCACGAACAATGTGTTTACAAAACCGCGTTGGTAATAAGGCATTATTTGTTCGACCGCAATTTATTGGGTAGCAAGCTTTAGCTTTGTACCTACCTAGCACCAACACAATCAGCCTGAAAACAATGACCAGTAGAAACCGCAGTCATTTTCATTATTCTTAGCAATGATTTAGGAATCCAAATGTTGTTCGCCTATTGACATTTGTAAGTCGCTCTGGATAAGAGCGTCTGCTAAATGACTTAAATGTAAATGTAAATTTAACTTAACCCTGTTACCCAAAGCTAACGTTATAAGCAGCCAGCTAGCTTCACCTGGCTAGTGAGGCTGACTGGACTGGGTTATATGTTGTGAAGCTAGCCACAATAAGGAGTAGGCACACTAGTGGAATTTGCGGTTTGCCATCAAAATAAAAGTACCTATTTGAAAGTGATGCAGAAGGTTACAATTGGTGGAATCATGCCATATTTAGACTAGATAATGTAAAACAAGGTTGGAATGTGAAACAATGAAATGGGGTATCAGTCTTCTCGGTGACACCCACAGAACACAACAGTTAAGAGTTTACACAAATATTAGCGTTGTAGCTCTTATCGCGGGACAGTGACTGTGAAATCACCTCCAAGCTTTACCTAAGGATTGGGGATCAATGAAATGGGGTATCACTCAATACCCAATATATTTTTTCCCAACGTCCTCCTCAGAGTTATCAGACTCCAAAACATATTGTTTTTCCTCGGGAATAGTGTTTAATACACATAGTCGTTCTTTGATTCTTTTTTATTTCACCTTTATTTAACCAGGTTGGCCAGTTGAGAACAAGTTCTCATTTACAACTGCAATCTGGCCAAGATAAAGCAAAGTAGTGTGACACAAACAACTCAAGAGTTACACACAAACAACTCAAGAGTTACAGATGGGATAAACAAACGTATAGTCAATAACACAATAGATCAATCTATATACAGTGTGTGCAAATGAAGTAAGATTGGGAGTTAAGGCAATAAATAGGCCATAGTGGTGAAATAATGACAATTTAGCAATTAAACACTGGAATGGTAGATGTGCAGAAGATGAATGTGTGAGTAGAGATACTGGGGTGCAAAGGAGCAAAAAAACAAAAAAGCAATATGGGGATGAGGTAGTTGGATGGGCTATTTACAAGATGGGCTGTGTACAGGTTCAATGATTGGTAAGCTGCTCTGACAGCTGATGCTTAAAGTTAGTGAGGGAGATATAAGACTCCAGCTTCAGTGATTTTTGCAATTTGTTGGCAGCAGAGAACTGGAAGGAAAGGCGGCCAAAGGGAGAGTTGGCTTTGGGGATGACCAGTGAAATATACCTGCTGGAGTGCGTGCTATGGTTGGGTGCTGCTATGGTGACCAGTGAGCTGAGATAAGGTGGGGCTTTACCTAGCAAAGACTTATACAGTGGCTCCAAGTCAGTATTTGATACACTGCCGATTTTGCAGGTTTTCCTACTTACAAAGCATGTAGAGGTCTGTCATTTTTATCATAGGTACACTTCAACTGTGAGAGACGGAATCTAAAACAAAAATCCAGAAAAATCACATTGTATGATTATTAAGTAATTAATTTGCATTTTATTGCCAGACACAGGTTTTTGTAGTTGTCCACATATTCTAAGTCAGAGGCGTAATGCTAGACGGGCGGGCGGGTGCAGGCAGCGATCATTTGAAGAGCATGCATTTAGTTTTACTTGCATTTAAGAGCAGCTGGAGGCCACGGCAGGAGTGTTGTATGTCATTGAAGCTCGTCTGGAGGTTTGGGCTGAGTTCAGTATGTTTTTACATCCTGATACATTAAATTGAACGGAAACAGTGCTGTACTGAATGACCAGTTGTAAACAGGTAGAGGTTGGGGAACGCTGTCAGCATGGCCACTTCCCTTTAGATATGTCGGTCATTGCTTCAAGCCACGCTCACCAAACTGGAGCAAACCTACCTCAAAGTCTGTTCAAGAACGTTTTGGGGAAACGTATAGTTCAGTACAAACCGTTCTGCAAAGTAGAAAACGTTCAGGCGAACTGAGGTCGATATTTCTTTTGGAACGCAGTTCTCTTAAAGGGGAAGCATGCTATTTTGACATGTAAAAAATAATGATCTAAAAATATATCGAATGCAATTCTTACGAATAGAGTAATGAATTACATTTTTTAAATAATATCAAACAGCTTTTTAAAGGTGGCGGCAGGTAGTCTAGCGGTTAGAGCTTTGGGCCAGTAACTGAGAAGTTACTGTTTCAAATTCATGAGCTGACAAGGTGAAACATCTATCAATGTGCCCTTGAGCAAGGCACTTAACCCTTAATTGCTCCAGGATTGCCGTTAATAATGGCAGACCCTGGCCGTAATCCCACTCTCCAAAGGTTTCTCAGGGAGAGTTGGGATATGCAAAAATCACATTTCCAATTCACAAGTGTGTATTAATGCAATTCACAAGTGTGAAATAGGGCAAATATAAGCACCCACCAAATGATTTTGTATTTATTTATTATAAATACAGACTATTAATAGCTGCATATACAGAGAAAGCATGCCAAGCTATAGGCCCTGCATGACCCCAATGCATTTAAAATGTACACCATGTCCGGGCCAGTAGAAATTTTGTTCAGGCCTGTAGACTTTTGGCCAACTGGCCCAATTGGACCAACTGGCCCACAAAGATCATTGTGGACCCTGTCATAGGCTATAAATGACCTGACCAGGTCATGAGATAAGGGAAAACTCCAGGCCACAGAAAATACACCTTTGAACCCGTGGTGCCACGTCTGCTCTCCTCACAATGAACAAATTCCCTTCAGGGACCCACAAGGTCCGCCATTTTGCATTTTGTGAAAAACACTTAAAACGCTACTCTTCTGGCACCGAATTACCGATATGCATGAAACTTGATATTTGTCATCTATGGACAATGGTCTCTCGATTAAATATTTTTCAGACTATTACCTAAAATAAAATGCCTGCTATTGACCAATAAACATTAACGTGGGTGTGGTCTGGCACATAAACACATATAAACAAGTCAAGGATATTCATATTGTCACACAATTTGGTACACATGTTGCAAACACTGTCAAGACTCACCATATGCAAGAACATTCACATTGATCACATGGTATCACTATAATGGGCACATATTTAAATCTCTTGATCTGTTTGACTCAGAGTGCTGAAATTTGGCAGACATGCTCAAGGATATGAGTCTAGCTAACCTATGTGATATCTCAGACACCACTGGCCTGATTTCGATGAAACTTGGGTGAATGATGCATCTTGCCACAGAGATCCGGCATTAGCAAAATTACACTGACTGGCCCAAGCGGGGTGCTGCATCATTTGTGGATGACTACATGTTTACTGTTGCCTTTTTAAAATGTATTTAAACAAGGAATCACATTGAGACCAAGGCCTCTCTTTCATAGAAATCATAGAACATTCACAATATTTACAAATCCAACACAATAAAAAACACTAACAGAGTTAGTCATCCCTTTGATTGGGTCTGGTGATGCCTTTTTCGAAACTTGTAATTAAAAATGTAGCAAACCAACAGAGTAAAAAGTTTAAATGCATTGTATTGCATGTGTTTCTATGTATTTTAAGAACATATTATTTACATTTACATTTACATTTAAGTCATTTAGCAGACGCTCTTATCCAGAGCGACTTACAAATTGGTGCATTCACCTTATGATATTGCTGATAATAAAACTCTATAAACAATGAAAAAACTTTTTTTTTTACCTTTATTTTAGTACAGAAAACAACTACAATACAAAACACATTTTTACACAGTTACAATATTACAGGTAAATGTTGCTGAACATTATGCTAATATAAACCAAGTGTGACCCAACTGAAAAAGTCAGTCCTCAGGATGACTGTCATGTCTTCTTACAAAACCTAAAAAGGGGATACAGAAAGTTAAGTAGGCTATGTATTAAGTCAGATTTAATCAGTATACTGAAAATGAATTCCACATACAGTTGAAGTCGGACGTTTACATACACTTAGGTTGGAGTCATAAAAACTCGGTTTTCAACCACTCCACAAATTTCTTGTTAACAAATTATAGTTTTGGCATGTCGGTTAGGACATCTACTTTGTGCATGACACAAGTCATTTTTCCAACAATTGTTTACAGAAAGATTATTTCACTTATAATTCACTGTATCACAATTCCAGTGGGTCAGAAGTTTACATACACTAAGTTGACTGTGCCTTTAAACAGCTTGGAAAATGCCAGAAAATTATGTCATGGGCCAAAATTCACCCAACTTATTGTGGGAAGCTTGTGGAAGGCTACCTGAAACGTTTGATCCAAGTTAAACAATTTAAAGGCAATGCTACCAAATACTAATTGAGTGTATGTCAACTTCTGACCCACTGGGAATGTGATGAAAGAAATAAAAGCTTAAATAAATCATTCTCTCTACTATTATTCTGACATTTCACATTCTTAAAATAAAGTGGTGATTCTGCCTGTCCTAAATCAGTGAATCTTTACTAGGATTAAATGTCAGGAATTGTGAAAATCTGAGTTTAAATGTATTTGGCTAAGGTGTATGTAAACTTCCGACTTCAACTGTATCATAAATGTCATATGTAGGCATACACACTATGATAGGATAGATCTTACCAGGTGTAACAGTGTCCCAGAAAAATGGCCAAAGCAAAGACTCCAATTGATCCCCCAGCAAAAAGCGATGAAACCTTCATTATGTAGGATATATCTGCCAAACGAGAGAAAGCAACATCAATAGAACAATCTGATTAAACCAAAACAATGGGCTAAATATGATAAAAGGAACCCTTACCTCTCACTTTTGCCCAAATAACACAAGAGTGCTTGAAAGCCTAGAAATTAGTTCAAATGGCACATACAGAATGACTAATTATTAATGCAGGAGTTCTATAAGATCAACAAGCATGATCAATAATCATTTGTTAAAGATGACCTTCAAAACTGTCCTTCCTTTTATATGAATAAACTCCACATATCATTTATTTCCAAAGCATAGCAGTTAGTCTTACCCCTCCCCATTGACTGACAGCTCGTAATATGATGTAATAGTCTCTGCCGTTCTGTAAAGGAGCATTGTAGAACCCTCCATAGTAGTGCCCATCGCCCAAAGTCAGGTTCATCTCTTTCCCTATATCCCTCAGATGGAGCTGGGCAGTGATGTACTGTCCATGGGGCTTCCTCTGACTGGAGAAGTCTGGGGTGTTAAGAGAGCTGCAGTCAAACACAAGAGTCCCCTCCAGTGGCAACACAAACACCTGGTAGAAACTGTAAACCCAGGGGCAAAAGAGAAAAGGGTTTGTGTCGTAATAGCCAGACCTCAGTGGGCAAATTTCAAGATACAAAGTCAGCTTTTAGTACGGGAGAGCGTTGGAGGTAAAATTATGAATTACCTAATTGGGTCCAGAGTGTTAGCTGATCTGCGTAGCCACAAAGTGGGCAATGGAGCCTCAATTTCTCTGTATAAAATCTCTGGGGCTTGAGGCACTATAAGATTAGAAGGTATTGACACATGTAATAACATTGGGTTTCATATCCAAGTCAAAGTCAATATTCTCCTCCATGTTTCTCATATCTTCAAATATTTATTAATCAAATTGTCATTGTTAGTCAAGGGTGTTTGTAGTGTACCTTGTAGGCTGGTGTTTGTTGTGAGTGTGGAGGTGAACCTGGCAGACAGTGCAGTGATGCTGATGGTGTAGTTGGTAACAGGCAGCAGGTTCAGGCAGATCTCAGGGTGGTCTGAAGTGGAGCTGAGGAGCTTCTTCCTCTTGTCATGGAATGACCTTTGATAGGCCCTGAATCCCACAAATACTACCTGTTACATACAGATAGACAGATCAAATAATGATGGTCAAGGTGTAGGAAGTTCAGAGAGCACTTTTTCTAATCAATAATATTATCATATTTTAAGGTCCTCGTTATTAAGGTAAACTTACTCTGTAATTCTCTGTGTCTTCTTCATACTTGTCTGCTTTCCAACGCAAACATTTTTCATGAAAGACAACCAAGTCGCTGATGGCAGGCTTGATTTCTGGTCGTCACAAGGGATGACAAACAATGTGTTAAAAAAAGAGTGGAATGAAAAAAATCACTGATCTACACCAATTCCTTCCACATACTAAAAGGTTTTTCAAATGAACTATAGTTCACAGATGTATGAATGCATACTTCTGCATCGCATTGTGGCAGCTTGCCACTTCCCAGTGATGTCACAAACAGAGGTGTTTCTTCCTCTCCAGCTGTGGAATCCTTCCAGACAACGATGGAACACAACACTTGTGTTCTGCAGCACCACCTCTGTGTTGGCCAGAGCAGGGGCCGGTCCACATGTAGCTGTCAAAACAAGGTGGATCAATTGAATTATGTGAGGATTACCATAAAATATTAGATTACACTGCACAGTATACACAAATACTAGTCTTGATTATTTTGTTGCATCATACTCATGATCATGATTAAACATGAATTTACAACCCATTACCCAATACAACATTACCCCCTTCTGGTACAGAATAGTAAGTGCTGAAAGCACATCTACTACATAGGTGGGCGCATTCATGATAGACAGACAACATCAATTTGAATGTGAGCACTTTGACACAATATAATGAGTTCATGGCAGTAACTGTTACAGTGTGCCCGCACAGACAATTGATCACGCAGCAGAATAGGGTTTGCTTCAGAGTGAGATATTGTTAGCGTACCTTTGCATATTATTGAAACAATTCCCCACTGTCCTGATGATATACATGTTGAGAGACTATTTCCTCCCTCCTGGTAAAATCCATCCTTACATACATACTCAATCACACTGCCCAGGACAGTTGTATTGTCCCACAGCATGTTAGTATGGGGAAGGGTTAGTGGAGCCCCACAGTTTAACTCTGTTCACAGAAATCAGTTGAGGTTTGTTTGGTTAAACATAAAGAGACAAAAACATTACTGTACATGTTTAAGTTATTCAAGCAAAATGACTCATACAGTACAATAACAAAGCAAATGTGCATTTGAATATAAATGAAAACACATGTCTTTGAAAGACCTTCATTATAGTGCTGGTAATAGAAATGCACCTTCACATTGAATTTCTATATCTTCCCAAAGTCCATTCTCTCCACACTCAGTGTAACATTTCCCACTCGTAGAGTAATATCCTTCAACACATTGGTAATAAACCACACTACCAATCAACGATGTCTGGTCCCATAGCGTCTTAGCATGGGATATAAATACTGGCTCCCCACAGTCAATCTCTATAATATGAAAAGGGGATAGTGGTTATATAAGAGTTGGTATCATATGTAATTGTTATTAATGTGTCATGACCACACAGAAATGACTAATATAATACCTTCACATAGAAAATATGTATGGTCCCACTGTCCATTGGCAGTGCATATTGATACATTTCCCTCTCCCACATTGTAATATCCAGAGTTACACTGATAAACCACCTCAGAGCCTATCCTGGTGCTCTGATCCCACAACATTACTGAGTGAGGGAGGGCAGGGGGCAAGCCACAGTCAACCTCTGATAGGCAAAGCAAAGCAATGACATTGACCAGTGACCATTCCTAGATAACATGATAACATTTTTCTTTACAAACAAAATACTCATCCATCCACATGTTAAATAAATGAATTAATGCAAAAATCTAAATGAAACAATGCTAGGAGGGAAAATGTAATTAATTTTACCTTCACAAACAAGACTTGGGCCCTTCCACACACTTTCTGCCCCACAAATGGAGGAGTTCTCCCCGCTTTTCCAGAAGAATCCCTCAGAGCAGCCAAATTTAGCGACGCTGCCGTAATGTGTTCCTGTGGCTGACAGCTGGACTGCATTCAGAGCCGAGGGAGGCTGCCCACAATCAATGGCTACACATGGAGAAAAGGACAACACTACAGATACCATCGTTTTTGATAACACTGCTGTCATTCTGCAAATTTTCTATCAATCATTTAATTATCCAGGTGCTCTGATCTCACAACATTACAGAGGGAGGGAGGGCAGGGGGAGAACCACAGTCAACCTCTAGAGAGAATGAGAGAATGGTTGAGATAACAGATTGTTCACCAGGATATTTGTATAGGAAGGAGATTTGGCCTCACTGATATGATTCATACATACATTACACAGAATCTCAAAGGAGGTTTAACTAGAAAACGTGAAAAAGTCATATACATTACCTTTACATGACAATGTTGCCTTTGTCCAGTTACCGTCTTTAGTGCATTGGGAAATATCCCCCCCTCGCTCTCTATGAAATCCCTCTTTACAGTAAAACAGAACAGTGCTGCCAGGGTTTGTGCTGCCATTCCACACCTGTCCAGTGTGGGGCAGCATAGGGGGACCGCCACACATTATTTCTAAGGGGGAAAGCAGTAGGGAATTGATTATGTATCCTGGATGTAAAGCATAAGGAACATTTAGATTTGACTTTCAACACTTTAATTTCAACCACAGGTCTTATCTTATGAAGACATGTAGCTATTTATCAATAATGCTTTGTTTCTACTACTGTATCAGGGGGCTAAAAAACATGTATTTCTCATCATTTCATCTCTGTCAGTGTACGTAAGAAATGTTCAGTTACCTTTGCATGATAATGTTGCCTTTGTCCAGAAACCATTTTCTGTACAGTAGGAAATATTACCTCCTCCCTCTCTATGAAATCCCTCTTTACAGTAAAACAGCACAGTGCTGCCAGGGTTTGTGCTGCCATTCCACACCTGTCCAGTGTGGGGCAGTATAGGGGGTTCACCACACGTTATCTCTACAAAGAGAAAGCATTACAACAGTGTGCAATTTCTGCACATTTCCATCAAGCAGACATTAATATCTTACATTTTGCACACACAATATTGTTCCATGGTATGATCAACATGACCTCTGAGGTATTTTTTAAAGCACTTGGGTAATTTAGTTATGGGTTAGTTATGGATAACTTGTAAGGTATTGACTGCAGGTGGTAATGTTGTGAGGGAAGATTTATTTTACCTTCACATATAAAAGATGTCTGGTCCCACTGTCCATTGGCAGTGCATACTGATACATTTCCCTCTCCCACATTGTAATATCCAGAGTTACACTGATAAACCACCTCAGAGCCTATCCTGGTGCTCTGATCCCACAACATTACTGAGTGAGGGAGGGCAGGGGGAGAACTACAGTCAACCTCTACACAGAGAATGAGAGAATGGTTGAGATAACAGATTATTCACCAGGATATTTGTATAGGTAGTAGATTTGGCCTCTCTGATATGATTCCTACATTTACATTTACATTTAAGTCATTTAGCAGACGCTCTTATCCAGAGCGATATAGATTACAGAAAATCTCAAAAGAGGTTTCACAAGAGAATATGTGAGAAAGTATTACGTGGCAAAACTGTTACCTTTACATGACAACGTTGCCTTTGTCCAGTAACCATCTCTAGTGCATTGGGAAATATTCCCCCCTCCCTCTCTATAAAACCCTCCTTTACAGTAAAACAGCACAGTGCTGCCAGGGTTTGTGCTGCCATTCCACACCTGCCCAGTGTGGGGCAGTATAGGGGGATCACCACACGTTATCTCTATAAAGAGAAAGCATTACAACAGTGTGCAATTTCCATCAGGCAAACATTAATGTCTGATATTTTGGACACACAATATAATTAATGGAATGGTCAACATGGCCTAGGAGGTATTTGTTAAAACACTTGGTTAATTAAGTTCTGAGTTAGTTATGGATGTAAGGATGGTAATGCTGAGAGAGAAGATTTATTTTACCTGCACATAGCAAAGCTGACTTGTCCCACTGTCCATTGGCAGTGCATACTGATACATTTCCCTCTCCCACATTGTAATATCCAGAGTTACACTGATAAACCACCTCAGAGCCTATCCTGGTGCTCTGATCCCACAACATTACTGAGTGAGGGAGGGCAGGGGGCAAGCCACAGTCAACCTCTGATAGGCAAAGCAATGACATTGACCAGTGACCATTCCTAGACGCAGTACATGATAACATTTTTCTCTACAAACAAAACACTCATCCATCCACATGTATACATGAATGAATGCAAAAATCTAAATGAAACAATGCTAGGAGGGAAAAACTAATTAATTTTACCTTCACAAACAAGACTTGGGCCCTTCCACACACTTTCTGCCCCACAAATGGAGGAGTTCTCCCCGCTTTTCCAGAAGAATCCCTCAGAGCAGCCAAATTTAGCGACGCTGCCGTAATGTGTTCCTGTGGCTGACAGCTGGACTGCATTCAGAGCCGAGGGAGGCTGCCCACAATCAATGGCTACACATGGAGAAAAGGACAACACTACAGATACCATCGTTTTTGATAACACTAGTGTCATTCTGCAAATTTTCTATAAATCATGAAATTATTGCAGTGGCTACAGTATAGTATAAGGCAGCAGGCAAAGAGATTCTGAAACATGCATTTTTGAAGCATACAGCTCTCTGATTATTATCCATTATCTTATAATTGTACCTATAATTTAACTGAAAAGTCTTACAATACTGAGCCCAAGTGGTTGGTGTTATTTACCTTTGCAAAAGGCCTTGTCCTGGTGTGGGTGGAATGGCTCTGCTCCATTGTGAACCTGGTATCCCACTTGGCAGAGGCAGTTAAAATACCCCTGCATGTTTGTGCACTTACCCCCCTCACCACAGATCCCTTGGACTCTACACTCATTAATGTCTAGATAGAACCAACACGAATGTTGTGTTAGTAGTATTAGTTAATGTGGTTGGGTAATGTACCCAGTTATTAGGCACCAATATGTGCGTGACTGTAGCACATTCACTCATTCTAAATTAGCATCAAGTTAATGTCCATAAAGCTTAAGAAGACTCACAATCATATATCATATCTGCCAAAGTGGCAATGATTTTTATGTCGCCCTTCTTTTCATAATGTTACAAAGCTGCTGAAGTATTCAGCATCAGTAATCGCTATAACTTACCCTGACAGCGGGTTCCATCATTGGGGATGAAGATGGCCATGTTGTTGGAAGGGCTGTATCCTGCCAGGCAGGTGCAGTAGAAGCTTCCATAGGTGTTATGGCAGGCAGTATGCTGCCCACAGATCTTATTGGCTCCTATCTGACATTCATTTTTGTCTGTAAGAGAGAAGAATAGTGGTAAAATAATAAAATAATCAATAAATACTAGTATAATATGAATACAACTGATACACATGAGATAAAAGATAAGTCATTCCTTCATCTTGAGTTTATACCTGGAGATACACACCTTGACAATAAGTTCTTCCATTACCAACAAAGCCGTACATGCAGTTACAGGCTTTGCCGGTACCATCCACCTTCTCCTCACAGGTGGCGTTAGGGTGACAGGTGGCACACACATCCAACGTTTGACCAGTCACTCGCATTTCTAAGATAAAGAAAATATACACTACTAAGAGAAATCTTTGTTTGATGTAACCGTCACCTATAACTGTTATTTATTGAAATAGATGCTCAATGTAAGAGCTTCACCATTATGATTTACAAAGGTTCTGCCAATATTCATTTGAATATATTACCAATGTGATTGATTTGTTTTGATCCACTCACCTGTAATGGCATGAGTAAGAAAGGCCAAGATCACAAGTGCTGTTCTCCAATACATCCTCTCATAGTATGTCCATTTCCCTCTCTTAGATATTGCAAAGACGCATCCTTTGTAAGCACATCTTTATTTATTTCCGTCTTGCAGAACTCATGGTGCTGAGCGGGTTTGATAACCAGGATGGAAAGAAGGGTATAAGAGTTAGCTGAGGTCACAATGAAATCCAACCGCCGCTCTCTCTTCTCAATGGTGATGTTGGCACTAGTGGTTTGGGGACATGTCTATCATCATCAGCATTTTGACACATTCAGTTATACTTCACATGTGTGATAATGTACTCTACGCTTTGGGAGACATCTGAAACACATTTTCAAATTGCACGGTCATGCTGTGTATGCTGATAAGAGCTATATTTGGCTCAGCAAACCTGCCTGGGGTTGATAATGAACATAACATTATGAACTAAAAAAGTAAAAACTAGGTAAATTAGCAGACTCTAGATGATAACCATGGATATAAGAGTGACATTAACAATTGGTGATATTCAATTTATTAAAGTAAATTAACTAGGCCAACCTAGTTGTTTATACATCCTACCTTTTCTTGAATCAACTTTATCCAGTGTTTGTGAGACCCATCATAACTACAATCCACGCTAGGTGCTCTGTCACATGAATTAAAGGAAAACCCTGTCCATGAAAATGCACAAAAAAAGGTGTGAAATTGAGTAAAACGGGCTCATCACTGCACCAATAGTGTCAACACAGTGAGAACAGCCATCCACCATTGAGCTGTTTCCAGTTGGTTCTTGGGTAGCGAGTTAATCTAGTATAATGTGGAAGGGGAAGATAAATCCATCATGCTGCTATCGCCCAGCCCACCAGGACTCAGTGGGATCTCCCTCTATCACTCCTCCAGTGAGCCCACACCTCACACTGCGCCTGCTGGAGAGGCCTGATTAAGCACCAGCCTGTCCCTCAAAAACCACCAGACCCTCTGTAACATACTACACTAGGGTCTCTCCACCAGCAGCACATATGAGGAATGCAACATACGGTAACACAACATTGTAACTAGATAGACATAGAATGTCTAGAGCAGGCATAGGTCTCTATTTATTGGTTCACAATGAAGCTGTGAAAGCTATTGTTAATCTCTGTATTCTGCTCATAGTCAAATAACTCAAAGATAGATTGGTAATGTTTTTCTAACTTGGCAAACAGAAACCACTGGCCATGATTAACTTGGTAAAAAATAATGGCACTGGTTGGCCTATAGGCGGCGCTGTTATAAAGTCTCACTTAAAACCTCATATCCGCCACCCTGATTGACCTAGAGACTTTGAATGTAGTTGTCTTTACCCATACTGAACAAATTTGCATCAAGGACCCATAAGGTCTGGATAGATTTTCCTCCATTTTGGAAATGTCAGAAAACATTTTAAAAACATATCATGAACCATAAGTCCATATAGCAACTCCAAATTTAGGCCCATATTACATATCTTAATGTAGTTAGAGAAATGCCTAGAGATGTCTGAGTGGATATTTTATTTGCGAAAAAGAGAAACCAGAATTCCTGCTGTTTGCCCAGTCAATGTATATATAAATATATACATTAAGTAATGATTTTAATAATGATTACTTGTTGCATTCAAAGATAACCAACCTAGAGCACAATACTAAACTTCACATCCTTGTGGTATTGAGAGATAAACATGGTAATGCTATCACTAATTGGACATAAAAGGTAGATAGATCCTACATGATAGAGTGCTTGCTTTGTTATCCAACTGATCTTGCGTCCTTTGTCATCCTGTGAACCCCGTTTATTGCTGCTCGCAGCTATATTTCTGATTACTTTTCAGATTTCTGATTACTTAACATTTGAAAATAATATTTAGAAATTCTAAAAATGTGAAGTTTATTAATTGTACGATAAACAAAGGACAAAGATTTGTACATACAATTCAAGTAAGAAAAGTTTATCTGAAGTGAAGAAGAGAAAGCAGAACACGAATGGAACATGAATAGAAATCAACACCTGATCACTCAAGGCCTTTCTGTGCAGAGAACATATCATTCAGATAACAGTGTTCGATTCAAGAAGCATTCAAAGTATTCAAAGTTACTGTGAGAAATGCAGATTATTTACTATGCACCTTTACTACTATATTACCCAAAACTATAAAGAATGCAAAAAGACTTTGCAGTGACACATACTGTAAGTGAGACATGACAACATGACAAATAACCATCATTTAAAACCAATACACTTATTTTGTGCAGAATAGTGGGCAGCTTTTGAAGGCAATAGTGATTGATTCAGGAAGGTCAAAAAGTCCCCCCCGATGGTAACACAAAATTACAAAACCTAAAAATAACTAGTTTGTGCTCTGCCTCTGTTACAGTGTGAATTGATGAAATGGTCATAAAAAGGAACAGATAGAATGATCATTGAATGGAAAAGAAGCAGCAGGACTGCTTTTTAGTGTCAGTGCAGGGGGTGGAGGTACCGGGGCCAGACTCTCCTCTTTACACTCAGAGGACGTGTCAGTAGTGATGGACGGTAGTCTGCCACAGACCAGGTCTGCAGCGTTAACATCCATGATGGACATGTCAGTGACAGTCTTCTCTCTTAGGGACATGCCACTGTCATCATCATCATCAATGAGGACAAACTCCTTAATGTGTACCTCCATTACACCCAAAAGGCTGTGCGTCTCCGACGACTCATCGATGGTGTGTGCATCCACAAAGATCGTAGCTGAAGTCACTGTTAAAGTCTTGTGTGCCTCTGTTGAGTTGTCCTCAGGCCCAGAGCAGGGCTGGCTAATGGAGGCATTACACATCAACATGGAGTTACTGTTATTTCCAGCTTTCTGGTCCTGTAGGTCTTTCTGTCTCCTGCCGTTGGTGACAACACCTGATGGAGAGGGCACGTTTCCTTCCTCTGCTGGTGACCTTGCACAGACCTTGTCTCTGGGAGTGGGCACCATTCTCCATGGTGCAGACATCACCAGGGTCGACCTCATACACCACCTTCACGCCCTCATTGTAAACTGTCAAGCTGCTTCCATCAAGCTTCCTCTGGCCCTTCACCACTGGAGAGGAGAGGTGGATGGCGCTGGTCTTACTTTTCATTTTTCTTCATGCACCTCTCTGAGGTGTGCTGCACTGAAATAGCAAAGGAAATTATCATCACCACACTTTGTCATAACATCACTTAGACATCTCTATTTCACTTGAGCTAAAAGAGCTACAGGCTTACCAGCTTTTACGTTGTGATAGTTGTCCTCAGAGACCATGCTTAGTAATTATGAGAAAGACAATAAAACTCAATCTCTCAATTTCTGATTAGTAATTTAAAGATTTAAAACAATTGTCTGTACTGGTTAAAACCTTTAGATTAGTTTAGTACATAATACTGTACAAAACAAAACAGTCCATTCAGGAGTCTGTGAAATAGTACTCATTATGACAAACTCAGTGGTACAAAGAGGGAACATGTTTCCATTTAGTATTGGCCTTTTAAGATAAATAAATGAAGTGAGTTCTTTCAAAATAACTGGAATTCCCATAGGTTCTGAACCCTTTCAGGAGAGCACAGCGTGGAGATTCTCCCTTTAAGTGAGTAACAGGGGGACAGTCACTAAAATGATCAGCTCCATAAGACACAACCTTGCCACATGCATGGATTCGCCCCCACACACGCACGCAAGCACACACAGACACGCACACATAGTGAGCATTTTTTAGTAGGAGTGACATCTGTGGCATTGTGTTGTGTGACAAAACTTCACATTTTAGAGTGGCCTTTTATTTTCCCCAGCGCAAGGTTTCACTTGTGTAATGATCATGCTGTTTAAAATCCTTAGAGATACTGGTGCGGCGCAGTCGTATATATTGTCTGATGTGTTGCCCTTATCCGACGATACCTACTGTGGTTCCAGTGTGTTAGTTCAGGGTATTGAAATGGATTTTCAATACACAATATGAGATATGTTACGTGTCTCGTTTCCATCCCCCCTAGACTGCAGGGCCAAAGGGGTTCGTAACAGCTTGTAATGGACAAGGAGCACATGACTGAGCTCTTTAATCACCACCTCATTAAGTCAGGATTCCTATTTGACTCAACCATGCCTCATCGCCCATCCAACATTTCCTAATTTCCCACCCCTTCAATTATGACTAGCCTGATGCTCCTCCTTTTCCCCTTGCCCCGCTACAAAGTTTCCCCCTGCATTCGGTCACTAAGTCCGAGGTGCTAACGGAGATCCTTAAACTTGACCAAAAAAAACATCTTGGTCAGATGGTTTTAGACCCTTTCTTCTTTAAGGTTGCTGCCCCTATCATCGTCAAGCCTATCTCTGACCTTTTTAACCTGTCTCTCCTCTCTGGGGAGGTTCCTATTGCTTGGAAGGCAGCAACAGTGCACCCTTTATATAAAGGGGGAGAACAAGCTGATCCTCTGTTATAGGCCAATTTCTATTTTGCCCTGTTTATCAAAAGTGTTGTAAAAACTTGTCAATAATCAACTGACTGGCTTTCTTGATGTCTATAGTATTCTCTCGGGTATGCAATCTGGTTTCCGCTCAGGATATGGACGTGTCACTGCAACCTAAAAGGTCCTAAATGATGTCACCATTGCCCTTGATTTTAAGCATTGTTGTGCTGCTATTTTTATTGACCACTGCTAAATGACTTAAATGACTTAAATGACTTAGCCAAAGCTTTTGATACGGTAGACCATTCCATTCTTGTGGGCCGGCTAAGGAGTATTGGTGTCTCTGAGGGGTCTTTGGCCTGGTTTGCTAACTACCTCTCTCAAAGAGTGCAGTGCATAAACTTAGAACATGTCTCAGACACTGCCTGCCATCAAGGGAGTACCCCAAGGCTCAATCCTAGGCCCCATGCTCTTCTCAATTTACATCAACAACATACTGTAGCGCAGGCAGTAAGAAGCTCTCATCCATTTATAAGCAGATAATACAGTCTTATACTCAGCTGGTCCCTCCCCAGATTTTGTGTTAAACGGTCCACAACAAATCTTTCTTGGTGTCCAACAAGCTTTCTCTGCCCTTAACCTTGTTCTGAACACCTCCAATACAAAGGTCATGTGGTTTGGTAAGAAAAATGCCCCTCTCCCTACCGGTGTGATTACTACCTCTGAGAGTTTAGAGCTTGAGGTAGTCACCTCATACAAGTACTTGGGAGTATGGCTAGACTGTCCTTCTCAGCAAATATCAAAGCTGCAGGCTTAAATCTAGACTTGGTTTCCTCTATCGTAGTCACTCCTCTTTCACCCCAGCTGCCAAACTAACCCTGACTCAGATGACCATCCTACCTACACTAGATTACGGAGACGTAATTTATAGATCGGCAGGTAAGGGTGCTCTCGAGCGGTTAATGTTCTTTACCATTTGCCACCAATGCTCCTTATAGATGTATTTATATTTACTTCGGAACCGGAACCCCTCAACTGAAGTTAGCCAGCTAACCACCAGCTATGCTAGCGGTCTTCAGCTAACCGGTCATCAGCTAACCTTTAGCTCGGAAAGCTCTCGCCAGTTCGAACAACGCAACGCTAACCAGAGCATAACGGACCTATTTATTTTTTATCCCCGGATTCCCTCCGCAAACAGATTTTTTTTCAGCTGGATCTTCACAACTAGCTATCGAGCTAAACCGCAACCCTGGTTGTTTACTCCTGGCTAGCGTTTCCACCCACGTAGCTTGAAGCTAGCTCTTGTGTTCCTAGTGTAACAGAATAACTTTACGTCCGTCCCCTCGCCCATACCCAGGCGCGAACCAGGGACCCTCTGCACACATCGACAACAGTCACCCTCGAAGCATCGTTACCCATCGCTCCACAAAAGCCGCGGCCCTTGCAGAGCAAGGGGAACTACTACTTCAAGGTCTCATAGCAAGTGACGTAACCGATTGAAACGCTATTTAGTGCGCACCGCTAACTAAGCTAGCCGTTTCACATCCGTTACACTCACCCCCCTTTTGACCTTCCTCCTTTTTCCGCAGCAACCAGTAATCCGGGTCAACAGCATCAATGTAACAGTAACAGTATGTAACAGTATGACTTTACGTCCGTCCCCTCGCCCATACCCGGGCGCGAACCAGGGACCCTCTGCACACATCGACAACAGCATCGTTACCCATCGCTCCACAAAAGCCGCGGCCCTTGCAGAGCAAGGGGAACTACTACTTCAAGGTCTCAGAGCAAGTGACGTAACCGATTGAAACGCTATTTAGCGCGCACCGCTAACTAAGCTAGCCATTTCACATCCGTTACACTAGCATACTCCTGGGCTTCTATACCCGGATCCACGACCGGTCTATCGATGTCACTGCATGAAGAGGAATAAACAGACTCACCCCATCGCGACGTCCTCCAAAGGCTAACTCTCTAGCCCTCGCTATCTCCTTGCTTGCTAATTCGGCATGCTAACTGCTAGCTTGTTTAGCCCAGGTCCGCTAACTACTACCTTGTTTACCCCGGCCTGCTAATCTGTTAGCTTGTTAGCACAGGCCTGCTAACCGTCTGCATCGCAGTGGCCCATATGTACTTTCTATCTCTTTCCGATTTTTAAAATGTGTTTATACCTTCCGGAAACCTGCCTCACCCAATGTGATACGGAATCGCTATTATTTTTAATTTTTAGAACACACTCAAGAACCTCCAGAAGCGAACCAGCTAACTAGCTACAAGCTACTAAGTCATTGTTAGTTTTTTAAAACCTGGATAACACTCGCCAGTCCAGCCCCCCTGCCCCATCCACCGCTGCCCCTGGACTCTGATCACTTGGCTACATAGCTGATGCACGCTGGACTGTCCATTAATCACGGTACTCCATTCTGCTTGTTTGATTTATCTGTCGGCCCCGTTGCCAGTCAATGCCATTTTACCTGCTGTTGTTATGCTAGCTGATTAGCTGTTGTCTCATCCACTGTTTTAGCTAGCTTTCCCAATTCAACACCTGTGATTACTGTATGCCTCGCTGTATGTCTCTCTCAAATGTCAATATGCCTTGTATACTGTTGCTCAGGTTAGTTATCATTGTTTTAGTTCACAGTGGAGCCCCTAGTCCCACTCCTCATACCCCTGATACCTCCTTTGTCCCACCTCCCACATATGCGGTGACCTCACCCATTACTACCAGCATGTCCAGAGATAAAACCTCTCTCATCATCACCCAGTGCCCGGGCTTACCTCCGCCGTACCCGCACCCCACCATACCCCTGTCTGCGCATTATGCCCTGAATATATTCTACCATGCCCAGAAACCTGCTCCTCTTATTCTCTGTCCCCAACGCTCTAGGCGACCAGTTTTGATAGCCTTTAGCCGCACCCTCATACTACTCCTTCTCTGTTCCGTGGGTGATGTGGAGGTAAAACCAGGCCCTGCATGTCCCCAGGCACCCTCATTTGTTGACTTCTGTGATCGAAAAAGCCTTGGTTTCATGCATGTCAACATCAGAAGCCTCCTCCCTAAGTTTGTTTTACTCACTGCTTTAGCACACTCTGCTAACCCTGATGTCCTTGCCGTGTCTGAATCCTGGCTCAGGAAGGCCACCAAAAATTCAGAGATTTCCATACCCAACTATAACATCTTCCGTCAAGATAGAACTGCCAAAGGGGGAGGAGTTGCAGTCTACTGCAGAGATAGCCTGCAAAGTAATGTCATACTTTCCAGGTCCATACCCAAACAGTTCAAACTACTAATTCTGAAAATTACTCTCTCCAGAAATAAGTCTCTCACTGTTGCCGCCTGCTACCGACCCCCCTCAGCTCCCAGCTGTGCCCTGGACACCATTTGTGAATTGATTGCCCCCCATCTAGCTTCAGAGTTTGTTCTGTTAGGTGACCTAAACTGGGATATGCTTAACACCCCGGCAGTCCTACAATCTAAGCTAGATGCCCTCAATCTCACACAAATCATCAAGGAACCCACCAGGTACAACCCTAACTCTGTAAGCAAGGGCACCCTCATAGACGTCATCCTGACCAACTGGCCCTCCAAATACACCTCCGCTGTCTTCAACCAGGATCTCAGCGACCACTGCCTCATTGCCTGTATCCGCTACAGTGCCGCAGTCAAACGACCACCCCTCATCACTGTCAAACGTTCCCTAAAACACTTCTGTGAGCAGGCCTTTCTAAACGACCTGGCCCGGGTATTCTGGAAGGACATTGACCTCATCCCGTCAGTTGAGGATGCCTGGTCATTCTTTAAGAGTAACTTCCTCACCATTTTAGATAAGCATGCTCCGTTCAAAAAATGCAGAACTAAGAACAGATACAGCCCGTGGTTCACTCCAGACCTGACTGCCCTCGACCAGCACAAAAACATCCTGTGGCAGACTGCAATAGCATCGAACAGTCCCCGCGATATGCAACTGTTCAGGGAAGTCAGGAACCAATACACGCAGTCAGTCAGGAAAGCTAAGGCCAGCTTCTTCAGGCAGAAGTTTGGATCCTGTAGCTCCAACTCCAAAAAGTTCTGGGACACTGTGAAGTCCATGGAGAACAAGAGCACCTCCTCCCAGCTGCCCACTGCACTGAGGCTAGGGAACACGGTCACCACCGACAAATCTATGATTATCGAAAACTTCAACAAGCATTTCTCAACGGCTGGCCATGCCTTCCGCCTGGCCACTCCTACCTCGGCCAACAGCTCCGGCCCCCCCGCAGCTCCTCGCCCAAGCCTCTACAGGTTCTCCTTTACCCAAATCCAGATAACAGATGTTCTGAAAGAGCTGCAAAACCTGGACCTGTATAAATCAGCTGGGCTTGACAATCTGGACCCTCTATTTCTGAAACTATCCGCCGCCATTGTCGCAACCCCTATTACCAGCCTGTTCAACCTCTCTTTCATATCGTCTGAGATCCCCAAGGATTGGAAAGCTGCCGCAGTCATCCCCCTCTTCAAAGGGGGAGACACCCTGGACCCAAACTGTTACAGACCTATATCCATTCTGCCCTGCCTATCTAAGGTCTTCGAAAGCCAAGTCAACAAACAGGTCACTGACCATCTCGAATCCCACCGTACCTTCTCCGCTATGCAATCTGGTTTCCGAGCCGGTCACGGGTGCACCTCAGCCACACTCAAGGTACTAAACGACATCATAACCGCCATCGATAAAAGAAAGTACTGTGCAGCCGTCTTCATCGACCTTGCCAAGGCTTTCGACTCTGTCAATCACCAGATTCTTATCGGCAGACTCAGTAGCCTCGGTTTTTCGGATGACTGCCTTGCCTGGTTCACCAATTACTTTGCAGACAGAGTTCAGTGTGTCAAATCGGAGGGCATGCTGTCCGGTCCTCTGGCAGTCTCTGTGGGGGTGCCACAGGGTTCAATTCTCGGGCCGACTCTTTTCTCTGTATATATCAATGATGTTGGTCTTGCTGCGGGCGATTCCCTGATCCACCTCTACGCAGACGACACCATTCTATATACTTTCGGCCCGTCATTGGACACTGTGCTATCTAACCTCCAAACGAACTTCAATGCCATACAACACTCCTTCCGTGGCCTCCAACTGCTCTTAAACGCTAGTAAAACCAAATGCATGCTTTTCAACTGATTGCTGCCTGCACCCGCATGCCCGACTAGCATCACCACACTGGATGGTTCCGACCTTGAATATGTGGACACCTATAAGTACCTAGGTGTCTGGCTAGACTGCAAACTCTCCTTCCAGACCCATATCAAACATCTCTAATCGAAAATCAAATCAAGAGTCGGCTTTCTATTCCGCAACAAAGCCTCCTTCACTCACGCTGCCAAAGCTTACCCTAGTAAAACTGACTATCCTACCGATCCTCGACTTCGGCGATGTCATCTACAAAATCGCTTCCAACACTCTACTCAGCAAACTGGATGCAGTTTATCACAGTGCCATCCGTTTTGTCACTAAAGCACCTTATACTACCCACCACTGCGACTTGTATGCTCTAGTCGGCTGGCCCTCGCTACATATTCGTCGCCAGACCCACTGGCTCCAGGTCATCTACAAGGCCATGCTAGGTAAAGCTCCGCCTTATCTCAGTTCACTGGTCACGATGGCAACACCCATCCGTAGCACGCACTCCAGCAGGCGTATCTCACTGATCATCCCTAAAGCCAACACCTCATTCGGCCGCCTTTCGTTCCAGTACTCTGCTGCCTCTGACTGGAACGAATTGCAAAAATCGCTGAAGTTGGAGACTTTTATCTCCCTCACCAACTTCAAACATCAGCTATCTGAGCAGCTAACAAATCGCTGCAGCTGTACATAATATATTGGTAAATAGCCCACCCATTTTCACCTATCTCATCCCCACATTCTTTATTTATTTACTTTTCTGCTCTTTTGCACACCAATATCTCCACCTGTACATGATCATCTGATAATTTATCACTCCAGTGTTAATCTGCAATATTGTAATTATTCGTCTACCTCCTCATGCCTTTTGCACACATTGTATATAGACTCCCCTTTTTTCTACTGTGTTATTGACTTGTTAATTGTTTACTCCATGTGTAACTCTGTGTTGTCTGTTCACACTGCTATGCTTTATCTTGGCCAGGTCGCAGTTGCAAATGAGAACTTGTTCTCAACTAGCCTACCTGGATAAATAAAGGTGAAATAAAAAAAATAAAAAATAAATAGGACACATCACTGCACTCCTGTGTAACTGATCATCTCTGTATACCTGTCGCAAGACCCACTGGTTGATGCTTAGTTATAAAAACCTCTTACGCTTCACTCCCCTCATCTGAGATATCTACTGCAGCCCTCATCCTCTACATACAACACCCATTCCACCAGTCACATTCTGTTAAAGGTCCCCAAAGCGCACACATCGCTTGGTCGCTTCTCTTTTCAGTTCGCTGGAGCTAGAGACTGGAACGAGCTGCAAAAAACACTCAAACTGGACAGTTATCTTCATGCAAAGACTGTCATGGACACTCTTACTGACAGTTGTGGTGCTTCGACCCGATGTATTGTTGTCTCTACCTTCTTGTCTTTGTGCTGTTGTCTGTGTCCAATAATGTTTGTACCATGTTTTGTGCTGCTGCCATGTTGTGTTGATACTATGCTGTGTTGTCCTGTGTTGCTGCCATGCTATGTTGTTGTCTTAGGCCTCTCATTATGTTGTGTCTCTTGTCGTGATATGTGTTTTGTCCTATATTTGTATATTTTGAATTCCAGCCCTCATCTCCGCAGGAGGCCTTTTGGTAGGGCGTGATTGTAAATAAGAATTTGTTCTTAATGGACTTGCCTAGTTAAATAAAGGTAAAAAATATATATATTTTTAAAAAGTTAGACCGTCTGCTTGGAGTTTACTATAAAGCACCTAAAGACTCTCAGACCATATGAAACAAAGATTGAACTATTTGGCCTGAATGCCAAGCGTCACATCTGGAGGAAACCTAGCACCATCCCCACGGTGAAGCATGGTGGTGGATGCATCATGGTGTGGCAATGTTTTTCAGTGGCAGGGACTGGGAGACTAGTCAGGATTGAGGGAAAAATGAACAGAGTAAAGTACAGAGATCCTTGATGAAAACCTACTCCAGAGCGCTCAGGACCTCAGACTGGGGCCAAGGTTCACCTTCTAACAGGACAACGATCCTAAGCACACAGCCAAGACAATACAGGAGTGGCTTCGGGACAAGTCTCCGAATGTCCTTGAGTGGCCGTGCAGCGACACTCCCCATCCAACCTGACAGAGCTTGAGAGGATCTGCAGAGAAGAATGGGAGAAACACCCCAAATACAGGTGTGCCAAGCTTGTAGCGTCATACCCAAGAAGACTCAAGGCTGTAATCGCTGCCAAAGGTTCTTCAACAAATTCCTTAGTAAAGGGTCTGAATACTTATGTAAATGTGATATTTCAGTTTATTTTTTTTGTATACATTTGCAAACATTTATAAAATCGTTTTTGCTCTGATGAGGGGAAAAAACAATTTAATCAATTTTAGAATAATGCTGTAAAGTAACAAAATGTGGAAAAAGTCAAGGGGTCTGAATACACTGTACCTTTAAAATACTGGATTGTCATGTTCATATGTCCTTGAATAGTTCAAGAATCCATTCATCTGTCTCTGCACAATGATGGATGAGAGATGTAAATGCTGCTTTGTGGTCACTGAGTGAGGAACAAGAAAATTAGGTGTGATATCATTGCAACAAAAAAATATAAGTATGAGTATTCAAAGCTTTGCTACACAGCATACTAAGATGTAAGACAAAACATGCCTTTAGGTTCACTACCATAAAGTTATGTTTGATTTTCTGATCCTCAGTCATATTCAACAACAATCACAGAGCAATGTTTCCAGCATGTGCAAGAGCTGCAGGCAAACTTAATAAAACAAAAATGTTTTACCAAAAGTTGTGTAGTCCTCTGTTGTGCAGTCTTCCTTCTTCAAAATGTTAGGGGGTTACAGTAATGTAAATCACATGTGGGATGTATTGGCAGGATTTCATCAGTGGGCAGTCAGACTAAATATTGTCAGGTGCTGTTCAGTTATTCGGTGGTATGAAGGTCTACTAACGGATGCTTTTCTTCACAACCTAATCCCCTCTCCTTCCCTCAAATACTGGAAAAAACACATATACTCTCTGTGCAATGAGAGGCAGTCACGGGATGCTCTTTTGATTACACAACCACCGTATACAGTAAGGCCGGAGAGATCCGGGCTTCTGATCACATGATTTAAGGTTACATAAAATTGAATTTCCAACTCTACAAATGCAGAATTACATACATCTCTATGGGCATGCAAACAATATCATAATATTACTTCACCTAATCCACTCACAATAAAGATCATTTTTTCACCACATGAACTGAAACTACAATTCATTTTAGTAATATTTATTTAACATTTTACTCCTAGGCAGAATCTAATCACCACTCTTTGAAGTTTGGCAGAAATATGTAAATACTGACATTAAACTTAAGGTATAGTTTAATTCATGGATCTCTACAAAGCATTTCAGTGAACAATACTGTTTATGTTCCTCTTGATATTTCCTGCCTACAACTCCATTTTACAATGAGTAATACAAGAGAAAATACCTTCATTTAAATGAAGGCAAGGAACAAGAATATCAAACAGATCAAATATTCAAGTCTCCATTCCCTGTAGGGACCTTGTCTGCATCAGCATATGCCTGGTACTGTAGCTTATGGTGCTTCTGTGGACATAGAGGACACAGAAAATGCCTTAAGACTGCAGTTCTTGTTTGATGTAAATATCTACTCTAGAGGGTAGCAGTATTGGGGTACTTTGGATTGAAGATACATTTGTGTAAATCACCTGCTGGGCCATGAAGCCTATGCCGCACTGACTAAGATGCCACATAATGGCAAAGATGAGATGTCATTCCACTAATAATTACACAATCATCCCTTATTATTATGACTTTCATCTCCCCGATATTTATACAATGTCATGTCATAACTGATCATCTTAAAGCTGGAATCCTTATTGGTGAAGCAGCCACACCATTTGCGATATTACAACAAAGAAGTTACTGCAAACAACAAACAGTTTTTTCAACTCTGACATTATTTAACACATCATAGAAGAGTACTGCATTTTTGTTTTTACCATGCTACGTGATGCTCCTCATCTCTGCAACAAAAACAATAACGGTGCTGGTGTGGCCATTGGCGCCTTTTTCATCTTTAATTCACATCCTCTACAGTAGTCCTGCAGATTTGTCCCGTGATGTGAGGTATCTTCCTCTCATATTGGTCCATTTGGAAGCTAACACATTTGGACTGCACTCCCGCACTCTCACAAAATTTGATGGTCACTTTTCCTGGTACCAACAATGGTTCCTTGAACTGGGCGGTGACAGAGATGGGGGCTCTAATGGCATCAACTCCTGTGGAATCAATGGATGTTTGGAGAATATCAATCAAGGTGCTAGATTGAGGATAAATTAAGTATGGACAGCAACAACAACAAAAATACTATTTGATCCACCATCATTTTGCTTATAAATAATTCAGTATTGAGGTAGAATCACTAGAAACGCTACTTTACCTTTGTGCTTTTCAATTTCAGCCAAGCATTTAGACAGCATCCATAGACTAGGAGTTGGGGTACATCTGCAGCCCAAGAGTTTAGCAGGAAGAGTTAGGAGACAACGTGGAGAGTAGTCAGAGAAAGCCCACACAAACTTCAGTCCTGTAGTCCAGGGAACATTGATATCTACCGCCTTCACGTCATCTAGCTCTGATGTGTCCATGTGACCTGTCAAAGTGTAAGAAAATATATTGGTTTATGATGTGGGTTCTGTGCTACTCAAACTTGAATAGAACAATTTCATTCAACTTCTTCAGGTTTGTTGACTGGTGGCAAAATGTAGAATTCATTAACTTAAGTATTGGTCTACTCACCATCATACCACTCAGGTTTAGGTTGTGTGTTTGGTGTTCGGCCTCTGTCCTGGGAGAGCATTGTCAAAACACTCTCCCATACTGGCTGGTCAGTGTGTGAAATGGCAGTTAAAGAAATGTCAACCTCCACCCCATCTTCAACAACCCTGTACTCTAACACACGAGCCTGCAACTTGAAGGGTCCCTTCTTCAGCTCATCTATCGGCTGCCATGTTCTCAAACTCTGACGTACCCGGACTAGACCTAAGGAAACAATGTATTGAAGTGGGGGGATTTTGTATGAACTACACATCTGGCTGAATTGAATTAATATATTCTACAGAAATTTAGGAAGAAAACTGAGTACCTTGAGTGTTGACATTTGGATGGCCTTCAAAGACATGCAATACCCAGCCAGCAGAAGATGTGTTACTTACCCAGAGGGCTCAATCTGAACTTCTCAGCAGATATTAATATGTCAAGCATCCGCAGACAGAGGGTGTCTGGGTAACACAGAGGGATATCCCTGAACTCAATGTCTGGGTAGTCCCAGCCATATCCAGCTGCACTACAGAACCTCCTCAGTTGATCCTTGTTAAACCTTAGAGAGAAAGAAGTACAGCACATAGGAGATAATTGGTCCAAATGTGAACAAATAAACAACCATCTTTGTAAGGCAGTGTTGTTTGAAATTATAATAAAATCAAACCATAGCACTAAAACAAATTGGACTGCTACATTGTCAAGCGCAATCAGTTTACCTGCAGTTAAAGATGGTGAAGGCAACTTCACCTTCGACATCTCTATCGCAAAAGTACAAATGCCCCTGTCTTTTGATAAGAGCTCTGAATACATATCTGAGAAAAACGTAGGCAAAACTTGGAATGCTCTGACGACTGTCAAACACCACATTAGCTTTCAGTAGTTTATAAGAGCAATAAATGTTGGCGTAAAGAAAATATATGGCACACGCTGGGAGCCCAGCAATTAAAACATTGGTCATAATATTTTCCATTTTCAAGTATTACATGAGAAGCATCCACCGACTCTATTGTACTTTATCACTAATATGTACTATATTGTTATAGGAAGGCCTCCTCGGGAGAACGAGTGCTCGTTGCCCTTGTGCTGAAGTTTGCAGCTAGTCCGAGAGTACACTGCCATGCCATTCATACACGGCATTTAAAAAAACATCGCCAACATGCACACACTTTTGTATTTAACAAATATATTCCTAATCAAGTCACTTCGGTCTCCTTACTGCACTTTTGACACTTTCAACCATGATCAAAACGAAAGTTGTGAAGTACGGAGTGCGTTAAGGGACAAAACATTACGTCAACATGTAATGTCGTTGGGTAATATCAGTTATTGATATGAACAAACTCAAAATGTGTTGATATTTAAAACATCTTTATTTTTTTTCAAGTAATTGATTGAAACTTACTGAGAAAAAAAGTCATACATGATTAAGTTGTCTACACGAGACACAAAATATATATCCCGATTTATGGCGTTTATGTCTGTTCAAATTACGTACATTTAACATTTTGTCCAGGAAGGTGTGAAGAAAAATACACTTTTTGCATCATAAGATTACAATATGTTAACAGCAACATGCACGCCATAATCAGCACTGTGACACAATCACAGTTTCATATTAGGAGAAAGAAAGTTTAATTAATTGCATGCTCAAAGTAAATTATCCTTTGACATTGTAGAAATCATCCAGCAGCAACATGCTTTGGACTGCTTTGTGTAAACATCATTGACTCAGTGTCTTTGAAAGAAACTGAATGGCATAAAGGAGTAAACACTGACTGTTCCTGCATCTGAACTGTTACTCAGTCTGACCATGTAAAGTGGGAATAAATAAAAAGGAAATCAAATGTAATGCTGATGCTTTGTGATACAACACGTGTGTGTGTAATCTTCTTTGTTGTACATGTAGGGTTTCTCCTTCAGGAATCATGGAGACATCCCCCTGAGCCCTGAAAATGTCTTCTCTTAGTTCAACATCCAGATTCAGTCAAGTCTTCGCTTCAGCCAAACAGCAGCAACAACACAATGCAGACCGAATTGACAGCAATCAAGGGCACTGCAAGATGAGAGAAAATATGGTGAAAAATGCCACAAACCAGTCTCAGTTCAGTTAGGTCAACATCATAAAATTGTTTGAATAAAACAAAAACAATCTATTTTTAAAAAATGCATGCAGAAAGATGTTTGATATTTATAAATGGTATTGATTTTTCAGTCGTACCTCTCATTACTGTTCTCACAGAGCGGACAAGGTTCATTAGCTGCACTTTAATGCCCGGTTCATCACCAAATCCCCCAATACTTTGGTCCACACCCCAGCCAACTAAGTTAGAAGGAACAAAACAATTACACTAATGCAAACAAAAATGACCCTGGCCATGAGGCAGATCAACGTACCTGTACGCTTTTCCAACTCATTATGCTGGTGTAGTTAGCTAGCTAATTTAGCGGTAACGCCAAATTATGCTAAAATGACTCATACCAACCAAATATCGTTACTTTCTTGCTTCCCTGTCTAGCTAGCAAGCAAGCAAATCATTGTTGAAAGTAATGTTAGACCAAATGTGTAGACGGCCACTTACTTTTACTTAAAAATCTTTCTTCGTGCAATACGGCGACAGCATTTACACACAAAATCACCGCTTGAATAAGGGAATATAATGTAAACGCCATAACTGTAACGTGTTAGCTGACGTTAGCAGTTTCAAGTATTTCCTTATGACGTTGCCTAACTGTATGGCATCATGAGAAGAACAAATTGAACGGGCAGTTCGAAAGCGTGACTTTCTTGACGGAATACAAAAGTGGGTGCCCAACAGTAAATGGCCAATGTAATACCAATACTGTATAATCATAATCCATACTCATGTCCAAAGGGGTAGCATTTTGTGACTATTGATTTAATGGTGTAAGTGCTTGAAAACGTTGCAGTAGAACTAGCTAACATTCCTGAGAGGTTATGGATGTATCTAGCCAGACACACCACTGGATGGCTACCTCCATTAATAACACCTCAATATCTCCTTAATTTGCACTTGATTTACTAGAAAGGTAAAGGCATATTCCCAGAAGTTACATTTCTGTAGATGAGAAAATGTAAACATGTTAATAAAGATGGAAAGAAACACATGGGCATCATGAGAATAAAAATCTTTATTAGTGTTTTATGAAGTCCGCATAATATGCCACACGCCTGAGAAGCATATGGTCAGAAAAAAAACCTGCTCTATCAATAACGTCCTCTACTGGTAAAACTGAGAGAACTACTGTACTGACTGTTTTATAGACTGTTAAATACACACTACTGTATAATGTACGTCTGGTCCACTTCAGATTTGTTATGTACTCTCTTCACATTCATATATTGAAGGCCAATGGTACAAGGATTCAACACTGGACCCTAACACATGGTTCAGTTCCCCAAATCCAAACTCACTAGTTGCACTTACAAAGTACAATCACTAGTGCCGTAAGGTTATAGATGAATAACATCAATAAAGGAGATGGGAGAAAATAGATGTTAAAAGAAATCTTGCAATAGCCACAAAATGACAATGTCAGACTGCAAGCTCAGTCTTGTTGTACATACTGTATTTTATAGACAAGAACAAATACAATGCACACTAATACAGAAAATATGTCCCAGTGTGCAGTTTCATTTCTCTCTTCCTTTTGTGATGTAAGAACATAGAATACTGCCAAGTTTCTGTAACATTTAGCTAAAAAATAAATCACTTTTTTTGGTTGACCACTGTTTTATGGTGGACCTTTTTATCCTTTACTGAGCACCAAACAGCTTCCAGAAATCAAATGTGTTTCAAGAGTGAAGAGATGAATGAGTCAAAAGAAGTTCATACAACATTCCTCAGTCACATAACCCATCCATACATTACAGGAAAGCAGATATCATGTTACAGGCATTTATGCTTTGATTTGTGTACTTCTGATACACCAAGTTTATTCTTTTAAAGAGACAGAAACTGTCTACATAACATGGGGCTGTGTTTTTCTTACCAAGGCAAGGGCTTAAATTGGATTCAAGTTGAACCTTAAAAAAAAAAACACAAAAAAACCCACTAATGATCCATGCTCACCATGTCACTTAAAAAGAGACAGTCTTGAAAATATTAACTTTAATAAAAAGTGAACGACAGAAGTTGAATTATATTTATATATAAAAATACATGAGAATACAAAAAAGTAGCAAAAGAAAGGGGATATAGGCTAAAAACAATATAGAATGAAATTCATTGATACCTTCCATTCTCCAAGTGAAATAACTTTTGAACAATTCACCTCGAGAGACCTGGACACCAAGTGAGACATCAAAAAATGATTTTACAGCTGATATTCTCTGGTCCTTGCCCGGTGCATCCAAACCTAACAGAGCCTAGAATTCACTAGCCTGCATCTGAGGCGGTGTGGTCCAAATGAAAACACGGGCTAGCTATAATTACATTGGAGGTGCCATATAATGACAGAGCTAAAATGTATGTCAACTACAGCCGGATTGATTTCGCAGCTTGTTTAGTTTTTTTCTAAACATTCCTATATGTCCATTAAGAGGTGTCTTACAACGACACATCTGGAATAAAAAAAATACATTTTGACAAAAGGGTAAAGTTAATTAGGTAAATTAAACAATTACATTTTAAAAACATAATTGAGCATTTCCCTTCGAGGAGAAAGCGACAAATGCCATCTTCATTTCTTAACCACACTAACTCCCCAGACAAAAACAGATGGGTCCATGTTTCCCAGAGAAAAGTTACCTCATGGCCAAAAAGATGGATGGATGAGTTGAACCAAAATTCATTTAGCATTCACGCTTGTGTTACTTATACAAGCATTCTCCAATACTGAGAAACTATTTGCAGAATATTTTTTGGTATTTCCACTGCCTCCAATAACTCATACCTGGACTTTAAAAATCAATATACATTTTATTTGCACCACAAATAGATCTAATATTAAGGATTTGGGGGAAAGCAATTGAACAAAGATGGGTAACAAAGTGCCTAATTCTATTCTGAAAAGTATGTCTTGCTGTGTGTGTGTGTGTGTGTGTGTGTTTAGACAGGGACGTGGAGCTAGGCCACAAATACTATGAAGTATGTTAATAGCAGAAATGATTTCTGCAGCTTTTTTTCATGATAGGACTTGCAAGTTAGAATTTGATGATCTTTGAGTGGGCGACGTTTTGGGTCGTTTTCTAGCATTATGACATACTGGAGCAGCGTACAGAAGGGGAACCCATCTGAGTCAACACTTTGTCCAGCCATTGGAGAGGTCCATTCAAATGCAGTTCAATCCAGCAGGGAGTGCTCGTGACAGTCTGCCGTCTAGTAGACAAAAAGACAACAATGACAAATTGGTGAAATCACTCAGCATGCAAGCACAGGAATGTCACCAAAAAACATAGAATAGCCTGAACCTCTCTGAATTCTTCCATAACAGAAGTATTGTTTAAGAGGGACAAATCACATTTGAATACCCATCCCAAAGGTTTTACAAATACAGAAAAATGGATCATTAGCAGGCTACAATGTTTTTTAAAATATATGCCAATGATTACATTAATATTACTGTCTTCCTCCGACTATTCATCTTCTACTAACTATGCCATTGTGTACAACTGAAAGAATAAAAAGTAACAAGTCGGTCATCATGCTTGCCTGTATTCAGCCCCCCAGCCTTTGACAAAACTCATGCGGATGGTGCACATCCTGGTGAGCTGGTACACAGCCTCAAAGCCCTGGTTCACGGACTGGGCCAGCAGGGCGGCAAACTCCTGGTTGTTGAAGATCTTCAGGTTACAACCTGAGGGGCATTGGAAGGAGAGGGTCAGTTGAGGCATTAGAAATAATTTCACTAGTCAAATAAGCAGGGGTGTAAAGTACTGAAGTAAAAATATTTTAAAGTACTACTTAAGTAGTTTTGGGGGTATCTGTACTTTACTATTTATATTTTTCACATTTCTAAAGAAAATAGTGTATGTTTTACTCCATACATTTTACCTGACACCCAAAAGTACTCGTTGTATTTTGAATGCTTAGCAGGACAGGAAAATGGTCCAATTCACACACTTACCAATCCAATACATGGTCATCCCTTCTGCCTCTGATCTGGCGGACTCACTAAACACAAATGCATATTTTCTATGGGTTCCCGAGTGGCGCAGCGGTCTAAGGCACTGCATCTCATTCCTAGAGGCGTCACTACAGACACCCTGGTTTGAATCCAGGCTGTATCACAACCGGCCGTGATTGAGAGTTAATTGGGCGGCGCAAAATTAGCCCAGCGTCGTCCGGGTTTGGCTGGTGTAGGCCGTCATTGTAAATAAGAATTTGTTCTTAACTAATATAATAATAATATATGCCATTTAGCTTTTATCCAAAGCGACTTACAGTCATGTTATACATTCTAAAATTGAACCCACTACCCTGGCGTTACAAGCGCCATGCTCTACCAACTGAGCTACAGAAGGACCAACTGACTTGTCTAGTTAAATAAAATAAAATGTTTGTTTTTTTGTAAATGATATCTGAGTGTTGGAGTGTGCCCCTGGCTATCCATACATTTTAAAATGCCACCTGCTTCGCTTGATAGAAGGAATTTAAAATTATTTTTTACTTTTAATACTTAAGTATATTTAGAACCAAATCCTTACTTTTACTCAAGTATTTTTTTTACTGGGTGACTTTTGTTTGAGTAACTTTCTATTAAAAAGGCATCTATATTTTTACTCGAGTATGACAATTGGGTACTTTTTCCTTCACTGCAAATAATACATTTTGTTCAGATATTTATTTTGACTATAAAAACTTTTTTTTTTAAATAAGTTGAAACTTGGGAGAGAGGTGCCGCTCAGCCTGCGTGACTTGGGAGAGAGGTGCCGCTCAGCCTGCGTGACTTGGGAGAGAGGTGCCGCTCAGCCTGCGTGACTTGGGAGAGAGGTGCCGCTCAGCATGCGTGACTTGGGAGAGAGGTGCCGCTCAGCATGCGTGACTTGGGAGAGAGGTGCCGCTCAGCATGCGTGACTTGGGAGAGAGGTGCCGCTCAGCATGCGTGACTTGGGAGAGAGGTGCCGCTCAGCATGCGTGACTTGGGAGAGAGGTGCCGCTCAGCATGCGTGACTTGGGAGAGAGGTGCCGCTCAGCATGCGTGTAGCAGTGAAAGGGTCGGTGAGTTTGATATGAGAGGGAGACAAAGCTTAAAAACGATGTCTGAGTGAACCCTGAATACAGAAAATTAATGGTGAACTCTTCTGGACACAGTAGACTCCTCCTCATCACTCTACAATTCGGGTTCACTCGACCATAATTTCAAGCTTTGTTTTACTATTGACAGTTATAGCTGATTTCGGGATTGTACAGTGCCTTCATAAAGTATTCACACACCTTTCCCTTTTCCACATTTTGTAGTGAAATTTAAAATGGATTCAATTTAGATGTGTTTGTCACTGGCCTACACACAATACCCCATAATGTCAAAGTGGAATTACTTTTCTAAATTCTTACAAATGAATTAAAAATGAAAATATGAAATGTCTTGAATCAATAAGTATTCAACCCCCTTTGTTATGACAAGCCTGAATAAGTTCAGGAGTAAGAATTAGCTTAACAGGTCACATAATAAGTTGCATGGACTCACTGTGTGCAATAAGTGTTTAACATGTTTTTTTTACGACTACCTCGTCTCTGTACAATTATCTGTGTGTGTGGAGTAAGGTCCCTTAGTCGAGGAGTGAATTTCAAACACAGATTCAATCACAAAGACGAGGGAGGTAAAAAAAAGAAGAAGCAGATATTCAATATCCCTTTGAGCATGGTGAAGTCATTACACTTTGGATGTTGTACACCCAGTTACTACAAAGATACAGGTGTCTTTCCTAACTTAGTTGCAGGAGGGGAAGGAAGCCGCCCAGGGACTTCACCATGAGAACAATGGTGATTTGAAAACAGTTACAGAGTACCCCGGGTTCAACGCTCGTCGGATGTGGCAGGGCTTGCAAACTATTATGGACTACAAAGGGAAACCTGGCAGCGGTCTGCCCAGTGACGGAAGCCTACCGGAGGCTTTTAAGCTTGTTTCGAGGCAAGCAACACTGAAGCATGCAGGAGAGCACTAGCTGTTCCGGACGACTGTGATCACACACTCCGTAGCTGATGTGAGCAAGATCTTTTAAACAGGTCAACATTCACAAGGCCGCGAGGCCAGATGGATTACCAGGAAGTGTAAATCAGAGCATGCACGGAACAACTGGCAAGTGTGTTCACTGACATTTTCAACCTCTCCCTGACCGATTCTGTAATACCAACATGTTTCAAGCAGACCACCATAGTCCCTGTGCCCAGGAAAACAAAGGTAACCTGCCTCAATGACTACCACCCCGTAGCACGTCGGTAGCCATGAAGTGCTTTTAAAGGCTGGTCATGGTTCACATCAACACCATCATTCCGGAAACCCTAGACCCAGTCCAATTGGCATACCGCCCCAATAGATCCACAGATGACGCAATCGCAAATCGCACTCCACACTGCCCTTTCCCACCTGAACAAAAGAAACACCAGGTGAGAATGCTGTTCATTGACTACAGCTCAGCATTCAAATCCATAGTGCCCACAAAACTCATGACTATGCTAAGGACGCTGGGACTAATCACCTTCATCTGCAACTGGATCCTGGAGTTCCCGACGCCCCCCAGGTGATAAGGGTAGTCAACAACATCTGCCACACTGATCCTAAACATGGGGGCCCCTCAGGGGAGGGTGCTTACTCCCCCTCCTGTACCCCGTTCCCCCATGACTGCGTGGCCAAGCATGACTTCAACACCATCATTAAGTTTGCTGATGACACAACGGTGGTAGGCCTGATCGACAACGATGAGACTGACCTCCTCCCTATAGGCAGAGACCTGACAGCGTGGTTCCAGGACAACAACCTCTCCCTCAACGTGAGCCAGACAAAGGAGTGATTGTGGACATGGACTATAGGAAAAAGAGGGCTGAAAATGCCCTCATTCACATCGAGGGGGCTGTAGTGGAGCGGATCGAGAATTTCAAGTTCCTTGGTGTACACATCATAAACAAACTATCATGGTCCAAACACACCAAGAAAGTCGTGAATAGGGCACGACAATGTCCTTCACCCTCAGGAGACTGAAAAGTTTTGACCTGGGTTCCCAGATCCTCAAAAAGTTATACAGCTGCACCATCCTGACCGGTTCATCACCGCCTGGTATGGCAATTGCTCAGCATCTGCCCGTGAGGAACTACAGAAGGTAGGGCGTATGGCCCAGTATATCACTGGGGCCAAGCGAACTGACATCCAGTACCAACACGTGGCCCAAAAATTGTCACTCTATCCACCCAAGTCACAGCCTGTACAAATTACCTCAATTGACCTGTATGCCCGCACATTTGACTCGGTACTGCACGTATATAGCCTCTGTAGGTATTTTATTGTGTGACTTTAAAAAAAAAGTTTTTACTTTTATTGAAAAACAGCCCCAGAGCATTATTCCCCCTCCACAAACCTTTACAGTTGGCAGTATGCATTGGGACAGGTAGCGTTCTCCTGGCATCCGCCAAACCCAGATTCATCCGTCAGACTTCAAAACCAGTCATTTGAAGGAATGTCCACCTCATTTTAAAAGATCTGCTGTATATTGCCTATGCCGCTCTGTACCATCACTCATTCATATATCTTTGTGTACATATTCTTTATCCCCTTACCCTTGTGTCTATAAGGTAGTAGTTTTGGAATTGTTAGCTAGATTACTTGTTGGTTATTACTGCATTGTCGGAACTAGAAGCACAAGCATTTCGCTACACTCGCATTAACATCTGCTAACCATGGGTATGTGACAAATAAAATTTGATTTGATTTTATCTATATGGTGTATAATGAGTAATCCAGGAATGTCACAAGTTAATTGACGAGAAAACTTTAGAAAATAGCAACTCTACATATCGCTATGACTACAATAAATGGCTAAAAAACTTCCGGACACTAAGGGTCCGCGGAGCTCCTTCTCACCACTCTCAAGTATTTGAATACTAACGTCCGTTCGGATATTCGAATAACCATGCCCATTCCTACTGGGCATCTTGTATGGACTGCAGAACCACCCTGATATCAGTTTTATATTGGCTGTAGAAACAAGTAGTTAGACTGACTAAATATGGAATCTAAACGTGAAAAACATTTCATACTAAGTAATGATTATAGGAACACATGGAATATTAAAGAAATTGTGTTTGGCTAAATTACCTGGAGGAATTTTGCACACGGTTGCTGGGTGCCACCCATACCGCTGGTTGCAGTTTGGACTTTGAACAAAGATGGCGCTATCACTGAGACACTCAGCAAACACCTCACCACCAATATAATACAGCCGGACTCCTCGTCCTGTGGAAATAGTAGACAATTAGCATGAGTATTTCTGCTACAAAATATCTGTTCCCGGGCAAATCTGAATTGGCACCCTATTAATTTTAGCCATAGCCTTCAAAAGTAATGCGCTATAAAGGAAATAGTGTCCCATTTTGTGACATAGCCCCTGTTGTACCTATATGCCTCCTGGTCATCTCAACAGTGGCGTTCCTGTTGACGTTGGAGAGCAGGCCCAGACAGAAACGCTCTGAGTTGGAAGGGTCTGTAAAACCGTCAACGGTCAGAGAGGGCTGCGAGGCGTGGAAGGTCTCTCCAACACGCTGGTTCAGCTCATAGTAAGCTATAGAGCACCAGAACGCAGGCTCAGAGTAGGTCACCGGCTGCAGGTCTGGGGGGAAAAAAAGTGAGATGTCAGGATGAAAGACAATTACACAGGTTGACAGGCATAGACCAATGATCTCCAGAGTGGGTACTGGGCTATTTAAATTGTACACAGGCACCCCAAATTCTGATATTTTTACCACTAATTGGTCTTCTGACAAATCACATTTTTTTTCATAATGTCTTTTTCAGAGCTGGTCTCATTGGTCAATAGACCAATTAGTAACAAAACAAGAAATATCAGAATTGGGCTGCCTGTGTAAATGCAGCCAATGAGTTTAGTAAAATTTGTTCAGATGATCAATTACTGGTTCTTCAGACATCAAGTAGGTCTAAAAAGACAATTCTTCTTACCCATGCTATGATTGACAGGTGAGAGGGTGCCAGGGGACAAATCAGCAGGAGAACCTAACATGGGAGAAAACAGGAAATTATAAAATTGCATGGTCAGATTTATTTGTGCAAAGAATCTACCAAGATATTTTAATCAACAAATGTAAACTTGGCAAACATTTTTCTTTTATGTTAGAACTTCTTATTTGAGGTAAGTGGAATATACCTGTGTCCATACTTTGATTCATCGGTTGATCACTGGCTTCCCCGTCCTCACTTATGTATCCAGGTGGTGGCGTTTCTATAGTAACAGGGGAGGGAAAAATACTGATGAGCTGAAATGGATACCTCGTTATCATGAATACCATTTGCATATCAACTCATGATAGATACACAAACCTGGTATGTAGTTATTTGGAGGCTCGATCCCTGCAGGAAAGTTTGTGTTCTCAGGTATGGAATGAGTGTAGTCATCCAATGGGGGCAGTTCTGTCAGAATTTCCGAGTGTCTTGGCACAAGGACAGGTGGCAGAACTAGAGGAAAGGTGGAGAAAATATTCTTCAATGCCAAACAAAATTCAAAAGAAGTGACATCTTTACAAAACATAGTTGAAGATTATACTAACACCACTTTTAGCCTCTCATACAAATCTTATTTCATGTTCAGAAATAAGAATGTCACAAGCTGTCAACATGGGCTTTGATGGCACCCAAAAGTCAGCACACACACACTAGTGGTTCAAATGACAACCTACCTGGGGTCTCCACCCTCTGGTAGTGGTAGGGGTTGATGCAGACCTCATCCTTCTTGAGGTGGAAGGCGTACTCACAGGCCTCGATGGCACGCAGCTCATGGTGGCTGTGCAGGTCGGGCCATCGCCACAAGCGGCAGTAGATGACATGAGGAAGACCCTTTCTGTGCGAGACCTGCAGGCGCCCATCCAGGGATCTGACAGGACAGGCAATGGAGGAAATAGGTGTGAAAAGTGATTGCGAGGAAAGGAAGAAAAGGGGGAGGAATCGATAGGAGTAAGAGAAGGAGATGCATGTGGCCAGCAAAACAAAAGGTGGGGGTGTGGAGAGGGGAGGTGGGGTATGATGAAATGAGATGAGAATGATAGAGGGATGAATAAATTTGTGCTCTCAATGTCCCTCACCCCCCTGGAATGATTACTTCCCACATCAAGGTTGTACAACAGTATGTAGCATAGGACAGTTGAGGATAGTCACCTGGTTTGGTCAGGGTAGCTGTATAGGCCTGAGGTATCCCACTGTTCTATCGTATTTGGTGTACTCAGTCCCCATATTTCAGAGCAATTGCTGTGCACAGAAAAACCAAACAACAAAACAAAAACAAAATGATAAACATGGGGCATGAGTCATTCAGAAATACCAGTATGGGTAATGTAAACATTAAAAGGCATCTTTTATTAGAGTCATTTTCAATCGGGTATTTAATTCTTTCAGTCTGGAACTGAAAAAAAAAAAACCGTCAAATAAGAGAAGCCTTTTGACAGAATAAAGAAAAACAACAGCATAAGATGGGAGTACAGTAGTATACACAAACAAACATTATGCGAGACAAAAAAAAAACATTTCTACTGTGGCATATCACATTTTCAGAACAACTGAAACATTTCCACCACAGCTGTGTAGGTCGCAAGCAATTGACTTATCTTGAGACATTGAAGTAAACACAGAAGACACAAAATGGGACTAAAAGGAAAGGAGGGAGCAATCTTGGAAAAAAGTACATTTCCAATTAACTACCCTCTATATTTAACTTTGTGATTGTAATGGACACATAGAAAGGAATGATAAAAATAAACAACTCTAGAAATCAAATAAAAATGAAACGGGGAAATATGACATGATAGTTGCTGCTCATACAATATCCTGACTTTAGAACTCAGAGCTAATATAGCCTACCTCTGAAGTGGGACTGAATCTAAACTATTGGCTAGGCCTATATACTGTGTTCTAAAAGCTGGAATAGGTTCTAAACTTCACTCTAATATATATATATGCATGACATGTAGATTGGCAAATAACATTAAACTTTCATTTCTTTGCAAGACCATCAATTATAGGCCTACACAATATATTTATTTCATCTGTCAAAAAGCTCTATACAAATTTACTCAGTGTCTAATAAACATACTAGACATCTGAACTGTTCATAGCTAGTCAATATTGAACAAATAGGTATTTTACAGCACACAACATTTCCCAGAGAACATGTTCTACTCTAAGACATCAAGGTTAACTGGCTGATAAGGAATGTTCTCACCCTACACCCTCAGACAAATGTGATACAAGTACATAGCGGGAGGCTAAGTCAGTGTTTACAAAAGAAACTGTTGCGCCATTTCTGAGAGTCAATGTTAGAAAGAAAGTAGAAGCCTATAAAATGTAAAAGAATTTGGGAGTTGCTAAGATCTCTATGTATTGGGATCTTGTATGTTACATGCTGTTTAAGAAAACATGAGGCGACAAGAGGGTTACCCGATACTAAATAATAATCTCCAGAAAACATACAGGAAACTGCCAAAATAAAGGAAACATTTGCATAAACGAGGGATACAAAGTATATTGAAAGCAGGGGCTTCCACACAAGTGTGGTCCCTGAATGAATTATGCAAGTAACATCCCATCATGCTAAGGGTCATGTGTAAAAATGCCCTGTTGCGTATTGTGTTGGCTACCATTGCTAGAAGACATCTGTGACTCTGAAAGAGGGGTCTCAAAGGAGTGTTTAAATGGTGAGTGTGTGTCAGTAACCAGATCTCACCCCAATTGAACACCTATGGAAAATTCTGGAGTGCAACCTGAGACAGGGTTTTCCACCACCAATAAAACACCAAATTACGGAATTTCTCATGGAAGAATTGTGTCGTATCCCTCCAATAGAGTTCCAGACACTTGTAGAACCTACGCCAAAGCGCACTGAGGCTGTTCTGGCGGCTCGTGATGGCCGAACGCCCCATATTAAGACAGTTTGTCTGCGTTTACACAGGCAGCCCAATTCTGATATTTATTTCACTAACTGGTCTTTTGAACAATCAGATCAGCTCTGAAAAAGATTGATGTTATTGGTCAAAAGACCAATCAGTGAAAAAGAATTGGGCTGCCTTTGCAAATACAGCCATAATGTTAGTGGAATTGGGCTGACTTTGTAAATGCAGCCATAATGATGGCACTTCCTTTAATTTGGCAGTTACCTGTAGGTTTCTGATGAATGGTCAACTGTTAATTCTATAGAACCATACAATGACTATAGGCAAACCCCAGATCTGTTACCTGGCATGGGGCTATGGTTACTTACCTGGGGATGGTGACACACTTGGTGTTGCAGTTCTGGGTGGTGATGGCCTTCTCCAGCTCGTCCAGCTGTCCAGTCTTCTTCAGCTTCTTCACCAGGCTCTTGACAGCCTTCTCACACCACTTCTCCTCCTGGCCATTCTGCTCTCCACCCCCGGCGCCACTGGCTGACTTCTTCCACCCCAGGAGCCTCTTAACTACCGGAGGGGTGAAAGGCAAGATGGAGGACATTTTGGTTGTAGCGAGGAGGAGTCTTGAGAGAACTCAAACACACACTGAGGCAGAGGGGACCTGGAGGAAGGGATGCACAGTTTAGCCCTTTCTCTGGTGTGGTCCCTCTGTTTCGTGAGGAATCACAGGGCTGGAGTGAGGAGGAACTGGATATGTGCAAAAGAGATGAGACACCTGAGGAGGTAAAATCAAACACAGGAATTTAGTAATCAATGTCTAAATAAAAAGAATTTGTGATGACGAGTGCATTCAATTGTGTGATGGATGCATTTTAAATTGAATGAGTGATCTTGAAAAACTTGTTTGATAAATCCCACCATCATATAATTTCATTAGCAACAACTGTAGTTACATAATATATCTAATAATAGAGGCGACTTGAGCACTCAGTGGACTGAATCACTAGCAGCAAGTAAACATAACATACCATTGTTTGCGAATAGACATATAGCCACAAAACAAACATTTCATACCAGTGTTGGTGGATGCTGTATAACACCACATCTTCATTATAAAAAGGTGGTTAGCTATCTACCGTGATATACTGTTCAATTGATAAACTCCATTGTTCGTTAGTGTATATATTGCAGTTAGTACCAAGCTAGCTACCTCGGCTAAGGGGGTAGTTAACTCCATAGCTAGCTGATACTTTCAGGCCGGTTGGTTGATGATAGGCATTTTATCAGCAGTACAAATCTACTATTTAAGTTAGTTAAGTTTGCAATTATTTACTCATAAGGTAGCAAGCCATGAAAGGCTGCAGAAATTATTGAGTACATGACTCGTATGGTGGGATTACGTTATCGTCAATACCTTTTGTTGTGAAAACAACAATTACTGTAGCTAGCTAACGTTAGCCACCTAACTCAGGCTTTCAATACAGCTAAATGACTGGTTAGCTAACTTACAACGAAACAATGGTTTGATTGAGACATACAGCGCCATCATTGCCAGTTACAATAACAATCGTGTTTATTTTATGTTAACACTAGAAGTGATAAATAAGCCAACTAACGTCAGCTAGCCCATATTTTAAAAACTGGCTAACGTTAGCTTGCTAGCTGTCGTTAGCTAACAACATCAAAGTCGAGGGAAAATTAAAAGCATTGCATTACCCTGATGATGAAGCTCACGAGCTCTTCTCTGAGTAAAGATATGTACAAAAGACAAAGTGGGAAACTCCTCAAAAACAAAGGGCTACCTTAAAAAAATTAAAATAAACGATAAATGTAGCCGCTATTTCGACGAAAATATTGTTGAATTTTTTCAAATCTGATAACTAGCTAGCTGTTTAGCTTCACAAGCTATCAAGACCTGAACAAGAAACACACCCAAGCGGGCTAGCTGCATTCAGAATCTTAATCCCTCCTCTTATCACCTGATTGGATAAAACAAGACAATCATATTACTTTTGTAGAACGGATTGGTCGCCAGCAATGTCAATCTCTATTGTTTATTTGACAGCATGGTTTGTTTTACAATCTGTCATTGTCGGGGAGGAACTAGCACTCCATTGTTATTTTTTTTGTAGAATTTGTTATCGCCGTTAATCCTTTCTCATACGCCATAAAGACTAGAAGTGAGGAAAGACATATTGGGTGAACTATAACAGGAAGTGGTATCCTCTAATTTGTTAAGAAATTATGCGCAATTGGGCCCACATGAACAATGATACGATTCCATGTAAAAATCCAGACGAGGCTACTTTTTCACAACAAGGTTGATGAGAAAATGTATGTTACGTTTTTGTTTCACAGTAGCAACCGAGGCCGATGTATATTTAATTACTCACTTGAAATAATCACCAATCTAACACATCTGGGTAAATTAAAGCACGTTTCAAAACTATTCCTAGTACAGCATATAACCACATCGGTGAAGGAAGGATGCAATTAAAAAACGATTCCGACACGGCTACACATTCATCATAACTCGAGGCTTCTTTCCTGCAGAAGCAGAATTCCTGTCTGATAGTGATTAGCAGAGAGGAAGAGGCGAAGCGAGCGGGTTTCTTCCGCCTAAAATCTGTCTCAGGTACTGAGGAATTTTGTATAGGGGGCAATGGGAGTGTCGAATTTAGTCAAGATAAAACCCATTGCTATTTTGATACGTGATCTAATAGAAGTATCGTAATGCTTAGTTTATTACGAATGTACTGATATGTGTGATGCACGTGACACTTCGTAGTTCGAGACGGCGTAGGCCTATCTGCATATCCATGAGGATAGCATAGACCCAAACGGCGTTCCTTAACACAGTGATTCTCTTTTTTTAAACTTCTTTTTCAAAAACTAAAAAATAATATCAAATCAATACATAAAGCACACGAGGGAACACAAGCATACATAGATTACAAACAATAGACAATCGAGTTAGGGGGTACAATATCACATTACAAGGACCTTAAGGGACATGCATATACTTACAATTCTAACAGCTTTTTTGTTAGTAGAGCATTTAACCGTCTTAAAATACAGTTCAATTTCTTTTTGTAGGGTACGAAAATGTGGTTTTCTGTTTGTAAATTTACATTTGTGTATATGAAATTTGGCCAAAAGAATAATGAAATTAATTACATAAAAATGATTCCGCTTATTTCTATTGTATGTAAACAATCCAAACAGTACATCTCTCCACAATAGTGTAAAATCTTCATAAATGTGTTCAATTATAAACCTACTGATGTCTTGCCACAGTTTTCTTACATGCATACAATGCCAAAAAAGATGCACAACTGTTTCTGGGTGGTCATTACAAAAGGAGAAATTTGAGTTTGTTTTCCTTAAACTTCTTCATATAGTGGTTGGCAGGATAATATTTACAGTGATTCTCACACTCCATTGAATTACATGTTTAAATAACGAAATATATCCACCATTCCAAAGAGAGGAATAGGCGGGAGCTTGACAGCCTGCCGTTCTGCTCTGTGACAACGAATCTCATTATTAGGGCGGAGACACAAGCATCTCGTCATTATATCCAGTATCTCTGATGATAGGCAGGAGAAAAGGAAAGGAAACAAATGATGGGGTTCGATAAATCTGCCCCTGGCCCCCACGTAGGCGTGTTTTACACCGGCTGAAAGTTGATAGCATTCGATTTGGAACTTGGCTGCCTTCTGGGTATTCAAAAAAACGGGGAACTCAGACTCTCCGACTTCAGTGGGTTCAAGACAACTGGGAACTCGTAAGAAAACGAGCTCCGACTGGGAAACATTATTTTGAAAGGTTATCCAACTCGGAATTTCAGATCTGATGCCGTGAGGGGCCTTTGCTCAGTTCAACAGGGGCCAGCATAAATAACTCCCTCAGAGACAAATATTAGGGGGACAAGCGTCCTCTCTCCTCATCTCTTTCTGAAATGCCATTGGAGGAGAAGTCCAGAGGGGATGGATCTCTGGCTTTGTCATCCAATGGGTTTTGATAAGGAGGCAAAGAGAGAGGATGTGAGGAGTATGCAATTGAGATCGAAATGCTCCCACACTCTACAAATTGGCCTACTGCTCCTCCCCCCTCACTGATGGTTCAATTGGTATCACTTGGCATCATTATAAAATCCTTGACCTGATCTCTTGTGTTGTTTGGTCCACTTGCATTAATCAGGCATGGCTTTCTGTTTGCTTCTGTGTATAGCAATTTTGGAAATCACAGGTGAGCTAGTTGTACCAAAATGGATGTGAATAATCACCCCTCCATAGTTCACATTGCTGTATTTACTGAAAAATATCACCTTTAATTCCCTTGAGTGTCGCTGTTCAAACCATCTCATATTTACATCTTAAACTTATAGAACGAATGTGTGATTTGTTGTGCCCTACTTTTTCCAAACAGTATTGAGTGCAGCAGCGCAGACCCCGTTGAACTGCAACCTGGGCACCAAACCTTGCAAGGATGGATCTGAGTGTGTACTCCACCAACATGTGTGCGACGGAGAAGCCGACTGTAGGGATGGTTCTGATGAGGAGGACTGCACTGTCGCATGCAATAATGGTAGGGCCCTGTTTGAGTACCTCTTCAAATGCATCCATTCCTATCTATGAAGAAATGGTTTCTACTCCATTGTTTTCATCAATTTTACTGTGTTAAACAAGGAAAGGGTATATTTTAAAGTATTCACAGTAGTTATCCAAGATCTATTGAGTCAAATGCATGCTTTCAATCTGTCCGTGCATAACACTTGAAGTGTTGTTTCAACATCCACATAGGGCAGTTTCTGTGTGCCCATGGGAAGAAATGCATTGACCAGCGGCAGGTGTGTGACGGTGTGGCCCAGTGTCAGGACCGCTCTGATGAGTTGGACTGCCTGAATTCCATGGAAGGCTGTGTTCACCACTGTGACAACAAGACCCGCTGCCTCCCAGACACCTTCCTCTGTGATGGAGAGAGGGACTGCCTGGATGGCACTGACGAAGCCAACTGCGGTAATGCCCCCTCTGTGTCACTTGCCTTTAGTTGAATTTTGAAACCATGATCGATCCATCCTTATTTATAGCTTACAGAAGTTGAAAGATGTGAGATTATTTTTGCCTTCCTTTTGGTAGTAAGGTCAGTATTTCACCCTATCCCTAGATTCAGACTCTACTGATCTTAAAAGTCATCACAATGTTGCTGAGAATGGCAACAATGGGAATACCACAATGTCTGCACCAGCACCCCTCAAGTGCCCTTTTGGCACTAAACCATGCCGGGACAGGATTGAGTGTGTTCTTTACAACCATGTGTGCGATGGAGAGGCGGACTGTAAGGATGGCTCGGATGAGGAAGAGTGTATATTAGAATGTGAACGTGGTAAGAAAATCATCAGTGATAATTAAATATATATGAACAGTTTGAAGTTTTTAAAATAATATTCCTGCCCTTGGTTTTATTGTACAGTACATGACAATACTCCTCTTTAGTGTAATACATGCTTAAAGTAACAACCTTTTGTATTAACTAGCATACTGGAATTTACTCACATACACACAGAACATGGTTGCGTAGACCACTGTGCATGGTATGCATGTTTAGCGATCTGTCTTTGAGACGGTCCTCGCAGGTCACCATTTATCAGTGTTATTGATTGCACTTAATGGTACTGTATGTTCAGGCCAGTTTCAGTGTGCACATGGGAAGAAATGCATTGACCAGAGGCAGGTGTGTGACGGTGTGGCCCAGTGTCAGGACCGCTCTGATGAGTTGGACTGCCTGAAGCCCATGGAGGGCTGTGTTCACCACTGTGACAAGACCCGCTGCCTCCCAGACACCTTCCTCTGTGACGGAGAGAGGGACTGCCTGGATGGCACTGATGAGGCCAACTGTGGTAAGTTCAACTTCCAATGAATTACTGAACAGGGGCTATGTTAACCTTAAGTCCTAAAATGCTTGCTGAAAGAAATGGTTTAATACTCCCAACAGTGGCACAAACACCACAGGGTTTCCCACTGTTTTACTTTCACTGATCCAAACTAAGTTAAACTCAATAAATGTCCCTTTGACCCATAGCTGATGAGAGCTGCAATAGTGGGGAGTTCCGTTGCACCAGTGGTCAGTGTTTATCCGTAAGCATGCGCTGTGACGGGCATCCTGACTGTCAGGATCGCTCTGACGAGGAGAGCTGCACCGAGCCCCCCCAGTGCACCACCAAGCTCCGGTGCCCACAAAGCCAGGAGTGCCTGCTGGAGGAGTGGGTCTGTGATAGGGAGCAGGACTGTAAAGATGGCTCTGATGAAAAGGTGGGAATATTTAGGCTGGGTGCAATTGTTTCTGCTCTTGCCAACTCCTTGTTTGGCATGACAAATGTATTAGGAGTGGGCAGGAAGCACATTGGCACCCATGCTAGGTAATATTTGAGATTTCTGCGTTTGGAGGATGTAGACGTGACTAGACGGCAAAATTAATTTGACTCCCAATTATTTTTAATGTCGTCGTTGGATAGTAATGTGCTTTTGCCTCGTGATACAAATCAAAACCTAGATCTAATACACAGTATATTGAGTTCTCTTTCAGAATTGCAAGATGGTCCAATTGAAGTGTGGCGATTTCCAGTGGGCCTGTACATCTAAGAACCAGTGTGTTCCCAAAGCATGGAGATGTGATGGAACAAAGGACTGCGCTGATGAAAGTGATGAGGCAGGATGTGAGTAAAGTTATTTCAGCTATATATGATTTGTTAATTACTGGGTTAGTATGTGGTGACAATCTGTAACAGTAAATAAAGCCTTTAACTGAGATTGTATTAGAAATGAAGTTGGGTATTGTGTGTGTGTGTGTGTGTGTTCTCAGGTGGTCAGGTTGCAACATGCCCCTCTCACCAGTTCCAGTGTGGCAGCACGTGGGAGTGTTTGGACACAGCCCTGGTGTGTAACACGGTCAGAAACTGTGCTAATGGTTCTGACGAGGGTGGCAACTGCCAAGCAAAGTGTCCAGACAAAACCCAATGTGCCCATAACTGTTACAGCACACCACATGGAACGGTGAGTAATGGGGGCTTGTGTAGTTTGTTACAAAGCTTCTTGAAGTACAGTTTTGTCTCTCGTTTTAGATTTCTGAGTGACCTCTTCTAACGATTTCCTTTTTCCTCGACGTAGAGGTGTGGCTGTAAGGCTGGTTACCGACTCCAAGAGGACACAGTGTCCTGTGTTGATATTGATGAGTGTGAAGGCGGTAGACCAGGTGTTTGCAGCCACCTATGCGTCAACACCCAGGGCTCCTTCCAGTGTCATTGCTACCCTGGTTACCTGCTGGAATCTGATGGTCGCCACTGCAAGATCACAGGTAAAATGATTTTCTTTTAAATCCAGATTTAGTGACCAATCATGGAAATTCCTCTGCTGGATGGGGTCTTTAGATATTTGTTTTAATTAAGGGAGACTGCACGAATGTGAACAGCATTTGTGAAAGCCGAGTATTGCCCGGAGAAAGTACTCTCCTATTAATTTAACACAGTAGGCCTATAACAACCCACTGTCTTCCCACAGGTGAGCCCTACCTACTGGCCTCTGTGCAGACTGAGCTGTTCCTGTTTGGGCTGAGAAGCAGCAGTCTGGATGTCCTGGTGTCCTCTGCTAAGAAAGCCATCCTGTCCCTGGACTATGACTGGAGGGATCAGAAAGTGTTCTGGGTCAGCCTGGATTCAGAGAGCATCAAATGGTCCTCTCTACACCAGAAAAAGACAGGAACTCTTGTCAAAGGTTAGTTGTGTGGTTAAACTGAGAATCTGTTAAACTGGTTGCGACTGTAAAAATAGCACATCTTATAAAAAGCACAGGTCAGTGTTCACTGGGGTTAACTAAAACTAACATAATCGTAATCCTTTTAATCTCACTACAGGCATCAAATCTGATTGCATTGCTGTTGACTGGGTAGGGAGAAACCTGTACTGGATTGATGGCATTGGAGGTGGTCGGATTATTGCTGTTGGCTTAAACTCAACCATCATAAACTCTATGGATCTCACAGTCATCCTCGATGAGGACTTCGAACAACCTCGCTCTCTGGCACTCCTGCCACAGAAGGGGCAAGTTATTTTCTAGGTGTAACACAAGTGGCACCCACCCAAACAATCTGTTATTCTGGTGATGTTGACTAAACTAATACATGCGGCTAAACAGTGTTGATCAGGGGCAGGCTCCTGCCTATTGAATTGGTTTCCACCTAGAGATGTTTAACTACTGGCCTATGATAGGATCATGGTCTTTGATGGCTTATGCATTACTGTCAGTAATCAATAATAAAATATTGATTTGGCTTTAACTGCAGGATCATGTTCTGGTCGGAGATTGGTAACGAGGTGAAGATTGAGCGGGCGGGAATGGACGGGTCTGAGAGGAGAGTAGTGGTCAGTCACAGCCTCAGCCTCAGCTGGCCAGGCGGTCTGGCTGTGGACACACTAGGGGAGAGGATCTACTGGACGGACGAGAAGCTCCGGTGCATCGGCTCAGCCAACCTGGATGGCGGGGACATTGAGGTACTACAGAAATGGGTTTGCATACGACGAGATCAGACTTGTATTGCGTGTTGCTGTATGCCAAGGTGCATGAAATTAAATCCACATGGGTTGGACACCCTAGATCCCTCAAACTCAACTCTGGCTCTTGAAGCCAGTTACACTGCTTTTCTCATTGTTCTGCTCTAATCAGACTGGTTTAGACCCGGGACACCAGGTGTGTGCATGCAATTAATGATCAAGTAGAACACAAGCAGCAGGTTCTGGACCTCATAGGGTTAGACCCCAGGCCTTGATAAAGGCGCATTGTAACATTTATCTGTTCCTTTCATTCCTGAAGCTTCTGCAGATGATGGAGACAACCAACCCGTTCTCTGTCACAGTTTACAATGACCTGCTCTACTGGTCAGACACCAGGAGGAGAACTATTCAAAGGGCTCATAAAATCACTGGAAAGAACCGCAAAGTTCTCCTCAAACGACCTGGACAACCTTTTGGACTGAAAGCAAGTATACGAGCCCCCAATTTGAATGAATATTAATGCATGCATTATGTTAATTTCACCTAAATAGGATTAAATTATGCAATGGGTTTGCTGTAATTACACAAGCAACCTCTCTTCCTTTTTGATGTAAGCTTAATGATTTGTGTCGTTCTGGGATGCAGATCATTCATCCACTTCTGCAGACAAGCAATGAGCGTCCCTGTGAGAACCTTCGTTGCTCTCACCTGTGTGTGCTGGGCCCAGGCCCCAAAGGGGTCTGCAAGTGTCCCTCTGGTCTGCTCCTAGCTGAGGATGGCCTCACCTGCTCCAACCTGGTCAACTCTGCCTTCCTCTTGGTGCTCTCGCCAACTGTTGTCACACAGGTATGACTCTGGCCACTGCAGGTTTACCCATTTCACTTGGTACTGCACTATATTCAATGCCACTAGGTACATATTGTGTGAAGTAATAGTCTGTCTTCTAATTTGAATTGAGTTTTATTTCAGTATACATGGCAGCTAAAACAGTTTAGGAATGCTTGGTTACCTTCACAAAAGCTGTCAGTAATAAGCTGGGCTTTGAAAGGCTGTGGAAGCCCGGTTGACTTTCCTTGCCATTTGTGTGCAATTCAGGAATAAACACAAAGATTCTCCACCTTGTAAGTCAACACTATATACACTGCTCAAAAAAATAAAGGGAACACTAAAATGAAACATCCTAGATCTGAATGAAATATTCTTATTAAATAATTTTTTCTTTACATAGTTGAATGTGCTGACAACAGAATCACACAAATTATCAATGGAAATCAAATTTATCAACCCATGGAGGTCGGGATTTGGAGTCACACTCAAAATGAAAGTGGAAAACCACACTACAGGCTGATCCAACTTTGATGTAATGTCCTTAAAACAAGTCAAAATTGGACTCTGTAGTGTGTGTGTGTGGCCTCCACGTGCCTGTATGACCTCCCTACAACGCCTGGGCATGCTCCTGATGAGGTGGCGGATGGTCTCCTGAGGAATCTCCTCCCAGACCTGGACTAAAGCATCGGCCAACTCCTGGACAGTCTGTGGTGTGGTTTTGGTGGATGGAGTGAGGCACGATGTCCCATATGTGCTTAATTGGATTCAGGTCTGGGGAACGGGCGGGCCAGTCCATAGCATCAATGCCTTCCTCTTGCAGGAACTGCTGACACTCCAGCCACATGAGTTCTAGCATTGTCTTGCAGTAGGAGGAACCCAGGGCCAACCGCATCAGCATATGGTCTCACAAGGGGTCTGAGGATCTCATCTCGGTACCTAATGGCAGTCAGGCTACCTCTGGCGAGCACATGGAGGGCTGTGCGGCCCCCCCACACCATGACTGACCCACCGCCAAACCGGTCATGCTGGAGGATGTTGCAGGCAGCAGAACGTTCTCCACGGCGTCTCCAGACTCTGTCACATGTGCTTAGTGTGAGCCTGCTTTCATCTGTGTAGAGCACAGGGCGCCAGTGGCCAATTTGCCAATCTCTGTGTTCTCTGGCAAATGCCAAACGTCCTGCACGGTGTTGGGCTGTAAGCACAACCCCCACCTGTGGACGTCGGGCCCTCATAGCACCCTCATGGAGTCCTGTTTCTGACCGTTTGAGCAGACACATCCACATTTGTGGCCTGCTGGAGGTGATTTTGCAGGGCTCTGGCAGTGCTCCTCCTTGCACAAAGGCGGAGGTAGAGGTCCTGCTGCTGGGTTGTTGGCCTCCTCCACGTCTCCTGATGTACTGGCCTGTCTCCTGGTAGCGCCTCCATGCTCTGGACACTACGCTGACAGACACAGCAAACCTTCTTGCCACAGCTCGCATTGATGTGCCATCCTGGATGAGCTGCGCTACCTGAGCCACTTGTGTGGGTGTAGACTCCGTCTAGGTGAAATGTATTGTCAATCAGTGTTGCTTCCTAAGTGGACAGTTTGATTTCACAGAAGTGTGATTGACTTGGAGTTACATCGTGCTATTTAAGTGTTCACTTTATTTTTTTGAGCAGTGTATGTATACATTTTTTTTAGATCTACCTGCAGACCATGCACAGTGCTGTGGGTCTGAAAAGCTGGCCGGAGCACCTCGCCCTACCTCTCCCCAATGTCAACGAGGCAGCTATGTTGGATTACACCCTGCAAGATCAGACTCTGTACCTAGCTGACTCTGGCCAATCGTCTGTAGTCCTCTTCAAGCTGAAGGAGACCGGCTTGGTGCCTCGCGGCCAGTTCCTGCAACTCAAAGGGGACACAGTTACAGCCCTGGCTCTAGACTGGATAACCCTCAGCGTATACTGGAGTAGCACCAAGCAGCCACGGCTGCAGGTCACCTCTTCCAGTGGGGAACACACTGCTGTGTTAATTCAGGATATTGGAAGTCTGGAGTCCATAGCGCTTCACCCACTCAGTGGAAGACTCTGTTTTACCAACCTGGCCAAGCAGGGGAAGGCGCTCAGGTGGAGTGTGCTCACATGGATGGGGTGAAGCGCGCTCCGGTGTGGAAGGATGCTTTTCAGCCCACCTCCCTGACTTTCTCCAACAAGGGCAATGAGATCTACTGGGCTGACATCGGTGAGGAATTCATTGTTTATAGATTTTTAAAAGGGTTTTACTCTATCAACAAGTCTATTATGTTCTAGGTTATGGGGTGATCGGCTCTGTCAGAGTTGATGGTACTGGATACAAGGCGTTTAAGACTGGGGATGGCCTGACTGCATTTGCACTCAGCAATGGCATGCTCCTCTGGGTGACAGACAGTGGTAATGTGGATTATTTTTAAACTGCTGCTTCCACCAAAACCTAGTGCTATGTTATGTCTTACTGTGGTTAGTAGATGGCTCTGTTTAGTCATTAACCAAAGTAGCACTAACAAGGATAATGGTTGATCTTTAACCCAAAGTTCTTTCACTGTGGTTTTGGATTATCATGGATGTTGTGTTGATCATGTACATGTTCCTATCAAATGTTTCAGACACAACCAAAGTTTGGTATAGAGATGATCCATTGACTAAGAAGCTTTGGTTCGAGGTAAACACTGAAATTGTCAGTTTGAAGGCGTACAGCAAGTCCAGCCAGATGGGTAAGAGGACACATTTGCACATAACCCACTACTCTATCATTTACTGATATGTGACTTTTCAACCTTTACTCTTTCTCATCCATTTCCAGGCTCTAACCTCTGCTCAGATGGGAATGGAGACTGCAGTCACTTGTGTTTGGCTCTTCCTGGTGGTAGGACCTGTAGGTGTGCCCATGACCATTACCCAGTCAATGTCACATACTGCGCCCCAGACCAGCACTGCCCAGCTGGAAGTAGACCCTGTCTGGATGGGCACACATGCTTCCCCCTGGAGAAGTTCTGTGACGGACATCCTGACTGCTCTGACACTTCAGATGAGAACTGCAAGTCTTCTTTACATTGAAACATCGATAATCTTCCCTTTCCCATTGTTATGAGCTTAAGAAAAGATTATCACAGTTCAATTACAAAGATTTGTAGCTATCATAACTCTGCATTCTCCAATCCTGGTCTTGGGGACCACAAGTGTTTACGCGTCCTTATTTAAATCTGGTGTGTAGTGCTAAGGAAAAAAAAATGTGCAGCTCTTGAATCGCTGTCATAACTTTTAAACTAATTTGAATACAAACTGGTCTTATGTATTCCCCATTGTCTCAGGTGTCCATCTCAAAGGGAAGTCTGTCAAGGCCAAAGCCCCAAACCAGCTTCCCAGTCCCAGCTTTCCTATACCTGCAGATCCTGGCTCCACCTCTCTGGACAACAGTTGGCTGGTGAGAAACCTGGAAGCCCAGCAGTGTAGTGAAAAGCACTGCAATGGAAATGGGGAGTGTGTGGAGACCAATGGGGGCATCTCCTGTGCCTGTGGTTTAGGCTACAGTGGAGACTCCTGCCAAAACCAGCTCACCAAGACTATGCAAGGCCCACTCATCTATGGGGCCATTGGCCTCTGTGCTGCAATTGTTGTTATCAGTGTCCTCGCTGCGGTGGTTAAGAGGAAGACTGCAAACACAAGGTACACCATAACAAACTGCTTGATACTGTAGGTCTTCCCCCTTAATGTCTCCACAATATCGATCTGTTCTCGTGGTGTTTCAGAATCCATTCTGACGTTTAGCCAGTTTGTCAAGATTGAGATTATATTCACCTTTTCCATTCCCAGGAGAGCCAACCCTGTGGCAAAGCAGACTAGTATGATTGAGCTGGAGAAGGGTGAAGGAGCTTCTTCACCTAACAGTGACTTTGCAGAGGTACAGTAGCCTGTTATACTGTATTTTAAAGCAGTTGATTGAAAACATTGTTTTGCTTCATGGTTGCTTTTATTTCACAGGAAGTGGTGTCGTCTGTGGATTAACTAACTTATCAGCAGCCTCTTTCTATTCAATAAAGTTTAATTTTCTACAGTTCTGTTTGTCTTTATCTACACAATCGCAATTCAAATGAACATTTTGCTTCTGAGTATCTCTACATAAGGTTAGTTGTGAGTTCTTGTGTATGAAAGGAAGGCTAGATTTGACAATTGAGAAATGACTCCTGCTTTATTGGTTTTAGTTATGAAGTCAAAGCTTTCAATATGTCTTTGGGTCGTGGCGCGGCTCACAGCGAAGTGACCATATACCACAAACACAGTGTCCTTCTGCTATTATAAACTGGTTACCAACATAGTGCCTGTGAGCAATGAGTCACTCAACATGTTAAACACTAATTTTACATGTTGGGTACAGAGATTATCTGTAAGGTCCCTCAGTCAAGCAGTGAATTTCAAATGCTGATTAAACCACAAAGACCAGGGAGTTGTTCCAATGCCTCGCAAAGGGCACCTATTGGTATAAATAAAAAGCAGACCTTGAATATCCCTTAAGCATAAGTTCATTACATTTTTATGTATCAACACACCGTCACTAAGCTACAGGAGTTCTTCCTAAAGCTGTTGCCCGAGAGGAAGGAAACCGCTCGGATATCGCCAGTGTTGATTTTAAGAATTAAATGGCTGTGATGGGAGAACTGCTGGATCTACATTGCAGTTACTCCACAATACTAACAAAATTCAGTGGCAACGAAGCCTATACGTAACAAAGTTGCAAACAGGATGCATGTTTTGTAGTAAGGCCCTAAAGTAGTACTGCTGAGAATTTACCAAAGCAATGAACTTTTTGTCTTTAGTGTTGTGTAAATACAACATTGAGTACCACTCTCCATATTCAACTATAGTGGTGACTGCATCATGTGTATGCTTGTAATTTGTTAATGACTGGAGTTTCGAGCTGGGAAAAATGGTGCTAAGAACAATCCTATGGGGACAACCTGGTCTGCTTTCCACCAGACACTGGGAGATGACTTGTCCTTTCAGAAGGACGATGACCAAAAATGAGGCCAAATCTACATGAGTTGCTTACCAAGAAGACTGTTCCTGCGTGGCAGTAAAGTTCAGGTAGCTTTAAGTTAACGCAAGACCTGAAAATGGTTGTCTTGCAATGCTCAACCTGTGGCAGCGCTTGAAGAATGGGCAAAGGTTGCACAACCAAGGTGAAGAAAGCTCTTAGACGTACCTAGAAAGTATTGACTGAATATTTATGCAAATGCATGCTATTAAATTTCTAATCACTTTCATCAGGTGTGTAGATGGGTGAGACCATTTTGAGTAAGGGCTGTATAATGTGGAATAAGTCAAGGGGTATACATTTTAATAACGAAATATATCCACCAATCCAAAGAGGCGGGAGCTTGACAGCCTGCCGTTCTGCTCTGTGACAACAAATCCCATTAGGGCGGAGACAAGCATCTCGTCATTATATGCAGTATCTCTGATGACAGGCAGAAGGAAAGGAAGCAAATGAGGGGTTTCGATAAATCTGCCCCTGGCCCCCACGTAGGCGTGTTTTACACCGGCTGAAAGTTGATAGCATTCGATTTGGAACTTGGCTGCCTTCTGGGTATTCAAAAAAACGGGGAACTCAGACTCTCCGACTTCAGTGGGTTCAAGACAACTGGGAACTCGTAAGAAAACGAGCTCCGACTGGGAAACATTATTTTGAAAGGTTATCCAACTCGGAATTTCAGATCTGATGCCGTGAGGGGCCTTTGCTCAGTTCAACAGGGGCCAGCATAAATAACTCCCTCAGAGACAAATATTAGGGGGACAAGCGTCCTCTCTCCTCATCTCTTTCTGAAATGCCATTGGAGGAGAAGTCCAGAGGGGATGGATCTCTGGCTTTGTCATCCAATGGGTTTTGATAAGGAGGCAAAGAGAGAGGATGTGAGGAGTATGCAATTGAGATCGAAATGCTCCCACACTCTACAAATTGGCCTACTGCTCCTCCCCCCTCACTGATGGTTCAATTGGTATCACTTGGCATCATTATAAAATCCTTGACCTGATCTCTTGTGTTGTTTGGTCCACTTGCATTAATCAGGCATGGCTTTCTGTTTGCTTCTGTGTATAGCAATTTTGGAAATCACAGGTGAGCTAGTTGTACCAAAATGGATGTGAATAATCACCCCTCCATAGTTCACATTGCTGTATTTACTGAAAAATATCACCTTTAATTCCCTTGAGTGTCGCTGTTCAAACCATCTCATATTTACATCTTAAACTTATAGAACGAATGTGTGATTTGTTGTGCCCTACTTTTTCCAAACAGTATTGAGTGCAGCAGCGCAGACCCCGTTGAACTGCAACCTGGGCACCAAACCTTGCAAGGATGGATCTGAGTGTGTACTCCACCAACATGTGTGCGACGGAGAAGCCGACTGTAGGGATGGTTCTGATGAGGAGGACTGCACTGTCGCATGCAATAATGGTAGGGCCCTGTTTGAGTACCTCTTCAAATGCATCCATTCCTATCTATGAAGAAATGGTTTCTACTCCATTGTTTTCATCAATTTTACTGTGTTAAACAAGGAAAGGGTATATTTTAAAGTATTCACAGTAGTTATCCAAGATCTATTGAGTCAAATGCATGCTTTCAATCTGTCCGTGCATAACACTTGAAGTGTTGTTTCAACATCCACATAGGGCAGTTTCTGTGTGCCCATGGGAAGAAATGCATTGACCAGCGGCAGGTGTGTGACGGTGTGGCCCAGTGTCAGGACCGCTCTGATGAGTTGGACTGCCTGAATTCCATGGAAGGCTGTGTTCACCACTGTGACAACAAGACCCGCTGCCTCCCAGACACCTTCCTCTGTGATGGAGAGAGGGACTGCCTGGATGGCACTGACGAAGCCAACTGCGGTAATGCCCCCTCTGTGTCACTTGCCTTTAGTTGAATTTTGAAACCATGATCGATCCATCCTTATTTATAGCTTACAGAAGTTGAAAGATGTGAGATTATTTTTGCCTTCCTTTTGGTAGTAAGGTCAGTATTTCACCCTATCCCTAGATTCAGACTCTACTGATCTTAAAAGTCATCACAATGTTGCTGAGAATGGCAACAATGGGAATACCACAATGTCTGCACCAGCACCCCTCAAGTGCCCTTTTGGCACTAAACCATGCCGGGACAGGATTGAGTGTGTTCTTTACAACCATGTGTGCGATGGAGAGGCGGACTGTAAGGATGGCTCGGATGAGGAAGAGTGTATATTAGAATGTGAACGTGGTAAGAAAATCATCAGTGATAATTAAATATATATGAACAGTAGTTTGAAGTTTTTAAAATAATATTCCTGCCCTTGGTTTTATTGTACAGTACATGACAATACTCCTCTTTAGTGTAATACATGCTTAAAGTAACAACCTTTTGTATTAACTAGCATACTGGAATTTACTCACATACACACAGAACATGGTTGCGTAGACCACTGTGCATGGTATGCATGTTTAGCGATCTGTCTTTGAGACGGTCCTCGCAGGTCACCATTTATCAGTGTTATTGATTGCACTTAATGGTACTGTATGTTCAGGCCAGTTTCAGTGTGCACATGGGAAGAAATGCATTGACCAGAGGCAGGTGTGTGACGGTGTGGCCCAGTGTCAGGACCGCTCTGATGAGTTGGACTGCCTGAAGCCCATGGAGGGCTGTGTTCACCACTGTGACAAGACCCGCTGCCTCCCAGACACCTTCCTCTGTGACGGAGAGAGGGACTGCCTGGATGGCACTGATGAGGCCAACTGTGGTAAGTTCAACTTCCAATGAATTACTGAACAGGGGCTATGTTAACCTTAAGTCCTAAAATGCTTGCTGAAAGAAATGGTTTAATACTCCCAACAGTGGCACAAACACCACAGGGTTTCCCACTGTTTTACTTTCACTGATCCAAACTAAGTTAAACTCAATAAATGTCCCTTTGACCCATAGCTGATGAGAGCTGCAATAGTGGGGAGTTCCGTTGCACCAGTGGTCAGTGTTTATCCGTAAGCATGCGCTGTGACGGGCATCCTGACTGTCAGGATCGCTCTGACGAGGAGAGCTGCACCGAGCCCCCCCAGTGCACCACCAAGCTCCGGTGCCCACAAAGCCAGGAGTGCCTGCTGGAGGAGTGGGTCTGTGATAGGGAGCAGGACTGTAAAGATGGCTCTGATGAAAAGGTGGGAATATTTAGGCTGGGTGCAATTGTTTCTGCTCTTGCCAACTCCTTGTTTGGCATGACAAATGTATTAGGAGTCGGCAGGAAGCACATTGGCACCCATGCTAGGTAATATTTGAGATTTCTGCGTTTGGAGGATGTAGACGTGACTAGACGGCAAAATTAATTTGACTCCCAATTATTTTTAATGTCGTCGTTGGATAGTAATGTGCTTTTGCCTCGTGATACAAATCAAAACCTAGATCTAATACACAGTATATTGAGTTCTCTTTCAGAATTGCAAGATGGTCCAATTGAAGTGTGGCGATTTCCAGTGGGCCTGTACATCTAAGAACCAGTGTGTTCCCAAAGCATGGAGATGTGATGGAACAAAGGACTGCGCTGATGAAAGTGATGAGGCAGGATGTGAGTAAAGTTATTTCAGCTATATATGATTTGTTAATTACTGGGTTAGTATGTGGTGACAATCTGTAACAGTAAATAAAGCCTTTAACTGAGATTGTATTAGAAATGAAGTTGGGTATTGTGTGTGTGTGTGTGTGTTCTCAGGTGGTCAGGTTGCAACATGCCCCTCTCACCAGTTCCAGTGTGGCAGCACGTGGGAGTGTTTGGACACAGCCCTGGTGTGTAACACGGTCAGAAACTGTGCTAATGGTTCTGACGAGGGTGGCAACTGCCAAGCAAAGTGTCCAGACAAAACCCAATGTGCCCATAACTGTTACAGCACACCACATGGAACGGTGAGTAATGGGGGGGCTTGTGTAGTTTGTTACAAAGCTTCTTGAAGTACAGTTTTGTCTCTCGTTTTAGATTTCTGAGTGACCTCTTCTAACGATTTCCTTTTTCCTCGACGTAGAGGTGTGGCTGTAAGGCTGGTTACCGACTCCAAGAGGACACAGTGTCCTGTGTTGATATTGATGAGTGTGAAGGCGGTAGACCAGGTGTTTGCAGCCACCTATGCGTCAACACCCAGGGCTCCTTCCAGTGTCATTGCTACCCTGGTTACCTGCTGGAATCTGATGGTCGCCACTGCAAGATCACAGGTAAAATGATTTTCTTTTAAATCCAGATTTAGTGACCAATCATGGAAATTCCCTCTGCTGGATGGGGTCTTTAGATATTTGTTTTAATTAAGGGAGACTGCACGAATGTGAACAGCATTTGTGAAAGCCGAGTATTGCCCGGAGAAAGTACTCTCCTATTAATTTAACACAGTAGGCCTATAACAACCCACTGTCTTCCCACAGGTGAGCCCTACCTACTGGCCTCTGTGCAGACTGAGCTGTTCCTGTTTGGGCTGAGAAGCAGCAGTCTGGATGTCCTGGTGTCCTCTGCTAAGAAAGCCATCCTGTCCCTGGACTATGACTGGAGGGATCAGAAAGTGTTCTGGGTCAGCCTGGATTCAGAGAGCATCAAATGGTCCTCTCTACACCAGAAAAAGACAGGAACTCTTGTCAAAGGTTAGTTGTGTGGTTAAACTGAGAATCTGTTAAACTGGTTGCGACTGTAAAAATAGCACATCTTATAAAAAGCACAGGTCAGTGTTCACTGGGGTTAACTAAAACTAACATAATCGTAATCCTTTTAATCTCACTACAGGCATCAAATCTGATTGCATTGCTGTTGACTGGGTAGGGAGAAACCTGTACTGGATTGATGGCATTGGAGGTGGTCGGATTATTGCTGTTGGCTTAAACTCAACCATCATAAACTCTATGGATCTCACAGTCATCCTCGATGAGGACTTCGAACAACCTCGCTCTCTGGCACTCCTGCCACAGAAGGGGCAAGTTATTTTCTAGGTGTAACACAAGTGGCACCCACCCAAACAATCTGTTATTCTGGTGATGACTAAACTAATACATGCGGCTAAACAGTGTTGATCAGGGGCAGGCTCCTGCCTATTGAATTGGTTTCCACCTAGAGATGTTTAACTACTGGCCTATGATAGGATCATGGTCTTTGATGGCTTATGCATTACTGTCAGTAATCAATAATAAAATATTGATTTGGCTTTAACTGCAGGATCATGTTCTGGTCGGAGATTGGTAACGAGGTGAAGATTGAGCGGGCGGGAATGGACGGGTCTGAGAGGAGAGTAGTGGTCAGTCACAGCCTCAGCCTCAGCTGGCCAGGCGGTCTGGCTGTGGACACACTAGGGGAGAGGATCTACTGGACGGACGAGAAGCTCCGGTGCATCGGCTCAGCCAACCTGGATGGCGGGGACATTGAGGTACTACAGAAATGGGTTTGCATACGACGAGATCAGACTTGTATTGCGTGTTGCTGTATGCCAAGGTGCATGAAATTAAATCCACATGGGTTGGACACCCTAGATCCCTCAAACTCAACTCTGGCTCTTGAAGCCAGTTACACTGCTTTTCTCATTGTTCTGCTCTAATCAGACTGGTTTAGACCCGGGACACCAGGTGTGTGCATGCAATTAATGATCAAGTAGAACACAAGCAGCAGGTTCTGGACCTCATAGGGTTAGACCCCAGGCCTTGATAAAGGCGCATTGTAACATTTATCTGTTCCTTTCATTCCTGAAGCTTCTGCAGATGATGGAGACAACCAACCCGTTCTCTGTCACAGTTTACAATGACCTGCTCTACTGGTCAGACACCAGGAGGAGAACTATTCAAAGGGCTCATAAAATCACTGGAAAGAACCGCAAAGTTCTCCTCAAACGACCTGGACAACCTTTTGGACTGAAAGCAAGTATACGAGCCCCCAATTTGAATGAATATTAATGCATGCATTATGTTAATTTCACCTAAATAGGATTAAATTATGCAATGGGTTTGCTGTAATTACACAAGCAACCTCTCTTCCTTTTTGATGTAAGCTTAATGATTTGTGTCGTTCTGGGATGCAGATCATTCATCCACTTCTGCAGACAAGCAATGAGCGTCCCTGTGAGAACCTTCGTTGCTCTCACCTGTGTGTGCTGGGCCCAGGCCCCAAAGGGGTCTGCAAGTGTCCCTCTGGTCTGCTCCTAGCTGAGGATGGCCTCACCTGCTCCAACCTGGTCAACTCTGCCTTCCTCTTGGTGCTCTCGCCAACTGTTGTCACACAGGTATGACTCTGGCCACTGCAGGTTTACCCATTTCACTTGGTACTGCACTATATTCAATGTCACTAGGTACATATTGTGTGAAGTAATAGTCTGTCTTCTAATTTGAATTGAGTTTTATTTCAGTATACATGGCAGCTAAAACAGTTTAGGAATGCTTGGTTACCTTCACAAAAGCTGTCAGTAATAAGCTGGGCTTTGAAAGGCTGTGGAAGCCCGGTTGACTTTCCTTGCCATTTGTGTGCAATTCAGGAATAAACACAAAGATTCTCCACCTTGTAAGTCAACACTATATACACTGCTCAAAAAAATAAAGGGAACACTAAAATGAAACATCCTAGATCTGAATGAAATATTCTTATTAAATAATTTTTTCTTTACATAGTTGAATGTGCTGACAACAGAATCACACAAATTATCAATGGAAATCAAATTTATCAACCCATGGAGGTCGGGATTTGGAGTCACACTCAAAATGAAAGTGGAAAACCACACTACAGGCTGATCCAACTTTGATGTAATGTCCTTAAAACAAGTCAAAATTGGACTCTGTAGTGTGTGTGTGTGGCCTCCACGTGCCTGTATGACCTCCCTACAACGCCTGGGCATGCTCCTGATGAGGTGGCGGATGGTCTCCTGAGGAATCTCCTCCCAGACCTGGACTAAAGCATCGGCCAACTCCTGGACAGTCTGTGGTGTGGTTTTGGTGGATGGAGTGAGGCACGATGTCCCATATGTGCTTAATTGGATTCAGGTCTGGGGAACGGGCGGGCCAGTCCATAGCATCAATGCCTTCCTCTTGCAGGAACTGCTGACACTCCAGCCACATGAGTTCTAGCATTGTCTTGCAGTAGGAGGAACCCAGGGCCAACCGCATCAGCATATGGTCTCACAAGGGGTCTGAGGATCTCATCTCGGTACCTAATGGCAGTCAGGCTACCTCTGGCGAGCACATGGAGGGCTGTGCGGCCCCCCCACACCATGACTGACCCACCGCCAAACCGGTCATGCTGGAGGATGTTGCAGGCAGCAGAACGTTCTCCACGGCGTCTCCAGACTCTGTCACATGTGCTTAGTGTGAGCCTGCTTTCATCTGTGTAGAGCACAGGGCGCCAGTGGCCAATTTGCCAATCTCTGTGTTCTCTGGCAAATGCCAAACGTCCTGCACGGTGTTGGGCTGTAAGCACAACCCCCACCTGTGGACGTCGGGCCCTCATAGCACCCTCATGGAGTCCTGTTTCTGACCGTTTGAGCAGACACATCCACATTTGTGGCCTGCTGGAGGTGATTTTGCAGGGCTCTGGCAGTGCTCCTCCTTGCACAAAGGCGGAGGTAGAGGTCCTGCTGCTGGGTTGTTGGCCTCCTCCACGTCTCCTGATGTACTGGCCTGTCTCCTGGTAGCGCCTCCATGCTCTGGACACTACGCTGACAGACACAGCAAACCTTCTTGCCACAGCTCGCATTGATGTGCCATCCTGGATGAGCTGCGCTACCTGAGCCACTTGTGTGGGTGTAGACTCCGTCTAGGTGAAATGTATTGTCAATCAGTGTTGCTTCCTAAGTGGACAGTTTGATTTCACAGAAGTGTGATTGACTTGGAGTTACATCGTGCTATTTAAGTGTTCACTTTATTTTTTTGAGCAGTGTATGTATACATTTTTTTTAGATCTACCTGCAGACCATGCACAGTGCTGTGGGTCTGAAAAGCTGGCCGGAGCACCTCGCCCTACCTCTCCCCAATGTCAACGAGGCAGCTATGTTGGATTACACCCTGCAAGATCAGACTCTGTACCTAGCTGACTCTGGCCAATCGTCTGTAGTCCTCTTCAAGCTGAAGGAGACCGGCTTGGTGCCTCGCGGCCAGTTCCTGCAACTCAAAGGGGACACAGTTACAGCCCTGGCTCTAGACTGGATAACCCTCAGCGTATACTGGAGTAGCACCAAGCAGCCACGGCTGCAGGTCACCTCTTCCAGTGGGGAACACACTGCTGTGTTAATTCAGGATATTGGAAGTCTGGAGTCCATAGCGCTTCACCCACTCAGTGGAAGACTCTGTTTTACCAACCTGGCCAAGCAGGGGGAAGGCGCTCAGGTGGAGTGTGCTCACATGGATGGGGTGAAGCGCGCTCCGGTGTGGAAGGATGCTTTTCAGCCCACCTCCCTGACTTTCTCCAACAAGGGCAATGAGATCTACTGGGCTGACATCGGTGAGGAATTCATTGTTTATAGATTTTTAAAAGGGTTTTACTCTATCAACAAGTCTATTATGTTCTAGGTTATGGGGTGATCGGCTCTGTCAGAGTTGATGGTACTGGATACAAGGCGTTTAAGACTGGGGATGGCCTGACTGCATTTGCACTCAGCAATGGCATGCTCCTCTGGGTGACAGACAGTGGTAATGTGGATTATTTTTAAACTGCTGCTTCCACCAAAACCTAGTGCTATGTTATGTCTTACTGTGGTTAGTAGATGGCTCTGTTTAGTCATTAACCAAAGTAGCACTAACAAGGATAATGGTTGATCTTTAACCCAAAGTTCTTTCACTGTGGTTTTGGATTATCATGGATGTTGTGTTGATCATGTACATGTTCCTATCAAATGTTTCAGACACAACCAAAGTTTGGTATAGAGATGATCCATTGACTAAGAAGCTTTGGTTCGAGGTAAACACTGAAATTGTCAGTTTGAAGGCGTACAGCAAGTCCAGCCAGATGGGTAAGAGGACACATTTGCACATAACCCACTACTCTATCATTTACTGATATGTGACTTTTCAACCTTTACTCTTTCTCATCCATTTCCAGGCTCTAACCTCTGCTCAGATGGGAATGGAGACTGCAGTCACTTGTGTTTGGCTCTTCCTGGTGGTAGGACCTGTAGGTGTGCCCATGACCATTACCCAGTCAATGTCACATACTGCGCCCCAGACCAGCACTGCCCAGCTGGAAGTAGACCCTGTCTGGATGGGCACACATGCTTCCCCCTGGAGAAGTTCTGTGACGGACATCCTGACTGCTCTGACACTTCAGATGAGAACTGCAAGTCTTCTTTACATTGAAACATCGATAATCTTCCCTTTCCCATTGTTATGAGCTTAAGAAAAGATTATCACAGTTCAATTACAAAGATTTGTAGCTATCATAACTCTGCATTCTCCAATCCTGGTCTTGGGGACCACAAGTGTTTACGCGTCCTTATTTAAATCTGGTGTGTAGTGCTAAGGAAAAAAGAAATGTGCAGCTCTTGAATCGCTGTCATAACTTTTAAACTAATTTGAATACAAACTGGTCTTATGTATTCCCCATTGTCTCAGGTGTCCATCTCAAAGGGAAGTCTGTCAAGGCCAAAGCCCCAAACCAGCTTCCCAGTCCCAGCTTTCCTATACCTGCAGATCCTGGCTCCACCTCTCTGGACAACAGTTGGCTGGTGAGAAACCTGGAAGCCCAGCAGTGTAGTGAAAAGCACTGCAATGGAAATGGGGAGTGTGTGGAGACCAATGGGGGCATCTCCTGTGCCTGTGGTTTAGGCTACAGTGGAGACTCCTGCCAAAACCAGCTCACCAAGACTATGCAAGGCCCACTCATCTATGGGGCCATTGGCCTCTGTGCTGCAATTGTTGTTATCAGTGTCCTCGCTGCGGTGGTTAAGAGGAAGACTGCAAACACAAGGTACACCATAACAAACTGCTTGATACTGTAGGTCTTCCCCCTTAATGTCTCCACAATATCGATCTGTTCTCGTGGTGTTTCAGAATCCATTCTGACGTTTAGCCAGTTTGTCAAGATTGAGATTATATTCACCTTTTCCATTCCCAGGAGAGCCAACCCTGTGGCAAAGCAGACTAGTATGATTGAGCTGGAGAAGGGTGAAGGAGCTTCTTCACCTAACAGTGACTTTGCAGAGGTACAGTAGCCTGTTATACTGTATTTTAAAGCAGTTGATTGAAAACATTGTTTTGCTTCATGGTTGCTTTTATTTCACAGGAAGTGGTGTCGTCTGTGGATTAACTAACTTATCAGCAGCCTCTTTCTATTCAATAAAGTTTAATTTTCTACAGTTCTGTTTGTCTTTATCTACACAATCGCAATTCAAATGAACATTTTGCTTCTGAGTATCTCTACATAAGGTTAGTTGTGAGTTCTTGTGTATGAAAGGAAGGCTAGATTTGACAATTGAGAAATGACTCCTGCTTTATTGGTTTTAGTTATGAAGTCAAAGCTTTCAATATGTCTTTGGGTCGTGGCGCGGCTCACAGCGAAGTGACCATATACCACAAACACAGTGTCCTTCTGCTATTATAAACTGGTTACCAACATAGTGCCTGTGAGCAATGAGTCACTCAACATGTTAAACACTAATTTTACATGTTGGGTACAGAGATTATCTGTAAGGTCCCTCAGTCAAGCAGTGAATTTCAAATGCTGATTAAACCACAAAGACCAGGGAGTTGTTCCAATGCCTCGCAAAGGGCACCTATTGGTATAAATAAAAAGCAGACCTTGAATATCCCTTAAGCATAAGTTCATTACATTTTTATGTATCAACACACCGTCACTAAGCTACAGGAGTTCTTCCTAAAGCTGTTGCCCGAGAGGAAGGAAACCGCTCGGATATCGCCAGTGTTGATTTTAAGAATTAAATGGCTGTGATGGGAGAACTGCTGGATCTACATTGCAGTTACTCCACAATACTAACAAAATTCAGTGGCAACGAAGCCTATACGTAACAAAGTTGCAAACAGGATGCATGTTTTGTAGTAAGGCCCTAAAGTAGTACTGCTGAGAATTTACCAAAGCAATGAACTTTTTGTCTTTAGTGTTGTGTAAATACAACATTGAGTACCACTCTCCATATTCAACTATAGTGGTGACTGCATCATGTGTATGCTTGTAATTTGTTAATGACTGGAGTTTCGAGCTGGGAAAAATGGTGCTAAGAACAATCCTATGGGGACAACCTGGTCTGCTTTCCACCAGACACTGGGAGATGACTTGTCCTTTCAGAAGGACGATGACCAAAAATGAGGCCAAATCTACATGAGTTGCTTACCAAGAAGACTGTTCCTGCGTGGCAGTAAAGTTCAGGTAGATTTAAGTTAACGCAAGACCTGAAAATGGTTGTCTTGCAATGCTCAACCTGTGGCAGCGCTTGAAGAATGGGCAAAGGTTGCACAACCAAGGTGAAGAAAGCTCTTAGACGTACCTAGAAAGTATTGACTGAATATTTATGCAAATGCATGCTATTAAATTTCTAATCACTTTCATCAGGTGTGTAGATGGGTGAGACCATTTTGAGTAAGGGCTGTATAATGTGGAATAAGTCAAGGGGTATACATTTTAATAACGAAATATATCCACCAATCCAAAGAGGCGGGAGCTTGACAGCCTGCCGTTCTGCTCTGTGACAACAAATCCCATTAGGGCGGAGACAAGCATCTCGTCATTATATGCAGTATCTCTGATGACAGGCAGAAGGAAAGGAAGCAAATGAGGGGTTTCGATAAATCTGCCCCTGGCCCCCACGTAGGCGTGTTTTACACCGGCTGAAAGTTGATAGCATTCGATTTGGAACTTGGCTGCCTTCTGGGTATTCAAAAAAACGGGGAACTCAGACTCTCCGACTTCAGTGGGTTCAAGACAACTGGGAACTCGTAAGAAAACGAGCTCCGACTGGGAAACATTATTTTGAAAGGTTATCCAACTCGGAATTTCAGATCTGATGCCGTGAGGGGCCTTTGCTCAGTTCAACAGGGGCCAGCATAAATAACTCCCTCAGAGACAAATATTAGGGGACAAGCGTCCTCTCTCCTCATCTCTTTCTGAAATGCCATTGGAGGAGAAGTCCAGAGGGGATGGATCTCTGGCTTTGTCATCCAATGGGTTTTGATAAGGAGGCAAAGAGAGAGGATGTGAGGAGTATGCAATTGAGATCGAAATGCTCCCACACTCTACAAATTGGCCTACTGCTCCTCCCCCCTCACTGATGGTTCAATTGGTATCACTTGGCATCATTATAAAATCCTTGACCTGATCTCTTGTGTTGTTTGGTCCACTTGCATTAATCAGGCATGGCTTTCTGTTTGCTTCTGTGTATAGCAATTTTGGAAATCACAGGTGAGCTAGTTGTACCAAAATGGATGTGAATAATCACCCCTCCATAGTTCACATTGCTGTATTTACTGAAAAATATCACCTTTAATTCCCTTGAGTGTCGCTGTTCAAACCATCTCATATTTACATCTTAAACTTATAGAACGAATGTGTGATTTGTTGTGCCCTACTTTTTCCAAACAGTATTGAGTGCAGCAGCGCAGACCCCGTTGAACTGCAACCTGGGCACCAAACCTTGCAAGGATGGATCTGAGTGTGTACTCCACCAACATGTGTGCGACGGAGAAGCCGACTGTAGGGATGGTTCTGATGAGGAGGACTGCACTGTCGCATGCAATAATGGTAGGGCCCTGTTTGAGTACCTCTTCAAATGCATCCATTCCTATCTATGAAGAAATGGTTTCTACTCCATTGTTTTCATCAATTTTACTGTGTTAAACAAGGAAAGGGTATATTTTAAAGTATTCACAGTAGTTATCCAAGATCTATTGAGTCAAATGCATGCTTTCAATCTGTCCGTGCATAACACTTGAAGTGTTGTTTCAACATCCACATAGGGCAGTTTCTGTGTGCCCATGGGAAGAAATGCATTGACCAGCGGCAGGTGTGTGACGGTGTGGCCCAGTGTCAGGACCGCTCTGATGAGTTGGACTGCCTGAATTCCATGGAAGGCTGTGTTCACCACTGTGACAACAAGACCCGCTGCCTCCCAGACACCTTCCTCTGTGATGGAGAGAGGGACTGCCTGGATGGCACTGACGAAGCCAACTGCGGTAATGCCCCCTCTGTGTCACTTGCCTTTAGTTGAATTTTGAAACCATGATCGATCCATCCTTATTTATAGCTTACAGAAGTTGAAAGATGTGAGATTATTTTTGCCTTCCTTTTGGTAGTAAGGTCAGTATTTCACCCTATCCCTAGATTCAGACTCTACTGATCTTAAAAGTCATCACAATGTTGCTGAGAATGGCAACAATGGGAATACCACAATGTCTGCACCAGCACCCCTCAAGTGCCCTTTTGGCACTAAACCATGCCGGGACAGGATTGAGTGTGTTCTTTACAACCATGTGTGCGATGGAGAGGCGGACTGTAAGGATGGCTCGGATGAGGAAGAGTGTATATTAGAATGTGAACGTGGTAAGAAAATCATCAGTGATAATTAAATATATATGAACAGTAGTTTGAAGTTTTTAAAATAATATTCCTGCCCTTGGTTTTATTGTACAGTACATGACAATACTCCTCTTTAGTGTAATACATGCTTAAAGTAACAACCTTTTGTATTAACTAGCATACTGGAATTTACTCACATACACACAGAACATGGTTGCGTAGACCACTGTGCATGGTATGCATGTTTAGCGATCTGTCTTTGAGACGGTCCTCGCAGGTCACCATTTATCAGTGTTATTGATTGCACTTAATGGTACTGTATGTTCAGGCCAGTTTCAGTGTGCACATGGGAAGAAATGCATTGACCAGAGGCAGGTGTGTGACGGTGTGGCCCAGTGTCAGGACCGCTCTGATGAGTTGGACTGCCTGAAGCCCATGGAGGGCTGTGTTCACCACTGTGACAAGACCCGCTGCCTCCCAGACACCTTCCTCTGTGACGGAGAGAGGGACTGCCTGGATGGCACTGATGAGGCCAACTGTGGTAAGTTCAACTTCCAATGAATTACTGAACAGGGGCTATGTTAACCTTAAGTCCTAAAATGCTTGCTGAAAGAAATGGTTTAATACTCCCAACAGTGGCACAAACACCACAGGGTTTCCCACTGTTTTACTTTCACTGATCCAAACTAAGTTAAACTCAATAAATGTCCCTTTGACCCATAGCTGATGAGAGCTGCAATAGTGGGGAGTTCCGTTGCACCAGTGGTCAGTGTTTATCCGTAAGCATGCGCTGTGACGGGCATCCTGACTGTCAGGATCGCTCTGACGAGGAGAGCTGCACCGAGCCCCCCCAGTGCACCACCAAGCTCCGGTGCCCACAAAGCCAGGAGTGCCTGCTGGAGGAGTGGGTCTGTGATAGGGAGCAGGACTGTAAAGATGGCTCTGATGAAAAGGTGGGAATATTTAGGCTGGGTGCAATTGTTTCTGCTCTTGCCAACTCCTTGTTTGGCATGACAAATGTATTAGGAGTGGGCAGGAAGCACATTGGCACCCATGCTAGGTAATATTTGAGATTTCTGCGTTTGGAGGATGTAGACGTGACTAGACGGCAAAATTAATTTGACTCCCAATTATTTTTAATGTCGTCGTTGGATAGTAATGTGCTTTTGCCTCGTGATACAAATCAAAACCTAGATCTAATACACAGTATATTGAGTTCTCTTTCAGAATTGCAAGATGGTCCAATTGAAGTGTGGCGATTTCCAGTGGGCCTGTACATCTAAGAACCAGTGTGTTCCCAAAGCATGGAGATGTGATGGAACAAAGGACTGCGCTGATGAAAGTGATGAGGCAGGATGTGAGTAAAGTTATTTCAGCTATATATGATTTGTTAATTACTGGGTTAGTATGTGGTGACAATCTGTAACAGTAAATAAAGCCTTTAACTGAGATTGTATTAGAAATGAAGTTGGGTATTGTGTGTGTGTGTGTGTGTTCTCAGGTGGTCAGGTTGCAACATGCCCCTCTCACCAGTTCCAGTGTGGCAGCACGTGGGAGTGTTTGGACACAGCCCTGGTGTGTAACACGGTCAGAAACTGTGCTAATGGTTCTGACGAGGGTGGCAACTGCCAAGCAAAGTGTCCAGACAAAACCCAATGTGCCCATAACTGTTACAGCACACCACATGGAACGGTGAGTAATGGGGGCTTGTGTAGTTTGTTACAAAGCTTCTTGAAGTACAGTTTTGTCTCTCGTTTTAGATTTCTGAGTGACCTCTTCTAACGATTTCCTTTTTCCTCGACGTAGAGGTGTGGCTGTAAGGCTGGTTACCGACTCCAAGAGGACACAGTGTCCTGTGTTGATATTGATGAGTGTGAAGGCGGTAGACCAGGTGTTTGCAGCCACCTATGCGTCAACACCCAGGGCTCCTTCCAGTGTCATTGCTACCCTGGTTACCTGCTGGAATCTGATGGTCGCCACTGCAAGATCACAGGTAAAATGATTTTCTTTTAAATCCAGATTTAGTGACCAATCATGGAAATTCCCTCTGCTGGATGGGGTCTTTAGATATTTGTTTTAATTAAGGGAGACTGCACGAATGTGAACAGCATTTGTGAAAGCCGAGTATTGCCCGGAGAAAGTACTCTCCTATTAATTTAACACAGTAGGCCTATAACAACCCACTGTCTTCCCACAGGTGAGCCCTACCTACTGGCCTCTGTGCAGACTGAGCTGTTCCTGTTTGGGCTGAGAAGCAGCAGTCTGGATGTCCTGGTGTCCTCTGCTAAGAAAGCCATCCTGTCCCTGGACTATGACTGGAGGGATCAGAAAGTGTTCTGGGTCAGCCTGGATTCAGAGAGCATCAAATGGTCCTCTCTACACCAGAAAAAGACAGGAACTCTTGTCAAAGGTTAGTTGTGTGGTTAAACTGAGAATCTGTTAAACTGGTTGCGACTGTAAAAATAGCACATCTTATAAAAAGCACAGGTCAGTGTTCACTGGGGTTAACTAAAACTAACATAATCGTAATCCTTTTAATCTCACTACAGGCATCAAATCTGATTGCATTGCTGTTGACTGGGTAGGGAGAAACCTGTACTGGATTGATGGCATTGGAGGTGGTCGGATTATTGCTGTTGGCTTAAACTCAACCATCATAAACTCTATGGATCTCACAGTCATCCTCGATGAGGACTTCGAACAACCTCGCTCTCTGGCACTCCTGCCACAGAAGGGGCAAGTTATTTTCTAGGTGTAACACAAGTGGCACCCACCCAAACAATCTGTTATTCTGGTGATGACTAAACTAATACATGCGGCTAAACAGTGTTGATCAGGGGCAGGCTCCTGCCTATTGAATTGGTTTCCACCTAGAGATGTTTAACTACTGGCCTATGATAGGATCATGGTCTTTGATGGCTTATGCATTACTGTCAGTAATCAATAATAAAATATTGATTTGGCTTTAACTGCAGGATCATGTTCTGGTCGGAGATTGGTAACGAGGTGAAGATTGAGCGGGCGGGAATGGACGGGTCTGAGAGGAGAGTAGTGGTCAGTCACAGCCTCAGCCTCAGCTGGCCAGGCGGTCTGGCTGTGGACACACTAGGGGAGAGGATCTACTGGACGGACGAGAAGCTCCGGTGCATCGGCTCAGCCAACCTGGATGGCGGGGACATTGAGGTACTACAGAAATGGGTTTGCATACGACGAGATCAGACTTGTATTGCGTGTTGCTGTATGCCAAGGTGCATGAAATTAAATCCACATGGGTTGGACACCCTAGATCCCTCAAACTCAACTCTGGCTCTTGAAGCCAGTTACACTGCTTTTCTCATTGTTCTGCTCTAATCAGACTGGTTTAGACCCGGGACACCAGGTGTGTGCATGCAATTAATGATCAAGTAGAACACAAGCAGCAGGTTCTGGACCTCATAGGGTTAGACCCCAGGCCTTGATAAAGGCGCATTGTAACATTTATCTGTTCCTTTCATTCCTGAAGCTTCTGCAGATGATGGAGACAACCAACCCGTTCTCTGTCACAGTTTACAATGACCTGCTCTACTGGTCAGACACCAGGAGGAGAACTATTCAAAGGGCTCATAAAATCACTGGAAAGAACCGCAAAGTTCTCCTCAAACGACCTGGACAACCTTTTGGACTGAAAGCAAGTATACGAGCCCCCAATTTGAATGAATATTAATGCATGCATTATGTTAATTTCACCTAAATAGGATTAAATTATGCAATGGGTTTGCTGTAATTACACAAGCAACCTCTCTTCCTTTTGATGTAAGCTTAATGATTTGTGTCGTTCTGGGATGCAGATCATTCATCCACTTCTGCAGACAAGCAATGAGCGTCCCTGTGAGAACCTTCGTTGCTCTCACCTGTGTGTGCTGGGCCCAGGCCCCAAAGGGGTCTGCAAGTGTCCCTCTGGTCTGCTCCTAGCTGAGGATGGCCTCACCTGCTCCAACCTGGTCAACTCTGCCTTCCTCTTGGTGCTCTCGCCAACTGTTGTCACACAGGTATGACTCTGGCCACTGCAGGTTTACCCATTTCACTTGGTACTGCACTATATTCAATGTCACTAGGTACATATTGTGTGAAGTAATAGTCTGTCTTCTAATTTGAATTGAGTTTTATTTCAGTATACATGGCAGCTAAAACAGTTTAGGAATGCTTGGTTACCTTCACAAAAGCTGTCAGTAATAAGCTGGGCTTTGAAAGGCTGTGGAAGCCCGGTTGACTTTCCTTGCCATTTGTGTGCAATTCAGGAATAAACACAAAGATTCTCCACCTTGTAAGTCAACACTATATACACTGCTCAAAAAAATAAAGGGAACACTAAAATGAAACATCCTAGATCTGAATGAAATATTCTTATTAAATAATTTTTTCTTTACATAGTTGAATGTGCTGACAACAGAATCACACAAATTATCAATGGAAATCAAATTTATCAACCCATGGAGGTCGGGATTTGGAGTCACACTCAAAATGAAAGTGGAAAACCACACTACAGGCTGATCCAACTTTGATGTAATGTCCTTAAAACAAGTCAAAATTGGACTCTGTAGTGTGTGTGTGTGTGGCCTCCACGTGCCTGTATGACCTCCCTACAACGCCTGGGCATGCTCCTGATGAGGTGGCGGATGGTCTCCTGAGGAATCTCCTCCCAGACCTGGACTAAAGCATCGGCCAACTCCTGGACAGTCTGTGGTGTGGTTTTGGTGGATGGAGTGAGGCACGATGTCCCATATGTGCTTAATTGGATTCAGGTCTGGGGAACGGGCGGGCCAGTCCATAGCATCAATGCCTTCCTCTTGCAGGAACTGCTGACACTCCAGCCACATGAGTTCTAGCATTGTCTTGCAGTAGGAGGAACCCAGGGCCAACCGCATCAGCATATGGTCTCACAAGGGGTCTGAGGATCTCATCTCGGTACCTAATGGCAGTCAGGCTACCTCTGGCGAGCACATGGAGGGCTGTGCGGCCCCCCCACACCATGACTGACCCACCGCCAAACCGGTCATGCTGGAGGATGTTGCAGGCAGCAGAACGTTCTCCACGGCGTCTCCAGACTCTGTCACATGTGCTTAGTGTGAGCCTGCTTTCATCTGTGTAGAGCACAGGGCGCCAGTGGCCAATTTGCCAATCTCTGTGTTCTCTGGCAAATGCCAAACGTCCTGCACGGTGTTGGGCTGTAAGCACAACCCCCACCTGTGGACGTCGGGCCCTCATAGCACCCTCATGGAGTCCTGTTTCTGACCGTTTGAGCAGACACATCCACATTTGTGGCCTGCTGGAGGTGATTTTGCAGGGCTCTGGCAGTGCTCCTCCTTGCACAAAGGCGGAGGTAGAGGTCCTGCTGCTGGGTTGTTGGCCTCCTCCACGTCTCCTGATGTACTGGCCTGTCTCCTGGTAGCGCCTCCATGCTCTGGACACTACGCTGACAGACACAGCAAACCTTCTTGCCACAGCTCGCATTGATGTGCCATCCTGGATGAGCTGCGCTACCTGAGCCACTTGTGTGGGTGTAGACTCCGTCTAGGTGAAATGTATTGTCAATCAGTGTTGCTTCCTAAGTGGACAGTTTGATTTCACAGAAGTGTGATTGACTTGGAGTTACATCGTGCTATTTAAGTGTTCACTTTATTTTTTTGAGCAGTGTATGTATACATTTTTTTTAGATCTACCTGCAGACCATGCACAGTGCTGTGGGTCTGAAAAGCTGGCCGGAGCACCTCGCCCTACCTCTCCCCAATGTCAACGAGGCAGCTATGTTGGATTACACCCTGCAAGATCAGACTCTGTACCTAGCTGACTCTGGCCAATCGTCTGTAGTCCTCTTCAAGCTGAAGGAGACCGGCTTGGTGCCTCGCGGCCAGTTCCTGCAACTCAAAGGGGACACAGTTACAGCCCTGGCTCTAGACTGGATAACCCTCAGCGTATACTGGAGTAGCACCAAGCAGCCACGGCTGCAGGTCACCTCTTCCAGTGGGGAACACACTGCTGTGTTAATTCAGGATATTGGAAGTCTGGAGTCCATAGCGCTTCACCCACTCAGTGGAAGACTCTGTTTTACCAACCTGGCCAAGCAGGGGGAAGGCGCTCAGGTGGAGTGTGCTCACATGGATGGGGTGAAGCGCGCTCCGGTGTGGAAGGATGCTTTTCAGCCCACCTCCCTGACTTTCTCCAACAAGGGCAATGAGATCTACTGGGCTGACATCGGTGAGGAATTCATTGTTTATAGATTTTTAAAAGGGTTTTACTCTATCAACAAGTCTATTATGTTCTAGGTTATGGGGTGATCGGCTCTGTCAGAGTTGATGGTACTGGATACAAGGCGTTTAAGACTGGGAATGGCCTGACTGCATTTGCACTCAGCAATGGCATGCTCCTCTGGGTGACAGACAGTGGTAATGTGGATTATTTTTAAACTGCTGCTTCCACCAAAACCTAGTGCTATGTTATGTCTTACTGTGGTTAGTAGATGGCTCTGTTTAGTCATTAACCAAAGTAGCACTAACAAGGATAATGGTTGATCTTTAACCCAAAGTTCTTTCACTGTGGTTTTGGATTATCATGGATGTTGTGTTGATCATGTACATGTTCCTATCAAATGTTTCAGACACAACCAAAGTTTGGTATAGAGATGATCCATTGACTAAGAAGCTTTGGTTTGAGGTAAACACTGAAATTGTCAGTTTGAAGGCGTACAGCAAGTCCAGCCAGATGGGTAAGAGGACACATTTGCACATAACCCACTACTCTATCATTTACTGATATGTGACTTTTCAACCTTTACTCTTTCTCATCCATTTCCAGGCTCTAACCTCTGCTCAGATGGGAATGGAGACTGCAGTCACTTGTGTTTGGCTCTTCCTGGTGGTAGGACCTGTAGGTGTGCCCATGACCATTACCCAGTCAATGTCACATACTGCGCCCCAGACCAGCACTGCCCAGCTGGAAGTAGACCCTGTCTGGATGGGCACACATGCTTCCCCCTGGAGAAGTTCTGTGACGGACATCCTGACTGCTCTGACACTTCAGATGAGAACTGCAAGTCTTCTTTACATTGAAACATCGATAATCTTCCCTTTCCCATTGTTATGAGCTTAAGAAAAGATTATCACAGTTCAATTACAAAGATTTGTAGCTATCATAACTCTGCATTCTCCAATCCTGGTCTTGGGGACCACAAGTGTTTACGCGTCCTTATTTAAATCTGGTGTGTAGTGCTAAGGAAAAAAAGAAATGTGCAGCTCTTGAATCGCTGTCATAACTTTTAAACTAATTTGAATACAAACTGGTCTTATGTATTCCCCATTGTCTCAGGTGTCCATCTCAAAGGGAAGTCTGTCAAGGCCAAAGCCCCAAACCAGCTTCCCAGTCCCAGCTTTCCTATACCTGCAGATCCTGGCTCCACCTCTCTGGACAACAGTTGGCTGGTGAGAAACCTGGAAGCCCAGCAGTGTAGTGAAAAGCACTGCAATGGAAATGGGGAGTGTGTGGAGACCAATGGGGGCATCTCCTGTGCCTGTGGTTTAGGCTACAGTGGAGACTCCTGCCAAAACCAGCTCACCAAGACTATGCAAGGCCCACTCATCTATGGGGCCATTGGCCTCTGTGCTGCAATTGTTGTTATCAGTGTCCTCGCTGCGGTGGTTAAGAGGAAGACTGCAAACACAAGGTACACCATAACAAACTGCTTGATACTGTAGGTCTTCCCCCTTAATGTCTCCACAATATCGATCTGTTCTCGTGGTGTTTCAGAATCCATTCTGACGTTTAGCCAGTTTGTCAAGATTGAGATTATATTCACCTTTTCCATTCCCAGGAGAGCCAACCCTGTGGCAAAGCAGACTAGTATGATTGAGCTGGAGAAGGGTGAAGGAGCTTCTTCACCTAACAGTGACTTTGCAGAGGTACAGTAGCCTGTTATACTGTATTTTAAAGCAGTTGATTGAAAACATTGTTTTGCTTCATGGTTGCTTTTATTTCACAGGAAGTGGTGTCGTCTGTGGATTAACTAACTTATCAGCAGCCTCTTTCTATTCAATAAAGTTTAATTTTCTACAGTTCTGTTTGTCTTTATCTACACAATCGCAATTCAAATGAACATTTTGCTTCTGAGTATCTCTACATAAGGTTAGTTGTGAGTTCTTGTGTATGAAAGGAAGGCTAGATTTGACAATTGAGAAATGACTCCTGCTTTATTGGTTTTAGTTATGAAGTCAAAGCTTTCAATATGTCTTTGGGTCGTGGCGCGGCTCACAGCGAAGTGACCATATACCACAAACACAGTGTCCTTCTGCTATTATAAACTGGTTACCAACATAGTGCCTGTGAGCAATGAGTCACTCAACATGTTAAACACTAATTTTACATGTTGGGTACAGAGATTATCTGTAAGGTCCCTCAGTCAAGCAGTGAATTTCAAATGCTGATTAAACCACAAAGACCAGGGAGTTGTTCCAATGCCTCGCAAAGGGCACCTATTGGTATAAATAAAAAGCAGACCTTGAATATCCCTTAAGCATAAGTTCATTACATTTTTATGTATCAACACACCGTCACTAAGCTACAGGAGTTCTTCCTAAAGCTGTTGCCCGAGAGGAAGGAAACCGCTCGGATATCGCCAGTGTTGATTTTAAGAATTAAATGGCTGTGATGGGAGAACTGCTGGATCTACATTGCAGTTACTCCACAATACTAACAAAATTCAGTGGCAACGAAGCCTATACGTAACAAAGTTGCAAACAGGATGCATGTTTTGTAGTAAGGCCCTAAAGTAGTACTGCTGAGAATTTACCAAAGCAATGAACTTTTTGTCTTTAGTGTTGTGTAAATACAACATTGAGTACCACTCTCCATATTCAACTATAGTGGTGACTGCATCATGTGTATGCTTGTAATTTGTTAATGACTGGAGTTTCGAGCTGGGAAAAATGGTGCTAAGAACAATCCTATGGGGACAACCTGGTCTGCTTTCCACCAGACACTGGGAGATGACTTGTCCTTTCAGAAGGACGATGACCAAAAATGAGGCCAAATCTACATGAGTTGCTTACCAAGAAGACTGTTCCTGCGTGGCAGTAAAGTTCAGGTAGATTTAAGTTAACGCAAGACCTGAAAATGGTTGTCTTGCAATGCTCAACCTGTGGCAGCGCTTGAAGAATGGGCAAAGGTTGCACAACCAAGGTGTATACATTTTTCTTGCGTCATACCTGTGGTATATTGACAAACGCACGGCTGAAATCCTGTTTCAGCTCATCTGCATCCAGGACCCAAACTACTTGGTTTAAACAATGTTTACTTTTAAAGGCTTGATTCTGAAATTAGTTTATGTAGCCTTGAGTGACATGGCCTGGTGAATCACCTTTGTCAAAGCATGCTGCATTGCGTGAGAGGGCATGTGTACTTGACAGTCGTTTCTATTTAATGTGCCAATTCTTGGTGGTTCCAAACTTCTATTTAATAATGATGGAGGCCACTGTGTTCTTGGACCTTCAATGCTGCAGAAATGTTTTGGTACCCTTCCCCAGATCTGTGCCTCGACACAATCCTTTCTCTGGGCTCTACGGACAATTCCTTCAACCTCATGGCTTGGTTTTTGCTCTGACAACTATGGGACCTTTTTTTTTTATATAGTCAGGTGTGCCTTTCCAAATCATGTCTCATTGTAATGTACCAAAGGTGGACTCCAAGTTGGAGATACATCAAGGATGATCATTGGAAACGGGATGCATCTGAGCTCAATTTTGAGTCTCATAGCAAAGGGTCTGAATAAGGTATTACATTTTGTTATATACTTTTCAAACCTGTTTTCGCTTTGTCATTATGGGGTATTGTGTAGATCAGTTTTTTTTTTTTTTAAATGTATCAGTTTTAGAGTCAGACTGTAATGTAACAAAATGTGGAAAAGGGGAAGGTCTGAATGCACTGTATATGTTAACCTGCTCTGACTAATACTGAACATGAAGGAAAAACAGTGTAGTTGGAATAGGATAACTATCAGCCATATTTTATGATCAATTCCCCATTATGCTGCAATGTGATTGCAGCTTCTCTGCTTCAAGCAAAATATGTATCGGTCTGTTTGTTTTTTCCCACCAAAGAAATAAGCTTGTTCTTTTAGTTTGCTGGTTTCCTATGATTAAATAAACATTCTTCTGGTGATGACTAGACTATTTTTCATTGTTTACACAAACCACAACATGTTTACCAAGTTTAGCGTTTTGTCTTCACATTGGTTCATTTGTTCTCTATTCAGTAAAGATATCTTAAATCTGTTTGCTGGATACTCTCTAATTGAAGGATTCTGGGGGGTTGAATTTGAATTTGAAAGGTTATCTTCAAATATAGACAAGATTAAAGTGTGTATTGCCTTAAATGAGTCAAATTAATTATTGATCACACCCACTTCTGCTTGTCTTGCATTTTAACATGCCCCATTCAAACATCTGTTCATAACGTCCTTTTGATTCTAGTCTTACCTGCACAGGATATACAGTAGGAACATCAGCTTTGAATTTGTATTAATTTAGTCTAAACTCCTTAATGCTGAAGAGGACACTCCAAATAATCAAGATCATGATTAGTGTAACAGCTTTACTACTTGTCTTTTCCCGTAGTACTGTTGAGGGTCCAACTGAAAATTAACTACATTTTTACTTACATTTATTTTATTCTTAAAGAAATGAAGGAACATAGTGGAGATTCGAAGGACCACCCTTTATGCTTTCTTTCTGGTGACGGTAACATCTTCCAACCCAGTGAGTGAGTGTCCTTTTTATAATTGTCATCTAATGCACCATACTGTCCAATATTACATAAAGTGAGAGTGTAAAAGGTGTGCTGTGTTTCTCTACACCAAAATATGATTTATATTTGTGAAAATGGGTAATTCGGCATAGGTTCTATTTTAGAACTAAGTCTTTCGAGTCATCCTCAGAGGTCATTGGTCCACCATAGACAACCCTTCAGACACCTGGAAGGAGACAGACCTACCAGACAGTTTTAACCCTAACCCAGCCTCACAATCCTCCTCAGAAGCTGAAGCTACACAAACCTCCCTTCAAACCTACAACTCAAATCATGTCACATGCACTGAATACAACAGGTGCAGAACTTAGTGAAATGCTTACTTAGTTACAAGCTCAACCAACAATACAGGTAAGAAAATACCTTAAAAAAAGTCAAATAATTTAAGAGCAGCAGTAAAATAACAACAGGGCGATATACAGGGAGTACCCATAAAGAGTCAATGTGTGGGGGCACCGGTGTCGAGGTAATTAAGGTAATATGTACATGTAGGTAGTTATTAAAGTGACTATGCATAGATAAGAGAGTAGCAGCAGTGTGGAAGAGGGGGGGAAATTGTAAATAGTCTGGGTAGCCATTTGATCAGATGTTCATGAGTCTTATGGCTTGGGAGTAGAAGCTGTTGAGAAGCCTCTTGGACCAGACATGGTGCTCCATTACCACTTGCCGTGCGGTAGCAGAGAGAACAGTCTATGACTAGGGTGGCTAGAGTCTGACAATTTTTGTGCCTTCCTCTGACACTGCCTGGTATAGAGGTCCTGGATGGCAGGAAGCTTGGCCCCAGTGATGTACTGGGCCGCACGCACTACCCTCTAGTGCCTTGCGGTCAGAGGCCAAGCAGTTGCCATCCTAGGCAGTGATGCTCTCGATGTTGCAACTGTAAAACCTTTTGAGGATCTGAAGACCCATGCCAAATCTTTTCAGTCTCATGAGGGGGAATAGGTTTTGTCGTGCCCTCTTCACAACTGTCTTGGTGTGCTTGGACCATGTTAGTTTGTTGGTGATGTGGACGCCAAGGAACATGAAGCTCTCAACCTGCTCCACTACAGCCCCGTCGATGAGAATGGCGGTGTGCTCGGTCCTCCTTTTCCTGTAGTCCACAATCATCTCCTTTGTCTTGATCTCGTTGAGGGTGAGGTTGTTGTCCTTGTACCACACAGGCAGGTCTATGACCTCCCTATAGGCTGTCTCATCGTTGTTGGTGATCAGGCCAAAACACCAGTCTCAACGTCAACAATGAAGAGGCGACTGTGCAAATCTGCCTAGAAGGCTAGTATCCCAATGAAAAAGCTATATCTCAGACTGGCCAATAAAAATAGGAGATTAAGATGGGCAAAAGAACAGACGCTGGACAGCATCCCGGAGTCACCTCTTCAATGTTGACGTTGAGACTGGTGTTTTGCCGGTACTATTTAATGAGCTGCCAGTTGAGGACTTGGGAGGCGTCTATTTGGCATACCCCCGACGGCAAACCCTAGTACATGTCTTCTTGCTCAGTTGTGCACCGGGGCCTCCCACTCCTCTTTCTATTCTGGTTGGAGCCAGTTTCTTGGCAATTTCTCACATAGAATAGCCTTAATTGTTCAGAACCAGAATAGACTGACGAGTTTCAGAAGAAAGGTCTTTGTTTCTGGCCCTTTTGAGCCTGTAATCAAACCCACAAATGCTGATGCTCCAGATACTAAACTAGTCTAAAGAAGGCCAGTTTTATTGCTTCTTTAAAATCAGCACAATAGATTTCAGCTGTGCTAACATAATTGAAAAAGGGTTTTCTAATGATTAATTAGCCTTTTCAAATGATAAACTTGGATTAGCTAACACAACGTGCCATTGGAACACAGGAGTGATGGTTGCTGATAATGGGCCTCTTTACACCGATGTAGGTATTCCATTTTTATTTTAAATCTGCCGTTTCCAGCTACAATACTCATTTACAACATTTCTGATAAATGTTATGTTATTTTAAATTTGATGTTATCTTTAAAAAACAAGGACATTTCTAAGTGAACGTTGGCTAAAAGTACAGATGGCAAAGGGAGATTTGCCACTCGCCACCTGATCCTCACACGGCACCCCGATCTCTTTCCGTGAAATCTCAGTTTCTTTCTCCAGCGAATGACGGGGATGAGGGCCTGTTCGGCAGTTGAGTACATCCTTACCGTCAAAAATAATGTGTCCAATTTGAGGTGAGTAATCACTGTTCTGATGTCCAGAATCTCTTTTTGGTCATAAAGAGACTGTATTAGAAACATTATGTACAAAATAAGTTACAAACAATGCGACTAAACTAAGCAAAATAGCACGGTGGGTTAAGAGCCAATAAAACAGCAGGCATCCTTTCCGGAGCCATCTTTCATGAATCAGCAGATTCAATAAAATGCCCAGAAAATGAGTCTTCTTCACAACACCCAGTCATCATCGCAGTGACTGATTCTCCTAGTCTGACTTGATGGTGACACAACAGCTCTGCCATCAGTCACTGACATAATCACGTTCCAAGAATTCCATGTGGGCACAACTCCTCCCCCAGCCCCATACATCATTGGGCCCACTCCTCCCCCAGTCTCTTCAGTACTAACTCGGCAGCCAGTTCTATTGGGAACCACTGACGGCAACACGTCTGCGGTGCCAGTTTGCTTCACTGTATACATAACCAGCCATCAGCTAGTTCTTACCAGAAGAGAACATTTAAAGCTTATACAAAAGCAGGCAATAATGATTTCCCCCCCCCCATGTTTCCAGTCTGTATCAGACTGTAAATGTGTATAATTTGTTGGACTTTCTATACATTTCACAGAATGTTAATTGCATTTGTTTTTATAAAGAACACGTTACCACCACTATTCACTATTTATTTTGGGATAACTGACGCAAATCTCAAATTACAGTCGTCACAATCGTGGGTATTTATTATTAGTTACGTTAAAATGTCACTGAATCCCAACACCCGCATCAATGAATGACACCAATGGCAATACAGATGCAATATTTTCATACTCCACTTCTCTCCTTTGTTTGAGCAACAGTACCAACAATATGAGTTAAGCATGGAGTGAGATGTAGTTGCCAACAGCCATTGTCTAACTACAGTATTTATTCAATAATTTACATACATGTGTTATTCATGATAATCCACAGGACTAAGTAAAATGTATATTCAGCTCATACATGGAATGAACACGATTTGATGTTACAGTATATAAAATATTTTTGTTAAATACCTGAGTTTTACAAATAAACAATAAATCCCATTACTATTGTAAAATGTCAGTCTAAAACATTTAGTTAGGCTTTTAGACATTCCAACTTGGGACAAAATGGGAAAATAAATTGTGTGGCTGACTATATTAGATATTATAGGCATCTGATTTCCACATTAAAGACATACTCCGGTACTTTGGCAACTAAGAAAGTATTTTTTAAACCTCCCGCTTTGGACTGGATGTGTCAATGTATAGTCCATACATGCATAATCTATGAGCAGACAGATTACTGTCTTACCTTAATTAGCCACAAAATCCCTAGTTTGAAAGCAACTGTTTTCTTGAAGCCACTCCATTTTCCCTCCAAGTGGGCCAACCGCCTAGCAATTTGAGTTCTAGTCAATAAGTTTCAGCCCCTCACATTTGAGTGACAGCCAACAAGAGGTCTGCCCAGCGTTATCCAATGAGGTTGCAGGGCGGGCCCAACAGCTCACCAAACACAGCAAAGAGCAATGATGTGGTGCACATATCTGCACGTCACAGTGCACAATTTTCGGGGACCACTTTTGGCTAGCGAGCTCTACTTTCAGAACTACTGGTTAAAAAGTATACAAAAAGTGCCGGAGAATCTATAAGAAAATGAATTCCTCATTCACAATTCTCTTCTGCTGGATTTTTATCTGAGAAACAGATAGTTCAATAGCAATGGCTTTTTGTAATGTAATATGGTATATAATAACAGACATTCAATCCAAAAACTACTGTACAACACACTAGACTGTGGATAAAAGTTTAGGACCCCAAGTACTTGGAACCATGTTCTGGAACCCAGGCATGACTAACTGTACTCTTGGCAGAGCAACGTTGGGAAAGATGTGGATAGTATAGTTAAGTCTGTGTAGACTGGGGAAGTAGGGTGGAGCAGAGAGATAACTACGGGGTGGACTCCTAATGTTTTCTCCATAGAATTATAATTATAGATATTCTAATTCTATGGTTCTGGCACTGGGGACTGGGGCTTATGCTCTGGCTCTTGCTGTGGCTCCTGGGGCTGTGGCTCCTGGAGCTGCTGTATCAGTCCCCCATCCTGTGCTGTGTTGTAGGACCCACAGCCACTGCACTTCATTCCCAGAACATGAAAAGGCACTGTACAGTGGGTTTGGCAGTCATTACATATGATCTACAGTTAGGGAAAAGGAGAAAGGAAAGGCTGAGCAAACCGTATCATGAGGCAGAAGTAGTGCTCACTACTGAAACATCAAAAGGGAAGTTTAAATATCCCTCATATACAAGCTTGAAGTGACTCACATTAAATAAACCAATGTAAATCTACACCAGATCAGGGTAGTCACAGTATCCCAGAACACAAGGGACCACAAGAGGTCAGCATGTTTTTTTGTTTGTTGTAAAGTTCAATTTCACATTCAAAGTGAATACATGTGTGTGTAACAGTTTAACTTTAGTCCGTCCCCTCGCCGGGCTCGAACCAGGGACCCTCTGCACACATAGACAACTGACACCCATGAAGCATCGTTACCCATCGCTCCACAAAAGCCGCGGCCCTTGCAGAGCAAGGGGAACCACTACTTCAAGTTCTCAGAGCAAGTGACGTCACCGATTGAAACACTATTAGTGCGCACCACTGCTAACTAGCTAGCCATTTGACATCGGTTACATGTGTCATACCTTCACAGTGGCATCCTGGTATTCAGTGGGCATGGGTGACTGAGCCATATCTTTGTCCATCTGCTCCCAGGAGTCCTCCATATTCCAGGCCGAGTGCATACAGAGTGGGCAGCGATATGCACTGAAGAGAAAATATAGAGGCAATATTCCTGGTCACACAGATCCCTGCTTATATGAAAGTCATGCAGATTATATGATTTATAAGTTATTGAAAGTAATTAGGATTCATATATGATTAGTAGCACAATATTTGAAAAGGAATAGGGACATTACCCAGTTCGGACCATGTCATCAAAGCAAGTTCTGAAAAACAAAGAAAACCAGTGAACATTCTAAAAATTGTTCCATAGACCAGAAGACAAGAGTAAGTAAGACTCCACTAATGCACCTGCTGTATCAGCCATCAGATTAACAGTGGCATCAATGCAATATTTTGGGGGGGGTCATATAGGCTAATGACAATGGTTTTGAGAGTGTTATGAAGAAAATGTCATACTTGTGTAGAAGATGGCCACACGGAAGAACGTGAGCTCCTATTCTTGATGTGTGCATATCCTTAGAGAGGACAAAACATTATGCATGTATTGATTATAAACTGTATGAGGAAAAGTACTTGTGAAATTGTCAAATACAGGTTGTGAATTCCTATAAAACAATATTGTACACCGAGTATACCAAACATTAGGAAAACCTTCCTAATATTTAGCAGATTTGACAAGTGACATCAATAAGGGATCATAGCTTTCACCTGGTCAGTCTATCATGGAAGAGCAGGTGTTCTTAATGTTTTGTACACTCAGTGTATAGTAAACAACATAATAAAAGTGAAATGCACAGCAATCGTTTAACTGATCTTACTATTCATTAACTTACCTCCATACACACTGGGCAGTTCTGTCTTGAAACATTTTCAACACACTGAAACAAAAAAACAGTCTTGTACAGATAAATTAAGTGAAAGACACAAGCCATGGCATTAGAACTATTGTATTGGGGCAATTCCATGGTAACGTATTTACGCTGAGACTTTTCACATAAATATATATACCAAACAAAAACCATTGATTTTAGAGTTGTACAGTTTGCTAAACCTTGAAATCAAGATTTTGTTTGGTGTATATTTGAAAGTGAAAAATCTGAGACTCAGCGTAATTCCAGTACCATGGAATTGCCCATTTACAGACCAGCAACAAATATAATAACGGTCATAGCGGAGGCTGACAATCACCTTGTGATTTCCTCGTAGATCACTGGCTAAACAGAGATTGCACTTCTGACAGTGGAAGTATTTCTCCCTTGGTCCAATCCTGCAGGAGAACATAACATGACCATACATATTTGATATGCTATTCAAGTGTTTTAAGACACCAATATTTGCAAATAAAATGGAAATCTAAAATATGCCTGAGGTCAGAAGCTGGTCAGATATATCAGATGATGAACTTGGGTGAACTATATATGGAATATGTCAAACAACAAGACATTTACTCACCTGCATATTCCACAAGGCTGACAGTGATACTGCTTCTTGTCTTTATCAAACAGGTGACAGATATCACAGTAATAGTCCCCAAATGTAACATTACACTCCTGGCAGGTTTTTTGTGCCTGCAAGAAGAACCAGATGTAAGAAATGAAATGGGACAAACAATGGGACCATATTGATATGTTGAATGAACAGTATAGATGGGACTCAGAGACTGACAACAGTTCCCCTCGAACATAATTACCTGCTGTACTGTGTTGCAGACTGAGCACTGCACCTCTTTGACCAGGAAGCGGTCCATTTGATGGTCCTCTTCAGCATCATGACACAGGCGACAAACATATGCTTTACCACAACATGGAGCCTGGGTGACATAAACAAGTTTGGGCAGGGCTTGAGAAACAAACCAACACATTCCATGGTGGACCGTGCCTTTTCCTTCCACACAACACACCTTTGGAACTCCTTCTGACAATCTTAGAGCTGTTCAGACTGTCTGCTCTTTTAAAGCAGGTCTTAAGACCCTTCCTCCACATTTTTTGTTTAATCAAAAGCGCTTTACAAATGTAATTTATTATTACATTGATTTGACTAATTTGGTGATCATGGTACTTGGGACTACCAAGTACCATGAGGGTTGCCTCCTCTTCATGATGATAGATGTTAACCCTACAATTACAAAGAATTATACTTCTATGGTGTAACTTAGCTAAACATTCTTCTCATGTGCATACATTCATTTACAGTAACGTTAGCTGACTAAGGTTGATTTAAGACCATGACAAGCCGATCGCTAGCTAACGTTATTCAGATAGCTAGCATGGCTAGCTATATACGAATGACACCAAGGCAAACTAATGTTACATTAATGTAAAATACAAAAACAATATTTACAACTATACATTTCCTAATTCATGACCTAACATATTTCAATGTCCTCTTCAGACAGCTAACGTTAGCAATTTAGCCAGCAACCTAACGCACTAGCGTGCGAGTAGCTAGCTATATAGGTCTGGTATGACTGTGCAAACCACGTTAGCTATTATAAAGCAGGGAACATGAACAAGACAATCAATAACAGTCTTAATATCTCGTCGAAATAAAAAACAATTTCTCACTTTCAAAAAACAGCTGCGTATGTAGTGATCACATCCAACAGGAGCAGCCATTTTTCCATTTATGACTGTTTCTTCTTTATTTTCTCCTATGAGCAGCTCTTGAGCGCATTACTGCCACCTAACGCGCTGGAGGGGCGCTCATGGCGCAACTCTCTGCAACGCTGGCTGCAAACCGGATCAAATTAACGTGTAATTTGACTTTTCGTAGCAAGTTAGTAGAATTTATGCAGGTTAAGGTTAGGAAACGAGTAAGGGATAGCTAAAATAAAATACAAAAACCAACTTTTGATGTTCATTTTACAAAGTCCCTTCTTGCTGTGACCCTGCAACCGCTCTGGTTGCAACCCTCATGAAAATAACTTGGTTCAGGCGACCCAATTGTTCAGAACAGGCAACACAATTAGTCAGGTTTTCCTCCAACAAAATAACAATTTAACCTTCTAACGTCTGATAGGCAAGCTGTTTTGTGGTATCAGAAAATCAATTTGCTTCAGAAAGTAGTGGTGTCCTGCCACAAGGGGGCCCTGTTTACTTATTATCATAGGCCTACAAGGGACATCAACCGTATAGTCCAAAAATCAAATCAAATCAAATTTTATTTGTCACATACACATGGTTAGCAGATGTTAATGCAAGTGTAGCGAAATGCTTGTGCTTCTAGTTCCGACAATGCAGTAATAACCAGCAAGTAATCTAACTAACAATTCCAAAACTACTGTCTTATACACAGTGTAAGGGGATAAAGAATATGTACATAAAGATATATGAATGAGTGATGGTACAGAGCAGCATAGGCAAGATACAGTATATGGTATTGAGTACAGTATATACATATGAGATGAGTATGTAAACAAAGTGGCATAGTTAAAGTGGCTAGTGATACATGTATTACATAAGGATGCAGTCAATGATATAGAGTACAGTATATACGTATGCATATGAGATGAATAATGTAGGGTATGTAACATTATATAAGGTAGCATTGTTTAAAGTGGCTAGGGATATATTTACATCATTTCCCATCAATTCCCATTATTAAAGTGGCTGGAGTTGAGTCAGTGTCAGTGTGTTGGCAGCAGCCACTCAATGTTAGTTAGTGGTGGCTGTTTAACAGTCTGATGGCCTTGAGATAGAAGCTGTTTTTCAGTCTCTCGGTCCCAGCTTTGATGCACCTGTACTGACCTCGCCTTCTGGATGATAGCGGGGTGAACAGGCAGTGGCTCGGGTGGTTGATGTCCTTGATGATCTTTATAGCCTTCCTGTAACATCGGGTGGTGTATGTGTCCTGGAGAGCAGGTAGTTTGCCCCCGGTGATGCGTTGTGCAGACCTCACTACTCTCTGGAGAGCCTTACGGTTGTGGGCGGAGCAGTTGCCGTACCAGGCGGTGATACAGCCCGCCAGGATGCTCTCGATTGTATATCTGTAGAACTTTGTGAGTGCTTTTGGTGACAAGCCGAATTTCTTCAGCCTCCTGAGGCTCACTACTGTTCCATCGATGTGGATAGGGGGGTGTTCCCTCTGCTGTTTCCTGAAGTCCACAATCATCTCCTTAGTTTTGTTGACGTTGAGTGTGAGGTTATTTTCCTGACACCACACTCCGAGGGCCCTCACCTCCACCCTGTAGGCCGTCTCGTCGTTGTTGGTAATCAAACCTACCGTTGTTGTGTCGTCCTCAAACTTGATGATTGAGTTTGAGGCGTGCGTGGCCACGCAGTCGTGGGTGAACAGGGAGTACAGGAGAGGGCTCAGAACGCACCCTTGTGGGGCCCTAGTGTTGAGGATCAGCGGGGTGGAGATGTTGTTGCCTACCCTCACCACCTGGGGGCGGCCCGTCAGGAAGTCCAGTACCCAGTTGCACAGGGTGGGGTCGAGACCCAGGGTCTCGAGCTTGATGACGAGCTTGGAGGGTACTATGGTGTTGAATGCCGAGCTGTAGTCGATGAACAGCATTCTCACATAGGTATTCCTCTTGTCCAGATGGGTTAGGGCAGTGTGCAGTGTGGTTGAGATTGCATCGTCTGTGGACCTATTTGGGCGGTAAGCAAATTGGAGTGGGTCTAGGGTGTCAGGTAGGGTGGAGGTGATATGGTCCTTGACTAGTCTCTCAAAGCACTTCATGATGACGGAAGTGAGTGCTACGGGGCAGTAGTCGTTTAGCTCAGTTATCTTAGCTTTCTTGGGAACAGGAACAATGGTGGCCCTCTTGAAGCATGTGGGAACAGCAGACTGGTATAGGGATTGATTGAATATGTCCGTAAACACACCGGCCAGCTGGTCTGCGCATGCTCTGAGGGCGCGGCTGGGGATGCCGTCTGGGCCTGCAGCCTTGCGAGGGTTAACACGTTTAAATGTCTGGCTGCAGTGAAGGAGAGTCTGCATGTTTTCGTTGTAGGCCGTGTCAGTGGCACTGTATTGGCCTCAAAGCGGGCAAAAAAGTTATTTAGTCTGCCTGGGAGCACGACATCCTGGTCCGTGACTGGGCTGGATTTCTTCTTGTAGTCCGTGATTGACTGTAGACCCTGCCACATGCCTCTTGTGTCTGAGCCGTTGAATTGAGATTCTACTTTGTCTCTGTACTGACGCTTAGCTTGTTTGATAGCCTTGCGGAGGGAATAGCTGCACTGTTTGTATTCGGTCATGTTACCAGTCACCTTGCCCTGATTAAAAGCAGTGGTTCACGCTTTCAGTTTCACACGAATGCTGCCATCAATCCACGGTTTCTGGTTAGGGAATGTTTTAATCGTTGCTATGGGAACGACATATTCAACGCACGTTCTAATGAACTCGCACACTGAATCAGCATATTCGTCAATATTGTTATCTGACGCAATACGAAACATATCCCAGTCCAGAACGTGATGGAAGCAGTCTTGGAGTGTGGAGTCAGCTTGGTCGGACCAGCGTTGGACAGACCTCAGCGTGGGAGCCTCTTGTTTTAGTTTCTGTCTGTAGGCAGGGATCAACAAAATGGAGTCGTGGTCAGCTTTTCCGAAAGGAGGGCGGGGCAGGGCATTATATGCGTCGCGGAAGTTAGAGTAACAATGATCCAAGGTTTTTCCACCCGTGGTTGCGCAATCGATATGCTGATAAAATTTAGGGAGTCTTGTTTTCAGATTAGCCTTGTTAAAATCCCCAGCTACAATGAATGCAGCCTCTGGATAAATGGATTCCAGTTTGCAAAGAGTCAAATAAAGCTTGTTCAGAGCCATCGATGTGTCTGCTTGGGGGGGGTATATACGGCTGTGATTATAATCGAAGAGAATTCTGTTGGTAGATAATGTGGTCGACATTTGATTGTGAGGAATTCTAAATCAGGTGAACAGAAGGATTTGAGTTCCTGTATGTTTCTTTCATCAAACCATGTCTCGTCAGCCATAAGGCATACGCCCCCGCCCCTCTTCTTACCAGAAAGATGTTTGTTTCTGTCGGCGCGATGTGTGGAGAAACCCGCTGGCTGCACCGCCTCCGATAGCGTCTCTCCAGTGAGCCATGTTTCCATGAAGCAAAGAACGTTACAGTCTCTGATGTCCCTCTGGAATGCTACCCTTGCTCGGATTTCATCAACCTTGTTGTCAAGAGACTGGACATTGGCAAGAAGAATGCTAGGGAGTGGTGCACGATGTGCCCGTCTCCGGAGTCTGACCAGAAGACCGCCTCGTTTCCCTCTTTTTCGGAGTCGTTTTTTTTCGGTTGCTGCATGGGATCCATTCCGTTGTCCTGTTTGAAAGGCAGAACACAGGATCCGCGTCGCGAAAAACATATTCTTGGTCGTACTGATGGTGAGTTGACGCTGATCTTATATTCAGTAGTTCTTCTCGACTGTATGTCATGAAACCTAAGATGACCCGGGGTACTAATGTAAGAAATAACACGTAGTCCATGATAACGCTAAGATTAGGCCCAGGTTTTCCCTCTGGACAATGGAGATCCAAAATAATAGAGTTGTGTTGTTGCTAAATTCTGTATTTGCTCTTTACAGTCCCTAAACTCGAATGACATGACATTTCTATCTGCTACATTCAGTGTGCTACAGATTCAAAGAGTGTGTGATGTTTATTACTAATAACGTATACTCAAAATCATCATGCTTTTTAAAACAATACAAAACATACGCATACAAACGACAACATACAGATGTACACAAATATCCACAACATCACCTCTGCCCAGACCCACCAACTCACACCCCCATCTCAAGCACCCACATTACGCTTCACAACATGGCCTTTTTGTTTCTCTCCGTCGCCCACAAACTTTCAACATTCAGATAATAAAGCATTTGACCTGTCCATTGTGTTAACGATGGAGGATTGGTTGATTTCCATTTTGTAAGTACAGTGGGGCAAAAAAGTATTTAGTCAGCCACCAATTGTGCAAGTTCTCCCACTTAAAAAGATGAGAGAGGCCTGTAATTTTCATCAAAGGTACACTTCAACTATGACAGACAAAATGAGAAAATAAATCCAGAAAATCACATTGTAGGATTTTTAATGAATTTATTTGCAAATTATGGTGGAAAATACAAACAAGCAAGATTCCTGGCTCTCACAGACCTGTAACTTCTTCTTTACCTGTATTAATGGCACCTGTTTGAACTTGTTATCAGTATAAAAGACACCTGTCCACAACCTCAAACAGTCACACTCCAAACTCCACTATGGCCAAGAACAAAGAGCTGTCAAAGGACACCAGAAACAAAATTGTAGACCTGCACCAGGCTGGGAAGACTGAATCTGCAATAGGTAAGCAACTTGGTTTGAAGAAATGAACTGTGGGAGCAATTATTAGGAAATGGAAGACATACAAGACCACTGATAATCTCCCTCGATCTGGGGCTCCACGCAAGATCTCACCCCGTGGGGTCAAAATGGTCACAAGAACGGTGAGCAAAAATCCCAGAACCACACGGGGGGACCGAGTGAATGACCTGCAGAGAGCTGGGACCAAAGTAACAAAGCCTACCATCAGTAACACACTACGCCGCCAGGGACTCAAATCCTGCAGTGCCAGACGTGTCCCCCTGCTTAAGCCAGTACATGTCCAGGCCCGTCTGAAGTTTGCTAGAGAGCATTTGGATGATCCAGAAGAAGATTGGGAGAATGTCATATGGTCAGATGAAACCAAAATATAACTTTTTGGTAAAAACTCAACTCGTCGTGTTTGGAGGACGAAGAATGCTGAGTTGCATCCAAAGAACACCATACCTACTGTGAAGCATGGGGGTGGAAACATCATGCTTTGGGGCTGTTTTTCTGCAAAGGGACCAGGAAGGCTGATCCGTGTAAAGGAAAGAATGAATGGGGCCATGTATCGTGAGATTTTGAGTGAAAACCTCCTTCCATCAGCAAGGGCATTGAAGATGAAACGTGGCTGGGTCTTTCAGCATGACAATGATCCCAAACACACCGCCCGGGCAACGAAGGAGTGGCTTCGTAAGAAGCATTTCAAGATCCTGGAGTGGCCTAGCCAGTCTCCAGATCTCAACCCCATAGAAAATCTTTGGAGGGAGTTGAAAGTCCGTGTTGCCCAGCAACAGACCCAAAACATGACTGCTCTAGAGGAGATCTGCATGGAGGAATGGACCAAAATACCAGCAACAGTGTGTGAAAACCTTGTGAAGACCTACAGAAAACGTTTGACCTCTGTCATTGCCAACAAAGGATATATAACAAAGTATTGAGATAAACTTTTGTTATTGACCAAATACTTATTTTCCACCATAATTTGCAAATCAATTCATTAAAAATCCTACTAATCCTAATCCTGGATTTTTTTCTAATTTTGTCTGTCATAGTTGAAGTATACCTATGATGAAAATTACAGGCCTCTCCCATCTTTTTAAGTGGGAGAACTTGCACAATTGGTGGCTGACTAAATACTTTTTTCCCCCACTGTATATGTTTTTTCAACAGGGTTGAGGAGAAAAGTATCGTCCAACACATCGGGTGTCTCACTGCATCCTCATATGCCATGTCTTGAAATATCTAAATGGACATTTACATTGCAATCCGGTGCTCTTTTCTTTTGGGAGAAGAGACTGGAAGAGTATACATATCATATGCACATCAAATCAAAGAAATGATTTACGTTGCAATGTGCAGTAGTTTAGTTGATTCCTGCTAGTCTTCCTGGTGAAGGCCTATGAGATAAAAATTCTCTCCATGTTCCCTTTCTTAGTCAGCTAGGCTACATACAAAGTGTGATGATAACCTATTGTGGTAAAAATCTGTCTTTATCGGTGAGATTTCTAGAACTGGCTGAATGTCGGTGCTGTCTTTTCAACACCACGTAATATAATATAGAATATAAATGTCATTCTAAGGCATATACTGGGCCATTGACAGCCCAGTGCTGTATATCCATGGCCACTTTCACAGAAAACATTCCTCTATGGAACCATCAATCATAATATAATTTCCACATTGTCTTTTCTTACCCAGCAACCAAGAAAAACCATAGATATTTCCAAGTCTTGTCCCAAACATGCCCTCTGCATCAAGTCAACTGTACTCTTAAGAGTTAACCAGAGGTTAGTACAGAATGTCTCATCTGTCATTCTGTATTACAGTTGCTTACTAATTGTTTGTGGCACATTGCTACTTGAATGTGTTGTCACAGTCCAGAGTGTGTCCGCTGCAGGCTAGAAACACGACCCAGATTAAGATGAGAATGAATTTCTCTATGCGGTGGGGGATAGCAGAGATAGCTGCTGAAATGGGCCATGTAAAATATGTAAGCTCTGTGTAGATGTGCAACACTAATTCATGATCTCTGATTTTTACATCAGGACAAAATGTCTCTTTTACATAATATTTTAAATGAAATAAATCTACAGTCACACGCATGCACGCACGCACGCACGCACACACACACACACACACACACACACACACACACACACACACACACACACACACACACACACACACACACACACACACACACACACACACACACACACACACACACACACACACACACACACACACACACACACACACACACACACACAGGGAGAGTAGCATGCTGACTTAGTGTTTTGATGTCAATATGTTCTCTCTGAGTAGGTTACAGTGTCACAGCCACCACCAAAAGCCACAGAGCCAATTATGTCCCTCCAACCCAGACACTCACTGCCTGCAATGGGAGCCCTAATAATGGCCTATCCCTGGGATGTTGAGCATATCATCTGTACTACAGTAGAAGGACAAAACCATATCTGCATGTTAATCAACAACAAATGGATTGGTCTGTGAATGTATTATTACTCTGGATTTTTGTATATTTAAGATTTAAAGACCTTAGTTTGAGGGAGGGAATATAGAGAATTTAAGGGATCTCAGTTCAAGTAATCTCCCCTCAGACTACCAAATGTGGGCTCTGCCTCTGTCTGCCACTGCTGCTAGGACTGCTACATTCCCTTCATGATTGTGCTGTGTATCATGATGAAGGGAAGTGTAGTTTAAGTAGGGTCAAGGTATTGGGGTTTCTATACAGCAGAGGCAGACAGGGTAGAGGCTTTCTGTTCTAGGAACCAGGCAACCATAACAGCCTCAGAGGGCATGGATGGTCCCCCTTCCCTGTTACATGATGTGCTCCAACAGCCTCTCCCCGGAAGCCTGTCTCTGGAGACCTCACCCTGGCTCTAACCCTCGGGCTGTCTGGGTTGCTGCTCTAACTAGGCCATGATAAGGCTAAACGTGTGAAGTGGCAGGTCACTATGAATCTGTGTAACTCAGCTCGAGAACACACACATGAGAAAACACACACATACACACACGTGCCTGCCCTGGAACATCATATGTCATTCACTGTTTATTTTAAGGCCCACAATGTTCTATGGAAAATACACACAATTGTACAGTTGTGCAGTAGTCTATTACACAATCATAATGCTGTTACTAGTGTCTCCTCATTTAAAGACACTATTTATTAAGTGGTTAGGATTATTCCGAGTTGACAGTGTTATTATTTTGGAATGTGATATCATTGTTTTGCTGTCTTTCATACAAAGGATCAAACAGATATGTTTCTTTTAAAAGTTCAGAGAAGTCAAAGAGAAACTGAAGACAGAAGGAATAGAACACAAGTGGAGCCTTGTTTCAGGTGAGGGGGCGAAAACAAGATGATAATTACATAGCGACAAGGTACTGTGACAAACTGTAATTTGGTTGTGCTATATCACGATGCATGGTGGAACTGGCACCATCACCAATCAGGGAGGCAGAGCCTGGGGAAAACACATTCTCACATCACGCCCCCTGCTTCCATCACCACTGGTTAAACATGAACTCAGTAATGCTGAATGTCTGCCATGTACGTTTGCGATATTACAACAACAAAGCATTACTTTAAACAATGAACAATATTTTATCCCCTTGTAAATCATTGCACATCATTGCATTGTGTGATAGAACAGTATCTATTGCAAATTTGTTTATCACGATGCTGGATGTTCATCTCCTCTGTTTCATTAACAAAACAAAAACAATAACAAATGTGCTGGGGTGAACAGTGGCACTGTTTATGTATATATATATATATACTACTTCTTCAAAGTAGCCACCATTTGCCTTGATGACAGCTTTGCATACTCTTGGCATTCTCTCAACCAGCTTCATGAGGTAGTCACCTGGAATGCATTTCAATTAACATGTGTGCCTTGTTAAAAGTTAATTTGTGGAATTTCTTTCCTTCTTAATGCGTTTGAGCCAATCAGTTGTGTTGTGACAAATTAGGGTTGGTATACAGAAGATAGCCCTATTTGATAAAAGACCAAGTTAATATTATGGCAAGATTGCAGCCCAAATAAATGCTTCACAGATCAAGTGACAGACACATCTCAACATCAACTTTGAATAAGGCCTTCATGGTCGAAGTGCTGCAAAGAAACTACAACTAAAGGACACCAATAAGAAGAAGAGACTTGCATGGGCCAAGAAACACGAGCAAGGGACATTAGACCGAGGAAAATGTCCTTTGGGCTGATGAGTCCAAATTTGAGATTTTTTGTTCCAACCGTCGTGTCTTTGTGAGATGCAGAGTAGATGAACGGATGATCTGCGCATATGTGGTTCCCACCGTGAAGCATGGAGGAGGAGGTGTGATGGTGTTGGGGTGCTTTGCTGGGCACACTGTCTATGATTTATTTAGAATTCAAAGCACACTTAATCAGCATGGTTACCACAGCATTCTGCAGCAATAAGCCATCCCATCTGGTTTGTGTTTAGTGGGACTATCATTTATTTTCAACAGGACAATGACCCAACACACCTCCAGGCTGTGTAAGGGCTATTTGACCAAGAAGGAGAGTGATGGATTGCTGCATCAGATGACCTGGCCTCCACAATCACCCGACCTCAACCCTATTGAGATGGTTTTGGATGAGTTGGACCGCAGAGTGAAGGAAAAGTAACCAACAAGTGCTCAGCATATGTGGGAATTCCTTCAAGACTGTTGGAAAAGCATTCCAGGTGAATCTGGTTGAGAGAATGCCAAGAGTGTGCAAAGCTGTCATCAAGGCAAAGGGTGGCTACTTTGAAGAATCTTCAATCTACTTTGAAGAATTTATTTGTTTAATTAACACTTTTTTGGTTACTACATGATTCCATATGTGTTATTTCATAGTTTTGATCTCTTCACTATTTTTCTACAATGTAGAAAATAGTAAAAATAAAGAAAACCCTTGAATGAGTAGGTGTGTCCAAACTTTTGACTAGTACTGTATATATGCATATTTTTTTTATGTGACGAGCCGCCCACTCTGTCTGCATTATTCTTTCTCTTTTGCTCTTGTTTTCCTTAATAGGTTGTCAGTGGGCGGAGCCGGGAGGGTCGTCAGCGAATAAATCGATAAATGCACCTCTTCCCCATTCATTGAGGAGACCCTCTCCATGCAGACACAAATTTTGGTTCTGGCAATGTTGTGGCAATGTTGTGGCAATGTTGTGGCAATGTTGCAATTGTTTGCGTTGGCACCTTTCAACACCCCTCATTATCACATTTATGCATGCAACCACTCACTTACACTACTGATTACAAACTACACACACCATCGTTAATTATATTTAGTTCACTTTAGTTAAATAAATATGTTGCTATTCCTTATCTCCACGTTGTCTCCTTGTTTGTTACACATCTTCGAGCCAGTTTGTGACAATTATTATTATAATTGTTATTTTTTTCCTTAGATTTATGAGGGGGTGCTGCAGCACCCTTAGCACCCCTACTTTCCGCGGCTATGCCCTACACTCTTAGCACCCCTACTTTCCGCGGCTATGCCCTACACTCTTAGCACCCCTACTTTCCGCGGCTATGCCCTACACTCTTAGCACCCCTACTTTCCGCGGCTATGCCCTACACTCTTAGCACCCCTACTTTCCGCGGCTATACCCTACACTCTTAGCACCCCTACTTTCCGCGGCTATGCCCTACACTCTTAGCACCCCTACTTTCCGCGGCTATGCCCTACACTCTTAGCACCCCTACTTTCCGCGGCTATGCCCTAAACTCTTAGCACCCCTACTTTCCACGGCTATGACCTACACTCTTAGCACCCCTACCTTCCACGGCTATGCCCTACACTCTTAGCACCCCTATTTTCCACGGCTATGCCCTACACTCTTAGCTCCCCCACTTTCCGCGGCTATGCCCTACACTCTTAGCACCCCTACTTTCCACGGCTATGACCTACACTCTTAGCACCCCCACTTTCCGTGGCTATGCCCTACACTCTTAGCACCCCTACTTTCCGCGGCTATGCCCTACACTCTTAGCACCCCTACTTTCCGCGGCTATGCCCTACACTCTTAGCACCCCTACTTTCCGCGGCTATGCCCCTACACTCTTAGCACCCCTACTTTCCGCGGCTATGCCCTACACTCTTAGCACCCCTACTTTCCGCTGCTATGCCCTACACTCTTAGCACCCCTACTTTCCACGGCTATGACCTACACTCTTAGCACCCCTACCTTCCACGGCTATGCCCTACACTCTTAGCACCCCTATTTTCCACGGCTATGCCCTACACTCTTAGCTCCCCCACTTTCCGCGGCTATGCCCTACACTCTTAGCACCCCTACTTTCCACGGCTATGACCTACACTCTTAGCACCCCTACTTTCCGCGGCAATGCCTTACACTTTTAGCACCCCTACTTTCCGCGGCTATGCCATACACTCCTAAACATTTTTTTCTCCAAACAGGTTCTTCAACTGTCCCCATAGTACAGTGGTTCCCGAACATTTTATAGTCCCGTACCACTTCAAACATTCAACCTCCAGCTGCATACCACCTCTAGCACCAGGGTCAGCGCACGCTGGGACATAGAGCTCTTATAGTACCAGGGCACAAATAATAATATAATAGTAATCAATAATTGTGCTCTTTATTTAACCATCTTACATATACAACCTTATTTGTTCATTGAAAATTGTGAATAACTCACCACAGGTTAATCAGAAGGGTGTGCTTGAAAGGATGCACATAACTCTGCAATGTTGGGTTATATTGGAGAGAGTCTCAGTCTTAAATAAATTTCCACACACAGTCTGTGCCTGTATTTAGTTTTTATGCTAGTGAGGGCCGAGAATTCACTCTCACATACTGTAGGTACTGTATGTGGTTGCAAAGGGCATCAGTGTCTTCACAGCTCCATTTTCCAAGGCAGGATACTCTGAGTGTAGCCAAATCCAGAAATCTGTCAGTGGCTTCTGATTAAATTACATTTTCACAGAACCACTTGTTGCAATTTCGATGATGCTCTCTTGTTCGGTAAGTGGACTGGAGGGAGGGTATGAAAGGGATAACGAATCCAGTTGTTTGTCATCCGTTTCGGGAAAGTACCTGCGTAATTGTGCCCCCAACTCACGCAGGTGCTTCACTATGTCACATTTGACATTGTCCATAAGCTTGAGTTCATTTGCACACAAAAAATGATATATTGATGGAAAGACCTGTGTGTTGTCCTTGTTAATGCAGACAGAGAAAAGCTCCAACTTCTTAATCATAGCCTCAATTGAATATAGTTGCAAAGAGTACCTGTAATCCTAGATTCCGATCACTCAGGCGAGAAACAACATCACCCAGATAGGCCAGTCGTGTGAGAAACTCGTCATCATGTAAGCGGTTAGACAAGTGAAAACTATGGTCAGTAAAGAAAACTTTAAGCTCATCTCTCAATTGAAAAAAACGTGTCAATACTTTCCCCCTTGATAACCAGCGCACTTCTGTATGTTGTAAAAGTATTACATGGTCGCTGCTCATAGCGCAGAAAACACATGAGAGTTCAGAGCCTTGCTTTAAGAAAGTTAACCATTTTCACTGTCGTGTCCCAAACGTCTTTCAAGCTGTCAGGAATTCCTTTGGCAGCAAGAGCCTCTTGGTGGATGCTGCAGTGTACCCAAGTGACATTGGGAGCATCTACTTGCACGCGTGTTACCACTCCACTATGTCTTCCTGTCATGGCTTTTGCGCCATCAGTACAGATACCAACATGAGCAGCAGCTACGTTTGGCTACATACGGACAGTTAGTGGGATTCCCGCGAGAGAGTAATGGTTAATGTGATTGGATGTTAATTGTTTGACTAGGCTACCTGTATATGACATTGTGAGGTTATTTCGCTGAACACTAGATGCTTTCATTTTATTTTTGGCAGTAAAACGAGGCTACTCAGGCGAGAAAAAAACTCAACAAAATGTATAGGCCCGTTGGAAAATATAAATGGAATGGAATGTTTTTAAATGTGAATCACATTTTTATTTGGCGTACCTCCGATGGCATTGCGCGTACCCCAGTTTGGGAATACCTGCCATAGGAGAACCGTTTTCGGTGCCAGGTAGAAACATTTTTGGTTCGATGTAGAACTCTTTGTGGAAAGGGATCTACATGGAACCAAAAAGGGTTATTCAAATGGTTATCCTATGGAGACAGCCAAAGAACCCATTTAGGTTTTAGATAGCACCTTTTTTTCTAAGAGTGTGCAGCAGTGGCCCTGGGTCTGACTCATACACCAACAGACACAACCCAGCATTTTCAGCACTGGCTGTACCCAGTATATTATGGAGTTTTGCAAAATGGCTGATATACACTGGCCCTGACTACTGTTTAAGAATAAACACAAGTCAATATTTGTGTGTGAGATGTACCAGAGGTAGCATAATGTGTGATGTGATTTCAGATAGCATTTTGTTTGTGGTTGTGTTTGTGCACTATGAAACCCTAGGGATTGCAACCACTTGGAACATTATGTCTCAAAACGGACAATGTTTAAAGTGTTTAAAGTGTGACATCTTATAATCTATTCTCATCTCTGGATGTTTGTTTGTGTTTGAGACCACTACATTCCCAGCTTGGCATATCCCCTGTTCTAATGATTGTTTTTTGTTGTTGAGCATTTTACCATTTTTGTTGTTGAGCATTTTACCATGATTAATATGATGAGATTGCATCCATACAGGAGAGGGTATGACAAGGACAATCAGTGATACAGTCGTGCACCATGTTTACCAGCAATACTGCACAGCCAGCTGTTTTTCAGTGTGGTCCAACCCATCATTTCACATCTTGTTTTGATTTCACATTTTAAATAATTAATTGTTGCCACTTAGTAAAGTTTCTTAAACTCTGGGTCAGGACCCAAAGTGGGCCTGTGAGAGGTTGGTTGAGAGTTATTATAATACATCGAAAATCACACGCTATTTCTTCTTCATTTGGGTCGTTTGAGTACAATTTGGTTCACAGGAGGACGGTGCATTTCTCATTTGAGTCTCGAGTTGAAAAAGTTTAAGAAAGCAATCAACTTGTCACTCCTTCCTCCTGTTACTCTGTGGCTGCTGCTGGGTTGGACTCCCATCACATGTGGGGTCACTGTTCCTCTTGACTGAACATTACTGCCCCAGTCCCTCTTGGGGGAAGGAGATGGTGTGTGTGTGTTTGTGTGTGTGCACGTACACGCGCAAGGACACCGAGACACTAAGTGACGATGACAGGCAATGACTTAGCATTACCCAAATGAAGCAACTCTGTGCTGTCTCCCCAGAACAAGCTGATGATTCCATTCCTGCCTTCATCTTATTGTATAATAATGAGAATGAAGAATCAGCATGAGCTTGTCATTTTGTTCATGTCTGTGCTGTGTGGATGGTCTGAATTCATGACAGCAACTGAAGATACAGCAATTGAATGGGAGAGTCAGTTGTCTTGCCGATGATATGGCTGTGTGTGTGTGTGTGTGTGTGTGTGTGTGTGTGTGTGTGTGTGTGTGTGTGTGTGTGTGTGTGTGTGTGTGTGTGTGTGTGTGTGTGTGTGTGTGTGTGTGTGTGTGTGTGTGTGTGTGTGTGTGTGTGTGTGTGTGTGTGTGTGTGTGCGCGTTTGTGTGTGTGTGTGTGTGTGTGTGTGTGTGTGTGTGTGTGTGTGTGTGTGTGTGTGTGTGTGTGTGTGTGTGTGTGTGTGTTTATCAGAGGGATGCAGCAGAGTTCAACTCAGTGTTACTAAAGTAAACAGACAACCTAAGATAATATGTACACTGTTCACTCTTCCTGTATGTCTTCTGATCCATGTGGTACCCATAAACCCTTGTGGTCAAACGTGCGAAGCTTAATAAGGTCAAATATAAGGAAAAAAGTGAACCTCTGTAACTAGCACTGTAGCTATAAACTATAAGCTATAACTACAGTACATACAAGCAATATTTGAGTGCCCCAACAGGCTTTTCTTTTCTCCACCCCGCAGCCATCTCTGTAATGTTATATAGTATTACTGGTAGTACTACAGCTGTAGCTAGTGAATGAGTATGTGGTACAGCAAAGCAGATTAATCATTTTTTTTTTGACTGAGAATGTGTGTCATACAGTGCAATATCCCCTAACCCTAACCCTCCTCTCCTCTCCTCTCCTCTCCTCTCCTCTCCTCTCCTCTCCTCTCTCCTCTCCTCTCCTCTCCTCTCCTCTCCTCTCCTCTCCTCTCCTCTCCTCTCCTCTCCTCTCCTCTCCTCTCCTCTCCTCTCCCTCTCCCTCCCTCCCCTCCCCTCTCCCCCTCTTCTCTTCTCACCTCCCTCTCTCCTCCCTTCTCCGTCATCTCTCTTCTACTCTCCTCCCCCTCTTCTCTCCTCCCCTCCCCTCTTTCCTTCTCCTCTCCTCTCCTTCCCCTCTCCTCTACCCCTCTCTCTCCTCTACTCTCATCCCCCTTTCCTCCCCTCCCCTCTCCTCCCTTTCTCCTCTCCTCTCCTCTCCTCTCCTCTCCTCTCCTCTCCTCTCCACTCCTGCTATCCTCTAATTTTCATAAATACTTTTAATTCTCTTCTCATTTTACACTTCTATCCCACTCTCTTCCCTCCCCTGTCCGACACTACTCTCTTTCACTGTGACATCCTCCTCTTTTCTCATTCTCTGTTCCTTCCCTGTCTTCACTCATTCTCTGTTCCTTCCCTCCTGGGAACTCCAAAGGGGAGGAGGGGTTAGGGACTGGAGGGTAGTGAAGTGGAGGAGCCGTGGGATTGGCTGAGAGGCGGTTACTTTCTCAGCTCATTGGCTGAGAGTCTGAGAACTCTCTGAGTTGAGTTCCATCCTTGTTCCAGGCAGCATAAGCAGTGTGGGACTGCTCTGGTTAACGACCAACTGCTCAGGAGAACAGAGGCACAGAGTGGACACTTTTCTGTTTGTTTTGGGTTTTTTAGATTGCCAATTTCACAGTGAGGAAAATACATCGTGATGCAGCCAGCTGCAGAGTGACTTGCTCGATCACTCCCTCTCTCTTCCTCTCCAAAGGAAAAAAAGTACGTTGCTGTTTTGCCTTTTCTCTTTCCTCTTCCTTGTTCCCAAAGTGATGTATAGATGCATGCTGCCCATGCTGTGAGAGGGACAACTAGTGATTTGGAAACTACGCAATCATGTGCAATTCCTATCAATATTGATGTGTCATCTGTGATTGTGTTCTTGTGTGTGAGGTTGTGTGTATGTTTGTGTGTGTGTGTGCACGTGCGCTCGTCCGTGTGGAAAGGACATATAGAATGCAGGTACTCTAGGGAAGGAAGAGGTGCAGTGCGACTTCACATTGACCAAGCTCATCAGCAAACTAATCACTGCATCGAATTGCATTGACAGAGTAGCTGAAGGTCTCCCTCCCAAAATCTCCTGATGTGACTTTCAGGCTGCAGGATGGCAAACACTATTAAAAAGTGTGTTGCAGTTGTACTTTTATCCAGACGAACAGAAATGGACAGAGTTTTGTTTTGATTTAAAACACTTTGATATTTTCCAGAGCTGGAATTTCTTTAACGCAAACATCACCACCATGTTGTTAGTAATACATAAATACAGCTTACGGTCTAATAATGACTTTGGTGTTTATTCCTATGTAGGAATAAACACTTTAGGTCACTTATACAGCAGGGTTTTAGGAAAGAGCTAGTGTGTTATCATTTCTCCTCAGTGTGTGTGTGTGTGTGTGTGTGTGTGTGTGTGTGTGTGTGTGTGTGTGTGTGTGTGTGTGTGTGTGTGTGTGTGTGTGTGTGTGTGTGTGTGTGTGTGTGTGTGTGTGTGTGTGTGTGTGTGTGTGTGTGTGTGTGTGTGTGTGTGTGTGAGAGAGAGAGAGTTACCCTTATTAAACTGAGCCATGTGTATGCAGTGATTTCAGTGCCGACATAAATTGTATTTGAATGACGTAATTTTGAATTTGTATTAGGATTTTGAATTTGAATGTAATATTTTTGATTTTTTTTTATGTACAAATTGAATCATTGAATTCATGATTTGAAATTGAATTGATTGAATATTGCATTCAGCTTAAAAGTTAAATTTCTATTTAATTGAATATTCCAATTGAATATTTATATATTCAGTTTCAATATTGGAGATATTGCATTAATTTTCTGTTTGTCAAGTTTACAAACTGTAATTTCAAGTTAATCAAAGTTTCATATATTCAAACTCAGTGCTTTCAGATTCTGTTTCCCTCTATGATGATCAGAGGCTGCGTTAAGGCATCAGCATGCTTCAGTCCGGCTGGCACCTAGCCGAACTTGGCTAGCCAAACCAAACTAGTGTGCTTGCATGGAGTCTTAGCTTTCAGGAATTTGCGTAATTTTACATCTAACTAAGATGTTTGGTGCAATATTTTTTAATAAACTAAATTGCATGGAAACGAGTCGTCTTTCATTGAATGACAAAAAATACAAATTCCTACTGTTGACCAATCACCGACGAAGGGGCGTAGACTTCGGTTCCGAACTTTGGCTTGCCTCCAGAAAAAAATGTATGTGCCCGAACACCCAGAAAAACCCTCACCGACGTCCAAAACGAACAAAAACATCACAAAATGTCATCATAATATATGCACACACTCTACCAAACTGTTTCGGCTGAGAAGCATGCCAATTTGGCCCACATAAAAATATAGTTGAATAGCCCTGTCATAGCCCTTCTAAGGATAGCTGTTCCACTTCCTGTTTAATCTTGCTCTTGTGACTGACTGGGTTCGAACCAGATCTCCCGCATGTCACAAGATTGTGGTAGTAGAGCTGGCACGATAGACCGAAAACGATCGATACCGACCATACTTATAGCAGGCATTCTGCTAATATCGTTCATATACAATAAGTAGCCTATACAAGAGAAAAGTTTGAAATTAAATACTTTTGCTAATATTGCTGACTGTTAATGGGACAATTGATGGCTGCAACCATCAAACTAGTAATGGTAATTTAAAGGATAATGCCAAAAACTGTGGTGCACATTAATGTTATAAACTTATAGTTCTATTTATCGTTATCGCATCAATTCAGGCAATTTATCGCAATATGGATTTTTGTCCATATCACCCTGCTCTTTGTGTTAGCCCACTTAGCTAAAACCAACCTATATAGATAAGTTCAGGAAGTTCATGTAAGGGATGACACGTTGCTTGCTTAACGAGTACAGCTTCCCCCTGATTAACCCAGTCATGTTAACCTTATAATGACTACCCTTGCCAGAGACTTGAAACTAACACGTCTAACACAAAGTAAAACATGTCAAACTAACACGTCTTCAGGTCTCAGGCAAGGTTCTCATCGCATAAGCATGGATCACCAAACCACATTATTTGGATAAATAACCTTCCTGGATCTTGAAGACTTGTATTAGTGTAGCAGATGGGGATCTGTGAAACTCACTCCTCAGCCTGAAGGTCGCCCCTTTCGCAATTAAAGAAGGCCTTTTTTAAAAGGACGATGGGTTGGAATGCTTCAGGAGGGCGATCACGTGTGTTTTGGAGGCAGAAGTGCATATAAGTCTGCATATTATTCATGTATTATCCACAACATGGTGGTGATGTCTGCGTTAAAGAAATTCCAGCTCGGGAAAAGAGGAAAGTGTTTTGATTCAAAACAGAACTCTGTCCGTTTCTGTTCATCTGGATAAAAGTATAACTGCAACACACTTTTTAATAGCGTTTGCCATCCTGCAGCCTGAAAGTCACATCAGGATATTTTGAGAGGGAGACCTTCAGCTACTCTGTCAATGCAATTCGATGCAATGATTAGTTTGCTGATGAGCTTAGTCAATGTGAAGTCGCACTGCACTTCTTTCTTCCCTAGAGTACCTACATTCTATATGTCCTTTCCACACGGACATACGCACGTGCACATAGACGTGTTCGTTTCAAGTCTCTGGCAAGGTTAGTCATTATATGTGTCTGACTGGGTTAAGGCTATGTTAGCCTGTTGAGCTGAAGCCTAGTCATTGGTCCTGTGACTTGGATTGATCTCTTCAAGGAGGCCAAAAGGGTGACCATGCTCATGTGATGAGTAACTCGTCTGAGACCTGAAAAGTTGCATTGTCTGGTGCACAGAAGACCTATGTTAGAACCCACATCACTCAAACTAGCACGTCTCCAGGTCTCAGGCAAGGTTGCTCATCACATGAAAGGATCACCAAACCACTTCTGTTGCACTCTCATTAAATTGGGTGCTATATTCTTTGAACTGTATTCTTATGTGTGCCAAATTGTGAGTTTTAGCGTAGGACCTGCCTCGTTAACTATTAAGTACTATCAACAAGGCAGATCCTACAAGCCCTAGTTTTGTCACAACTGGACTACTGTTCAGTCGTGCTGTCAGGTGCCACAAAGAGGGACCTCGGAAAATTACAATTGGCTCAGAACAGGGCAGCACGGCTGGCTCTTAAATGTACATGGAGAGCTAACATTAATAATATGCATGTAAAACACTCATGGTGAAGCATAGATTGAATTCATCACTACTTGTTTTCGTAAGAAGTGTTGACATGCTGAATGCACCGAGGTGTCTTTTTAAACTACTAGAACACTGTGCTTTATTATGGACAGACTTCTTCCCATCTTAGCTACTGTTGTATCAACATATTTTGACCATGACAGTTTAGTCACCTCAACTTTACGCAAAGCCAGTGGCATGTCATTAGTAAATATTGAAAAAAGTAAGGGGCCTAGACAGCTACCCAGGTGAATTCCTGATTCTACCAAAATTATGTTAGAGAGGCTTCCATTAACCTCTCTAGAAAAGATACAACTATTTTACATAGGTTTAAAGATTAACTTGTGAATCCAACCACTGTGTCAGATTTAAAAAATGCTTTACGGTGAAAGCATACCCTGCGATTATTTGAGAACATAGCCCAGCAGACAAATCATTACAAACAGTAACCAGCCAAGTAGAAGAGTTACACAAGTCAGAAATAGAGATAAAATTAATAACAACCGGACAATAACGTTGTCAATATAAAAGGTAAACAGGTCTCAAGCATTAAAAAGCTCTGTGACACGGCAGGGTCCACTCATTCAGACTGCTCTTACTCCCTCATTTTTCAGAATACAAGCCTGAATCAATTTCTAAAGACTGTTGACATCTAGTGGAAGGCATAGGAACTGCAATTTGAGTCCTAAGTGAATGGATACTGTAATGCCATTGAATATAAAACTACAACAACAACAAAAAATCCTTCCTGAATGGATTTGTCTCAGGTTTTCGCCTGCCAAATCAGTTCTGTTATACTCACAGACACAATTGAAACAGTTTTGGAAACTTTAGAGTGTTTTCTATCCAAATCTACCAATTATGCATCTGCTATCTTCTGGGCAGTTTAATTTGGGCACTCTTTTCATTCAAAATTCCAAATACTGCCCACAACCCTAGAGAAGTTAAAGAACACCCTCTGTGTTCTGTTCGACAGGTAACTATTTATCGACAGTACAGCAGTGGGGGTAACACATCAGTTTTTTCAGAAGGAGGCTGTGATCGACAATGTCAAAAGCTGCACTGAAGTCTAACAAAACAGCTCTTACAATCTTTTTATCATCAATTTCTCTCAGCCAATCATCAGTCATTTGTGTAAGTGCCATGCTTGTTCAATGCCATTGATTCAATAAATTATGGAGATGAGTTTGCCTATTTGCCCAAAATGTCATTTAAGGTGCTCCGAAGCTTTTACTGTTATTCTTTATATAATTTTTACTTTTCTTCATAGTATAGTATCTTTTTATTTTTATTCAGTTTAGTCATGTGATTTCTCAATTTGCAGTACATTTGCCAATATATTGTGCAGTCAGACTTATTTGCCATTCCGTTTGCCTCATCCCACTCAACCATACAATTTTGACAGTCATTTTCTTAATGTGTCCATGCTTATTAGTAACTGGAATAATCAATTTAATAAATGTTTCAAGTGCAGCATCTGGTTGTTCCTCATTACACACCACAGACCAACAAATATTATTTACATCAACAACATAGGAATCACTACAAAACGTGTTGTTTGGCCTCTGAAACACTATATTAGGCTGCTATATTGTGATCACTACAGCTGATGGATTTGGATACCGCTTTAAAAATAATGTCTGCAGTATTAGTAATGATGTGATCAATACATGTTGATGATTCCATTTCTGTGCTGTTTGTAACTACCCTGGTAGGTTGACTGATAACCCAAACCTGGTTGCAGGCACTGGTTACAATTTTAAGCTTTTTCTTGAGTGGGCAGCTTGATGAAAACCAGTAAATATTTAAATCACCCAGAAAATATACCTCCCTGTTGATATCACATATATTATCAAGCATGTTATCTAGATAATGACTCTCAGCACTTGGTGGTCTATTGCAGCTTCCTACAAGAATGGGCTATTGGTGAGGCAGATGAACCTGTAGCCACTTTCTTAAAAACTACAAAGAGTCACTCATTGGCCCCATTACTAAGGTCACCAACACATCTATTGGTCTCGGTGTGTTTCCAAGGGTATGGAAGTCGGCCATAATAACGGCCATCTTTAAATCAGGCGACCCTGCTGACGTGAGTAACTACAGGCCCATTAGTATACTACCTGTGGTGTCAAAGGTTGTTGAAAAGTGTGTAGCAGAACAACTGATTGTCCACCTCAACAACAGCCCCTTCACATTACACTCCATGCAGTTTGGCTTCAGAGCGAAACACTCCACAGAAACGGCCAACTGCTTTCTTCTGGAAAATGTGAAGTCCAAGATGGACAAAGGGGGTGCTGTTGGGGCTGTGTTTCTGGACCTAAGGAAGACTTTTGATACTGTTAACCATGAGATTCTCATCACAAAATTGTCCAAGTTCAACTTTTCCCCTGATGCCTTGAGATGGATGAAATCATACCTTGAAGGCAGAACTCAGTGTGTCAGAGTGAGCAATGAGCTGTCGCCCACTCGTAGCTATGATGTGGGCGTGCCCCAAGGGTCAATACTGGGGCCCCTCCTGTTCAGCCTGTACATTAATGATCTGCCTTCTGTCTGTATTGGGTCTGAAGTTCAAATGTATGCAGATGATACAGTGATATATGTGCATGCAAAGAGCAAACAACAAGCTGCACAAGAACTCACTACTGTAATGGTCCAGGTTACAAAGTGGCTCAGTGACTCGTGTTTGCATCTCAATGTGAAAAAAACTGTTTGCATGTTCTTCACAAAGAGGGCAACAGATGCTACTGAGCCAGATGTCTATGTGTCAGGGGAGAAGCTCCAGGTGGTATCCGATTTTAAGTACCTTGGCATCATACTTGATTCCAACCTCTCTTTTAAAAGCATGTGAAAAGATAATTCAAATAACTAAATTCAATCTAGCTATTTTCCGATTTATACGAAATTGTTTGACTACAGAGGTAGCAAAACTGTACTTCAAATCTATGATACTCCCCCACTTAACATACTGCTTGACGAGTTGGGCCCAAGCTTGCTGTACAACATTAAAACCTATTCAGTCTGTCTACAAACAGGCTCTCAAAGTGCTTGATAGGAAGCCCAATAGCCATCATCATTGTCACATCCTTAGAAAACATGAGCTCTTGAGTTGGGAAAATCTTGTGCAATACACAGACGCATGTCTTGTATTCAAGATCCTTAATGGCCTGGCTCCCCCTCCACTCAATATTTTTGTTAAACAGAAAACCCAGACATATGGCAGCAGATCCACAAGGTCTGCCATGAGAGGTGACTGTATAGTTCCCCTAAGGAAAAGCACCTTTAGTAAATCTGCATTCTCTGTGAGAGCTTCCCATGTCTGGAATACACTGCCATCAGACACACATAACTGCACCACATATCACACTTTCACAAAATGCTTGAAGACATGGCTAAAGGTCAATCAGATTTGTGAACATGGTCCCTAGCTGTGTGTTGCCGCTTTCCATGTTGTCTGTTGTCTGCAGCTTGTGAGGTGTGGAAACACTTTGTTGCTTTTATGAATTTTGTCTTGCTGCTTTTTGTTCTATGTTGCTCTGTCTGTATGCTATGTCTTGCTTGTCCTATGTTGCTATGTTGCTATGTCTATGGTGCTATTGTCTATATTGTAATTGTTTTTAATAACCTGCCCAGGGACTGCGGTTGAAAATTAGCCGGCTGGCTAAAACCGGCACTTTTACTGAAACGTTGATTAATGTGCACTGTCCCTGTAAAAATAAAATAAACTAAACTAAACTAAACTAAACTATTACTTCAACAGTATTTAACATGAGATCCTCTCTAAGCTTTACAGGAATGTGTTTCTGAATATAAACAGCAACACCTCCACCATTGACATTTCTGTGTTTTCTGTTGATGTTATAACCATGTATTGCACCCACTGCATCATCGAAGGTATTATCTAACACAATTTCTGTTGGCACTGAAATCGCTCCATACATGTGGAGCAGAGTATTGACCCTACATTCATCGCATGGAGAAACAGCTCAGCAGCTATATTCTGGAATTACTCCCTGGAATTCCATGGGTGCTTGTTGAATAAGTATGCTTACATAGTAATTATTGCCTCGATTGTCTTGCTTGCCTTGCATTGCTTTTAGTGTTGGTGAGAACAGTGTATTAACATGGAAAAACATAGTGTGCTTTACAGGTCATATTCTCCACAACAAGTATAAAGAGATTTTGTATGAATTGGCAATATTAAAAGTCAATCTATACTGTAGATGCCGTGGAGTTGTTTCCTAGTGTCTAGTCACTTCAGTGATGGAATGATTCCATGTTTCATTCAGCCGTAATCCTGTCCCTTTCTTTCTATACTTCTCTATTTTTGTGTTAAAAAATATATATATAATATAGATCTGTCATTGGCACAGAGACAGGGTTAGGTGCCACATCCAGCAGATAAAATAATATATCAACTGTCAAAGACCCATAGCTGTGAAAATATGACTACACAACCCATATGAAGGTCTGAAAATCTCTGGTTCTCTCCCCTCTTTGTTTCTTTCTGTCCCCTCCATCCCTCTCTGACTTCTCTGCCCTCTCTGTCCTTCTGGGTCACCTCTTTCCCTCTCTGTCCTCTCTGTCCCCCCTTTCCCTCTCTGACTTCTCTGCCCTCTCTGTCCTTCTGGGTCACCTCTTTCCCTCTCTGTCCTCTCTGTCCCCCCTTTCCCTCTCTGTCCTCTCTGTCCCCTCTATAACTCTCTGTCCCCTCTATCACTCTCTGTTCTCTCCATCCCTCTCTGTCCTCTCTGTCCCCCCTTTCCCTCTCTGTCCTCTCTGTCCTCGCTGTCCTCTCCATCCCTCTCTGTCCCCTCTATCACTCTCTGTTCCCTCCATCCCCCTCTGACCTCTCTGTCCCCCTTTCCCTCTCTCTGTCCTCTCTGTGTGCAAAAGCATGAGGAGGTAGGCAATAAATAGGCCATTGTAGCGAATAATTCCAATTTAGCAGATTAACACTGGAGTGATAAATGAGCAGATGATGATGTGCAAGTAGAGATACTGGTGTGCAAAAGAACCGAAAAATAAATAAAAACAGTATGGGGATGAGGTAGGTAGATTGGGTGGGCAATTTACAGATGGACTGTGTACAGCTGCAGCGATCAGTGAGCTGCTCAGATAGCTGATGTTTCAATTTGGTGAGGAAAATATAAGTCTCCAGCTTCAGCAATTTTTGCAATTCGTTCCTGTCACTGGCAGCAGAGAACTGGAAGGAAAGGCAGCCAAATGAGGTGTTGGCTTTGGGGATGATCAGTGAGATATACCTGCTGGAACGTGTGCTACGGGGGGGTGTTGTTATTGTGACCAGAGAGCTGAGATAAGGCGGAGCTTTACCTAGCACAGACTTATAGATGACCTAGAGCCAGTGGGTCTGGCGACGAATATGTAGCGAGAGCCAGCTGACTAGAGCATACAGGTCGCAGTGGTGGGTGGTATAAGGTGATTTGGTAATAAAACAGATGGCACTGTGATAGACTGCATCCAGTTTGCTGAGTAGAGTGTTGGAGGCTCTTTTGTAAATGACATCGCCGAAGTCGAGGATCGGTAGGATAGTCAGTTTTACTAGGGTAAGTTTGGCGGCGTGAGTGAAGGAGGCATTGTTGCGAAATAGAAAGCCGATTCTAGAATTTATTTTGTATTGGAGATGTTTAATATGAGTCTGGAAGGAGAGATAACAGTCTAACCAGACACCTAGGTATTTATAGTTGTCCACATATTCTAGGTCAGAACCGTCCAGGGTGGTGATGCTAGTCAGGCGGGCAGGTGGGGGCAGCGAACGGTTGAAAAGCATGCATTTGGTTTTACTAGCATTTAAGAGCAGTTGGAGGCCACGGAAGGAGTGTTGTATGGCATTGAAGCTCGTTTGGAGGTTAGTTAGCACAATGTCCAAGGAGGGGCCAGAAGTATACAGAATGGTGTTGTCTACGTAGAGGTGGATCAGGGAATCACCCGCAGCAAGAGCAACATCATTGCTATATACAGAGAAAAGAGTTGGCCCGAGAATTGAACCCTGTGGTACCCCCACAGTGACTACCAGAGGTCCGGACAACAGGCTCTCCGATTTGACACACTGAACTCTGTCTGCAAAGTAGTTGGTGAACCAGGCGAGGCAGTCATTAGAGAAACCAAGGCTATTGAGTCTGCCGATAAGAATACGGTGATTGACAGAGTCGAAAGCCTTGTCCAGGTCGATGAAGACAGCTGCACAGTACTGTCTTTTATCGATGGAGGTTACGATATCGTTTAGTACCTTTAGTGTGGCTGAGCTGCACCCGTGACCGGCTCAGAAACCGGATTGCACTGTGGAGAAGGTACGATTGAATGTACTGTATATTGTTTTTATCATTGTTCATGCCCTCTTGTCCTTGGGTCTACCAAGTCCAGGTTTAATGGCATTGACCATGGAATGAATCAATCCTGCTAGGTATAATTTGTAATATTCACCTGTCGTACCCTCTCAAGGTCAAAAATGGGGTGCTTATATTTGTCATGTTTCACACGTGTAACCTGCACAAGTGTGTTGTATTCAATGGAAATGTGTTTTATGCGTATCCCACTTCCCCTTAGACACCCTCGGAGAGTGGGGTCATGGCCAGGGATCAGCTATTATTGATGGTGACCCTGGAGCAATTAGGGTGAAGTGCCATGCTCAGATCTTTCACCTAGTTGGCTTGGGGATTCGTTTACTGGCTCAACGCTCTAACCGCTATGCTACCTGCCGCCCCATTGTTGTGTGGAACACAGGCAGCCTTGTATGGTACTAGCATGCAAATGTCCCCCAGCCTTCTAGAACCCACTCAGATTACACACACAGGCAGGTGAGAGCACACAGAGTCTATTGTCTCACCGGAGACGACCAACTCACATGACCGACACTACCGCACATATCACCTATTTCCCCTGAATAGGGATGTCCTTTCTCCCCTGTTTTACACTGGCTATCACAGGCTATGACGCACAGGCAGTATCTATAATACATGATAAGACATAATGCCCTCACAGCAGAGCAAGCCAGATAGCCTACATGAATGAATGTCTGTATTGACTCAAAGACTTCCCACTGGGTACATACACACTGGTTGAATCAACATTGCTTCCATGCCATTTCAATGAAATTCTGTTGAACCAAAGTGGAATAGGAGTGCGTATACTATAGGAAGTGTGTATAATGTAGGAAGTGTGTATAATGTAGCAAGTGTGTATACAGTAGGAAGTGTGTATACTGTAGGAAGTCAGTTTACTGGAGGACGTGTGTGTACTGTAGGAAGTATGTTTACTGTAGGAAGTGTGTATACTGTAAGACAGTAGTTCTCAACTGATTTTGCCTCAGGACCCAAATTGAACCAGGTTGTCTCAGTTGCGACCCAATATTCACAATGTGAAAAATAATTGCCAAAATACAATCTGGAAAACTATTTTTAATGCTATATAGATAGTAAATGTATCAATTAATTGACAAGGGAACAACATGCCCACCTATTTCATTGCCAATAACAACATTTCGCTCTTAATATTGATTAAGACACTCACTCGTTTGAGACCACAAAATCAATACTGTGATTTAAGAAATAGATTTAAGGTATTAAATGATATATATATTTTTTTTTACATAGTATTAACCTCTCTCAGTGTAGCCTTTCTCAGCAGATGTTTTATTAGTCTACTAACTGGACTATGTTACTTTAAACAGACCCACTAGGAGGATTAACAACACTGGAGCTCAGAGGTAAAGGGCAGAGGGTGTACTTAGCTACAGCTATGACGGAAGGAACTAATCGCTAATCATTGGTTCTTGACTTCCTGTTATGTTACTATCGCCAGCACTGGTTGACGCTAAAGGTAGTTGTTTCTGAGGATTATCTAATCCATACATAACCCTTTGTAGGTTGAGTCCCATCCTGAAGGATATAGCTTCCCTGTTGGAGATTAGCATACAGATGTAACTTCTGATGCTTCATGGGGACATCTTTGTCATCCGTTAAAGGCTGTTGTTGACAAGCCCTCCCCTACAATTGAAACTATCCCATGAAGACACATAACGAGATCCACAGACACATGCATCCAGCACACAGCAGGCCAGCTGCAGGGGAAATGCACATGACTTCAAATACCTATTATGTACTGAGGAAACACTCCTAAACACATTGTGAACTTCAGCACAGATGGACACTATCATGGGGACAGCAACTTCTTACAGAGTATTACAATAAATAAACAGGGATGCTATTCATTGCACCGCTAATTGTTTACATATGTAGAAATAAACTGGGATGATATGCTTTGCTGATTCTGGTTGTAATTGATATATGGGACAATAGTCAGTTGGTTAAAGGAGCACAAACTGATCTGGGACCAGGCTAGAGATGAACAGGAATAGTATATTGATTACACTCCTAATGTATGACAGATATAGTAATAAACCATGTATGATACTTGTCTGTGGTTCAGCAGCTGTGAGAGATGACAGTGTATGAGGGGCCGCAGTGATGTCATGCAGGAAGAATGACCTCTGAGGTGGTTGTCTCTAGTTACTACAGCCTCAAAGTCATAAACCCTGCCCATTTCTTCATTTTCTTTTCCTAAAATGTGATTTTAAATCTCACCCTAATCTTACATTTAACTCTAACCTTAATCACACTGCTAAATGTATGCCTAACGTTAACCTAACCTTAACCTTCATCCAATGGCATTGAGGAGTTTACCACCTCAGTCACCGGCTTCATCAATAAGTGCATCGATGGCGTCCCCCCCACAGTGACCGTACGCACATATCCCAACCAGAAGCCATGGATTACAAGCAACATTCGCACCGCGCTAAAGGCTAGAGCTGCCGCTTTCAAGGAGCGGAACACTAATCTGGACGCTTATAAGAAATCTTGCTACGCCCTCTGATGAACCATCAAACAGGGAAAGCATCACTACAGGACTAAGATTGAATCCTACTACACCGGCTCTGACACTCGTCGGATGTGTCTGGGTTTGAAAAATATTACGGACTACAAAGGGAAACCCAGCAGCGAGCTTCCCAGTGACGCGAGCCTACCAGACAAGCTAAAGGCCTTTTATGCTCGCTTCGAGGCAAGCAACACTGAAACATTCATGAGAGCACCAGCTGTTCCAGACAACTGTGTGATCAAGCTCTCCGTAGCCGATGTGAGCAAGACCTTTAAACAGGTCAACATTCACAAGGCCGCGGGGCTAGACGGATTACCAGGACGTGTACTCAAATCATGCACAGACCAACTGGCAAGTGTCTTCACTGACATTTTCAACCTCCCCCTGACCGAGTCTTTAATACCTACATGTTTCAAACAGACCACCATAGTCCCTGTGCCCAAGAAAGCAAAGCTAACCTGCCTAAATGATTACCGCCCGTAGCACTCATGTTGGTAACTATAAAGTGCTTTGAAAGGCTGGTCACGACTCACATCATCCCCATCATGACGGAAACCCTAGACCCACTCCAATCCGCATACAGGAGGGGACTAAACACCTCCCTCTGCAATTGGATACTGGACTTCCTGAGGGGCCACCCACAGGTGGTGAGGGCAGGCAACAACACACCTGTCATGCTGATCCTCAACACACGGGCCCCTCAGGGGTGCGTGCTTAGTCTCCTCCTGTACTCCCTGTTCACCCATGACTGTGTGGCCAAGCACGACTTCAACACCATCATTAAGTTTGCCGATGACACAGCAGTGGTAGGCCTGATCACCGACATCGATGAGACAACCTATAGGGAGGAGGTCAGAGCCCTGGCAGTGTGGTGCCAGGACAACAAACTTTCCCTCAATGTGAGCAAGACAAAGGATCTGATCATGGACTATAGGAAAAGGAAGGCTGAACAGGCCCCCATTAACTTTGGCGGGGCTGATGTTGAGCGGGTCAAGAGTTTCAAGTTCGTTGGTGTCCACATCACCAACAAATGATCATGGTCCATATACACCAAGGCAGTTGTGAAGAGGGCACCACAACACTCCAGGAGACTTCAGGAGACTGAAAATACTTGGCATGGGTCCCCAGATCCTCAAAAAGTTCTACAGCTGCACCATCAAGAGCATCCTGACCGGTTGCATCACCGCCTGGTATAGCAACTGCTCGGCATCTGACCGTAAAGCGCTACAGAGGGTAGTGCATATGGCCCTGTACATCACTGGGGCCAAGCTTCCTGCCATCCAGGACCTATATACTAGGCAGTGTCAGAAGAAGGCCCAAAGAATTTTCAAAGACTCCAGTCACCCAAGTCATGGACTGTTCTCTCTGCTACCGCAAGGCAAGCGGTAACGGAGTGCCAAGTCTAGGACCAAAAGGCTCCTTAACAGCTTCTTGCCATAAGACTGCTGAACAATTAATCAAATGGCCACCCAGACTATTTACGTTGACCCCCCATATAAAGCCTAGTTATTGTTATGTAATTTTCTTGTGTTACTTTTTTGATTACATTTTTATTTTTTATTTTTTCACTTTAGTTTATTTAGTAAATATTTGCTGAACTCTATTTACTGAACTGCATTGTTGGTTAAAGGCTTGTAAGCGAATGTGACAAATTCAGCGCATGTGACAAATCAAATTTGATTTGATAGACAAAAAGGTAATATTTTAATTGGATTTCTGTGGAAACCCTCTAAGGGACAGGAGAAACCAAGCTGGGGCTCCACTTTCCTTTCCTCTGAACTGGAACTCTTGTCATTTTCTCCTGTAATGAAGCTACAAAGGATCTGAGTGTTGTCTTTCTCATTGTTGTCTTGAGTGTGCTGTATGGTATTCTCTGGTTTGGGCATCCCCTCTTTCCCTCCCTGTTCTCCAAGTATAACAAATACAAAACTCATTGTTTTCTTAAACTTTAGAAACTTTGCGTATTAACTGTTGACATGTTCTATGTTTAGACAGGGTTGCAGCACGTTGCTCTGAAAAACATTAGCTAGCTCTGGGACAAAATTATTCACTCTTCATATTGGGAATGTTTTCCTGGTAACATGATGCTCTCTCACTCTGACTGTCCTGAATTGCCCAAAACAAATCCTCTGTGCCCCACAACAGAGCTACTGCAATAGAGAAAACACAAGACTAAACATCAAACCAAAGACTGCCTCATTGATGAACACATTGATTGACACACATTGATGAACACACCCCAGTATCTCTACTTGCACATCAACATCTGCACATCTATCACTCCAGTGTTAATGCTAACTTGTAATTATTTCGCCTCTATGGTCTATTTATTGCCTTACCTCCCTACTCTTCTACATTTACACACACTGTACATAGATTTTTCTGTTGTGTTATTGACTGTACGTTTGTTTATGTGTAACTCTGTGTTGTTGTTTTTGTCGCACTGCTTTGATTTATCTCGGCCAGGTCCCAGTTGTTGATGAGAACTTGTTCTCAAATGACCTACCTGGTTAAATAAAGGTGAAATATATATATTTTTAAACTAGTCTATCCTATCCTATCCTATCCTAACCCTAACGTAACCCTAACCTAACCTTAACCTAACCCTAACCTAACCCTAACCTAACCTTAACCTAACCCTATCCTAACCCCAACTCATAAATATGTGTTTCTTTATTTAGATGAAGCATCTATTAGCCACAGTTTGTGGTAACATTTAAAAATAAAAAAAATACGGTGTAGCTGGACTGTTTATAGAAGCATACGGTGCACGACTGTATTCACAGAGACTAATGTTCCCTTGTAATTATTTGGCTTCTTGACCCTCTGACTGTGCCAATAGGCCACTATAGGGTTTGCCGTCATCTTTCTTCAGTTTGTCTCTCTCTCTTTCTCTCACTCACTCTCGCAGTTGTCACTAGTTACCACAGCTACAAAGTCAAAATTGGCTATCTCATGAAAAAATTAATGAAAACAAAAAAATGCTTTTTGGTCCTAAGGTTAACAGTGTGGTTAAGGTTAAGGTTTAGGATTAGCCACTTTGTGGCTGTGGTAACTAGTGACACACAAAAACACACACACCACTTGCCAGTTGGCTTAATTAGAATTGAAGGCAGTCAATTCAGGAAGTGATTTGAACTTCAAATTCAGAAATGTAAAAACGTTTAAAATAATTAGCTTCTACCTTTCAGTTTATTGAGAAGTCATTAATAATAAAAGCCCTTTTTTCTATTATTGAATTGTAATTTTAGTTAACTTCTTGAATTCAATGCCTAATTCAGAGGGGTTGGGTTAGATGTTGCAGACACACTTCAGTTGAATGCATTCAGCTGTGCAACAGACAAGGTATCCCCTTTCCCCTTTCCCATCTCTACCTCTCTTTTCTTCTGTCTTTATTGCAACCCCCAACTCCGTCTCTCTCTCTCTCTCTCTCTCTCTCTCTCTCTCTCTCTCTCTCTCTCTCTCTCTCTCTCTCTCTCTCTCTCTCTCTCTCTCTCTCTCTCTCTCTCTCTCTCTCTCTCTCTCTCTATTGACTGGTGGTAGGGGTAGCCGCTGAGACCTCTTAGCCTTATTCCATATGACCTTGTAGGGAAGTGCACTGAATGACCTCCGGCAGAATACAATTAATTGAATATCTCATAACATTTTGATGCTCAAGACAGAGATCCGTTTGCACTTGGTTGGAGATCATGAATCAGTCTTGCAGATGTTTGTGATAGTTGTTTCTGGGCCTCTGTTTATTGAAGGATAATACAGTCCCTTTGTGTTGAATAAAGATGGGAATAAAGATGGGATTATAATGTTGTAGGAGGCACACATTTGGATCTATTATCCACACTGTGTAGTAGGCAGAATAGTTCCATGTGATTAAGTCTGCGTTCCAAATAACACCCTATTCATATATAGCAGTGTTTCCCAACCTGGTCCTTGAGTACCCCCAACAGTACACATTTTCATTGTAACCCTGGACAAACACACCTCATTCAACTGATTGAGGGCTTGATGATTAATTTACAAGTTGATTCAGGTGTGCTTGTCCAGCGTTACAATAAAAATGTGTACTATTGGGGGTACTGGAGGACAAGGGTTGGGAAACACTGCTATATAGTGTACTACTTTTGACCAGTGCCTATTCCCTATATAGTGCATTGCTTTTGACCAGAGCCCTATGGGCCACTGTCAAAGTAGTTCAATATTTAGTGAATAGATTACCATTTGGGGCTAATCCTAAGTAAGTGACAGTATTTGAAACACACTGGGGTCACAATGTTGACAGTTAACATTAGGAAATGTGCATGTCCATGAAGTGTACATTCCCCTCTATTGCATAATCTAGAAATGTAAATGTGGCTTGATCAGATCTGTTCCGGCCTGTCCTAGCCCTAGCATGGTGAGTCATGTTTGATATAGATTGGCTGTTCTGTCCTCCTCTGAGCTGACTGCTCAGTAAGGGTACACAATGTGTTATTATGCTGTGAATGGGAACCATGCTGGTTAGGGAGTCTACAACTGAACCCACATGGCCTCTATCATGTGGATATGCTTTTCTCTGTCCATCATACAGGTGATCACTGATTAGAAGGGAAGGATAGAAACCATTGGTACTGCAGTGCAGATCTTGAGGCTCGGGTATTTGAATACCTGGCCGGTTCTAGAACTTTGTTTTGCTCTTGTGGTAGTTCAAATCAAATCAAATCTAATTTTATTTGTCACATACACATGGTTAGCAGATGTTAATGCGAGTGTAGCGAAATGCTTGTGCTTCTAGTTCCGACAATGCAGTGATAACCAACAAGTAATCTAACTAACAATTCCAAAACTACTGTCTTATACACAGTGTAAGGGGATAAATAATATGTACATGAAGATATATGAATGAGTGATGGTACAGGGCAGCATACAGTAGATGGTATCGAGTACAGTATATACATATGAGATGAGTATGTAGACAAAGTAAACAAAGTGGCATAGTTAAAGTGGCTAGTGATACATGTATTACATAAGGATGCAGTCGATGATATAGAGTACAGTATATACGTATGCATATGAGATGAATAATGTAGGGTAATTAACATTATATAAGGTAGCATTGTTTAAAGTGGCTAGTGATATATTTACATAATTTCCCATCAATTCCCATTATTAAAGTGGCTGGAGTTGGGTCAGTGTCAATGACAGTGTGTTGGCAGCAGCCACTCAATGTTAGTGGTGGCTGTTTAACAGTCTGATGGCCTTGAGATAGAAGCTGTTTTTCAGTCTCTCGGTCCCAGCTTTGATGCACCTGTACTGACCTCGCCTTCTGGATGATAGCGGGGTGAACAGGCAGTGGCTCGGGTGGTTGATGTCCTTGATGATCTTTATGGCCTTCCTGTAACATCGGGTGGTGTAGGTGTCCTGGAGGGCAGGTAGTTTGCCCCCGGTGATGCGTTGTGCAGACCTCACTACCCTCTGGAGAGCCTTACGGTTGAGGGCGGAGCAGTTGCCGTACCAGGTAGTGAGTGATACAGCCCGCCAGGATGCTCTCGATTGTGCATCTGTAGAAGTTTGTGAGTGCTTTTGGTGACAAGCCGAATTTCTTCAGCCTCCTGAGGTTGAAGAGGCGCTGCTGCGCCTTCTTCACGACGCTGTCAGTGTGAGTGGACCAATTCAGTTTGTCTGTGATGTGTATGCCGAGGAACTTAAAACTTGCTACCCTCTCCACTACTGTTCCATCGATGTGGATAGGGGGGTGTTCCCTCTGCTGTTTCCTGAAGTCCACAATCAACGTCCTTGTTGACGTTGAGTGTGAGGTTATTTTCCTGACACCACACTCCGAGGGCCCTCACCCCCTCTCTGTAGGCCGTCTCGTCGTTGTTGGTAATCAAGCCTACCACTGTTGTGTCGTCCGCAAACTTGATGATTGAGTTGGAAGGTGTGCGTGGCCACGCAGTCGTGGGTGAACAGGGAGTACAGGAGAGGGCTCAGAACGCACCCTTGTGGGGCCCCCGTGTTGAGGATCAGCGGGGAGGAGATGTTGTTGCCTACCCTCACCACCTGGGAGCGGCCCGTCAGGAAGTCCAGTACCCAGTTGCACAGGGCGGGGTCGAGACCCAGGGTCTCGAGCTTGATGACGAGCTTGGAGGGTACTATGGTGTTGAATGCCAAGCTGTAGTCGATGAACAGCATTCTCACATAGGTATTCCTCTTGGTGGGTTAGGGCAGTGTGCAGTGTGGTTGAGATTGCGTCATCTGTGGACCTATTTGGGCGGTAAGCAAATTGGAGTGGGTCTAGGGTGTCAGGTAGGGTGGAGGTGATATGGTCCTGGACTAGTCTCTCAAAGCACTTCATGATGACGGAAGTGAGTGCTACGGGGCGGTAGTCGTTTAGCTCAGTTACCTTAGCTTTCTTGGGAACAGGAACAATGGTGGCCTTCTTGAAGCATGTGGGAACAGCAGACTGGTATAGGGATTGATTGAATATGTCCGTAAACACACCGGCCAGCTGGTCTGCGCATGCTCTGAGGGCGCGGCTGGGGATGCCGTCTTGCGAGGGTTAACACGTTTAAATGTTTTACTCACCTCGGCTGCAGTGAAGGAGAGACCGCATGTTTTCGTTGCAGGCCGTGTCAGTGGCACTGTATTGTCCTCAAAGCGGGCAAAAAAGTTATTTAGTCTGCCTGGGAGCAAGACATCCTGGTCCGTGACTGGGCTGGGTTTCTTCTTGTAGTCCGTGATTGACTGTAGACCCTGCCACATGCCTCTTGTGTCTGAGCCGTTGAATTGAGATTCTACTTTGTCTCTGTACTGACGCTTAGCTTGTTTAATAGCCTTGCGGAGGAATAGCTGCATTGTTTATATTCGGTCATGTTACCAGACACCTTGCCCTGATTAAAAGCAGTGGTTCGCGCTTTCAGTTTCACGCGAATGCTGCCATCAATCCACGGTTTCTGGTTAGGGAATGTTTTTATCGTTGCTATGGGAACGACATCTTCAATGCACGTTCTAATGAACTCGCACACCGAATCAGCGTATTCGTCAATATTTTTATCTGACGCAATACGAAACATGTCCCAGTCCACGTGATGGAAGCAGTCTTGGAGTGTGGAGTCAGCTTGGTCGGACCAGCGTTGGACAGACCTCAGCGTGGGAGCCTCTTTTTTAAGTTTCTGTCTGTAGGCAGGGATCAACAAAATGGAGTCGTGGTCAGCTTTTCCGAAAGGGGGGCGGGGCAGGGCCTTATATGCGTCGCGGAAGTTAGAGTAACAATGATCCAAGGTTTTACCACCCCTGGTTGCGCAATCGATATGCTGATAAAATTTAGGGAGTCTTGTTTTCAGATTAGCTTTATTTGCAAAATATGGTGGAAAATAAGTATTTGGTCACCTACAAACAAGCAAGATTTCTGGCTCTCACAGACCTGTAACTTCTTCTTTAAGAGGCTCCTCTGTCCTCCACTCGTTACCTGTATTAATGGCACCTGTTTGAACTTGTTATCAGTATAAAAGACACCTGTCCACAACCTCAAACAATCACACTCCAAACTCCACTATGGCCAAGACCAAAGAGCTGTCAAAGGACACCAGAAACAAAATTGTAGACCTGCACCAGGCTGGGAAGACTGAATCTGCAATAGGTAAGCAGCTTGGTTTGAAGAAATCAACTGTGGGAGCAATTATTAGGAAATGGAAGACATACAAGACCACTGATAATCTCCCTCGATCTGGGGCTCCACGCAAGATCTCACCCCGTGGGGTCAAAATGATCACAAGAACTGTGAGCAAAAATCCCAGAACCACACGGGGGGACCTAGTGAATGACCTGCAGAGAGCTGGGACCAAAGTAACAAAGCCTACCATCAGCAAGGGTATTGAAGATGAAACGTGGCTGGATCTTTCAGCATGACAATGATCCCAAATACACCACCCGGGCAACGAAGGAGTGGCTTCGTAAGAAGCATTTCAAGGTCCTGGAGTGGCCTAGCCAGTCTCCAGATCTCAACCCCATAGAACATCTTTGGAGGGAGTTGAAAGTCCGTGTTGCCCAGCAACAGCCCCAAAACATCACTGCTCTAGAGGAGATCTGCTTGGAGGAATGGGCCAAAATACCAGCAACAGTGTGTGAAAACCTTGTGAAGACTTACAGAAAACGTTTGACCTCTGTCATTGCCAACAAAGGGTATATAACAAAGTATTGAGATACACTTTTGATATTGACCAAATACTTATTTTCCACCATAATTTGCAAATCAATTCATTAAAAATCCTACAATGTGATTTTCAGGATTTTTTTTCTCATTTTGTCTGTCATAGTTGAAGTGTACCTATGATGAAAATTACAGACCTCTCTCATCTTTTTAAGTGGGAGAACTTGCACAATTGGTGGCTGACTAAATACTTTTTTGCCCCACTGTATGTAACGTTCCTCTTATTATATTTCTCTGAATGCCAACTGTACTGTATATGAAAATTGCCCATTGTTCAATGCTATATCATTGAGATTAGAGAAGAGTATTACACTAGAAGGGGGTTCATGACATTAAGCTGTGATGCTGGGGTGGTAGCTCCAGTCATTAGACTCAATGTTCAATCATGGTTGATCATCATGATGTCAGAGAGTTGCAGCTTGTTCTGCCTGCCGTACAGTGACTGTTCCCGATGACTCACTACCTTTCTGCCTCTCTGCAGGAACTATGGGGTCAGTGATGTCATTAGTGTGTGTGTGTGTGTGTGTGTGTACAGTACAGTACAGAAGGTGAAATGAACAGCCAACTGGACAACTGCAGCAGAGGAGTTGGCAGGCTAATAGAGACCGTATGGAGTGCAGGAATGCATTTTTGATTTGTCTAGACTAGAGAGATCTTTAGGCCTAGCCTAGTGCCTAGCCTGGGCTTAGGGGTGTGGCATCATGTGTGTGGAGGGGAAGGGGGAAGTAGACATTGTGCTCTAATATCTACGTCCCAAATTACAGCCTATTCCCAATAGGTCAAAAGTAGTGCACTATGTAGGGAATACTGTAGGATATCATTTGGGATTGGGGTGCACCGTTTGCATTGATTGTAGGTATGCCGTGTGTCCTAATTTCACCATCTTCACTTCTCTATGATTTTCCATGCACTTCTCATGCACTTCATGCCCCTACTGGGGCTTGTGATGACCCTATAGGATGATATGGGTACAAGTGCATAGGGGCTAGGGCTCCGTTGTGATTGGATGGTAGTATGGCATCAGAGGAGTAGCAGTGAAAGCCATTGATTAGTGATACTGCAGCTTAGTGATGACATCTACTGTAAATCTAAAGTAGTGCAGCTCAGACTGGCCCCACACGTTTCACTGCATCAAATGACCATCATATTCACCCTGAGCTATTGGTTGTGGCATTTTGTCTCGCTACTGTACTTAATCCTATGTCCCTGGAAGAAAGAACAGGGGGGTAGGTATTGTTGGAATTGTGAATTTGATAGCCTTTGAATGATTAGGGCTAGTAACTGTCTGCAATTTATTTTTTTAGATATAATATAATAGTGTAAATGTTATATTGTTCCCAGAGCTGAGCTCAGTTTTAATGGGTATATAATACCTGCAATGCTGTTCAAATCCCCATTAAAGCTGCAGTAACATTTAATGTATCCACTTTCACAGCATGAAATGCAAACATTACATTTGTGACTCATGTCTGTTAGTCAACCTGCTGCTCAATTTGAGAAGAAATTACTGCAGTTGACGGTGCCAGCTAATTTCCAAATCAAGTAATATTTTTGTATGTATGTCTTAGTTAGCTGTGGAACTGTTTCAAGAAGCTTCAAATAGCCCATCGTTGACTGATGTGTGATAACATCACGAAGAAAAACCAAAATAACCTCCATGGCCAGACAACGCTTGAATAGTCCTTGTCAATTACACAGGAGACAGTGTTGGTGAGTTGGATGAACAGTAAAAGTGTGTGTCTACATTGATCTCACTCTCTCTCTCTTTCTCTCTCTCTCTCTCTCTCTCTCTCTCTCTCTCTCTCTCTCTCTCTCTCTCTCTCTCTCTCTCTCTCTCTCTCTCTCTCTCTGATATTCTTGTCCTTCGTGTGAAACCAAGTGCTGTAGATGTCCTGGAGGGTGGGAAGTGTGCCCCCGGTGATGCGTTGGGCTGACCGCACCACCCTGCCTGTTGTTGCGGACGGTAAAATTGCCTTACCAGGCGGTGATACAGCCCGACAAGATACTCTCAATGGTGCATCTGTAGAAGTTCATGAGGGTCTTAGAAAACAAGACACATTTCGTCAGCCTCCTGAGATTGAAGAGGCGTTGTTGCACCTTCTTCACCACACTGTCTGTATGAATGGACCATTTCAGGTTGTCAGTGATGTGAGGAACTTGAAGATTTCCACCCTCTCCACTGCGGCCCCATCAATGTGGATGGGTGCTTGCCCTCTCTGCTGTCTCCAGAAGTCCACAATCAGCTCCTTCGTTGTGTTGATGTTGAGGGAGCGGACACTTTCCTGGCACCACTCCACCAGGGCCCTCTCATCATTGTTGGTAATCAGTACTACCACTGATGTGTCATCAATAAACTTGATGATTGAGTTGGAGACGTGCGTGGCCACGCAGCCATGGGTGAACAGGGAGTACAGGAGCACACACCCGTGTGTGTGTGTGTCTAGAGACCCCTGTTCTGGCTTATCCCATTACACTGAGTGTCACCTCTGGTCTGCTGTGATCTGACCTGGTTTATATGACAAATGAACAAAGGCCATAGATGGACACCCCACTGTTGGTGTGGCTGCAGGGAGAGACACAGCGCAGACTGTTACATGAGGAAGAAACACTGCAGAATAGATAACCTATTCAGGAATACCTTCCTTTAATATTGAAGCCTAAGGAGGATGGTCCACGAAATAAATGTTTGCTGGCAATTTATCTCTTTCTTAAATAAAACAATAAAACATTTGCATTTAATAACAACAATTGCAACTGTAAGAGCTATTTTGACCTTGTTAATTTGTATACTAGAACAGTGGTTCCTATACTGAGTCCCCCCACAAAAATTGAAAATAAAATAATATACACTACCAGTCAAAGATTTTAGAACACCTATTCATTCAAGGGTTTTTCTTTATATTTACTATTTTCTATATTGTAGAATAATAGTGAAGACATCAAAACTATGAAATAACACATATGGAATCATATAGCAACCAATAAAGGCTTTAACAAATCAAAATATATTTATTATTCAATGTAGCCACCCTTTGCCTTGATGACAGCTTTGCACACTCTTGGCATTCTCTCAACCAGCTTCATGAGGTAGTCACCTGGAATGCATTTCAATTAACAGGTGTGTCTTCTTTAAAATGTTTTTGTTTGAGCAAATCAGTTGTGTCATGACAAAGTAGGGGGGTATACGAAAAATAGCTCTATTTGGTAAAAGACCATGTCCATATTATGGCTAGACCAGCTCAAATAGGCAAAGAGTAACGACAGTCCATCATTACTTTAAGACATGAAGGTCAGTCAAAAAAAATGTCAAGAACTTTTATAGTTTCTTCAAGTGCAATCAAGCGCTATGATGAAACTGGCTCTACCGCCATCAGAGTTACCAGCCTCAGAAATGGCAAATAAATGCTTCACAGAGTTCAAGTAACAGACACATCTCAACATCAACTGTTCAGAGGAGACTGTGTGAATCAGGCCTTCATGGTCAAATTGCTGCAAAGAAGTACCTACTAAAGGACACCAATAAGAAGAAGAGACTAGCTTGGGCCAAGAAACAAGAGCAATGGACATTAGACAGGTGGAAATTTGTCCTTTGGTCTGATAAGTCCAAATTGGTGATTTTTGGTGCCATCTGCAGTGTCTTTGTGAGATGCGGTGAGGGTGAACGGATGATCTCTGCATGTGGGGTTCCCACTGTAAAGCATGGAGGAAGAGGTGTTATGGTGTGGGGGTGCTTTGCTGGTGACACTGTTTGTGATTTATTTTGAATTCAAGGCACTCTTACCCAGCATGGCTACCACAGCATTCTGCAGCGATATGCCATTCCATCTGGTTTGGGCTTAGTGGGACTATCATTTGTTTTTCAACAGGACAATGACCAAACACACTTCCAGGCTGTGTAAGAGCTATTTGACCAAGAAGGAGAGTGGTGGAGTGCTGCATCAGATGACCTGGCCTTCACAATCACCCAACCTCAACCAAATTGAGATGGTTTTGGATGAGTTGGACCGCAGAGTGAAGTAAAATCAGCCAACAAGTGCTCAGCATATGTGGGAACTCCTTCAAGACTGTTGGAAAAGCATTCCAGGTGAAGCTGGTTGAGAGAATGCCAAGAGGGTGCAAAGCTGTCATCAAGGCAAAGGGTGGCTATTTCAAAAATCTCAAATGTAAAATATATTTTGATTCGTTTAACACTTATTTGGATACTACGTGATTCCATATGTGTTATTTCATAGTTCTGATGTCTTCACTATTATTCTACAATGTAGAAAATAATACAACTAAAGAAAAACCCTTGAATGAGTAGGTGTCCTAAAGCTTTTGACCGGTAGTGTATATATATATTTTTTAAGGAACTCAGTCTGGTTTTAACTTGCTCTTGAACTTTGTAAAAGTAGAATGCACAAGGTATGATTTCGAAATTGGGTAGTGCATCATCAGTTCCTCTTGTCATGTTAGTCATTGCATACCTTAGAGAGCTATTCATAACTTTTCAGAAATGTACAGATCAATTAGCCCATGTCAGCTAACATTTGATGTTCCTCTAATGCTGAAAGGGGGGCCTGAGTGAAAAAGTCTGGGAACCCCTAAACTAGAAGGCACTGTATTGGTTAACACCTTGGAACTAATATAAGATAAAGTATATACAATGCCTTCGGAAAGTATTCAGACCCCTTGAGTTTTGTTAGGTTACAGCCTTATGCTCTAATTGATTACATTATTTTCACTTCTCATCAATCTACACACAATACCCCATAATGACAAATAAAATACAATTGAAAAAAATTAAAATGTTTGCTAATTTCTAAAAAATAAAAAACGGAAATATCACAGTTAAAGTGTTCAGACCCTTTACTCAGTACTTTGTTGAAGCACCATTGGCATAGATTACAGTCTCTAGTCTTCTTGGGTATAACACTCAAGCTTGGCAAACCTGTATTGGGGAGTTTCTCGCATTCTTCTCTGCAGATTCTCTCAAGCTCTGTCAAGTTGGATGTGGAGCATTGCTGCACAGCTATTTTCAGATTAACCTTCACCCCAGTCTGAGGTCCTGAGCGCTCTGGAGCAGGTTTTCACCAGGGATCTCATTTTTACACTGACATGCACTGTCAACTCTGAGACCTTATATAGAAAGGTGTGTGCCTGTCAACCTGACAGAGCTTGAGAGGATCTGCAGAGAAGAATGGGAGAAACTCCCATTCAGACATTAATCGCTGCCAGAGTACTTACTAAAGGGTCTGAATACTTATGTACATGTGATATTTCTGCATTTGTTATAAACTGGTTTTTGCTTTGTCATTATGGGACAATCTTAGAATAGGGTTGTAAACCCAACAGAATGTGGAAAAAGTCAAGGGGTCTGAATATTTTCCGAAAGCGCTGTATATGTTGTTGGTGAGTAGGTGAACGGGCTTCAGCTCCGGTACGCTCCCGGCCATTTAGATGGTACAATGATTCTCTACACTTGCTTGTTTTGTTACATAAACTGAAATGAGGAGAACTATTAACATTTTAGCAACCAGGAAATGGCAGAGCATTTCTCCATGTTGTACCTATAAGTGAATTAGCCTATCACTCAATATAAGATATTTAGGATTTCTTAGATTTCACTTTTTGACGTTTGTGTTTTCTTTGTCCTATTTTCTGATAGTCTGTTTTCTGCTGCTGCCACTTGGAGGAGCTGCAGTTTAATCACTTTCTTTGTTGTCATTTCAGCCAGTGGAGTAGCTGGAAAAGTAGCAAAGCCCATTCCTATTCCCAACACTACTCTCAGCTTGGCTTTACCTTTAAGCTAGTCTCCTGTCCTCTCCCCAGAATCCATTTAGTTTCAAGAATGGATCACCAGTTATCTTGGCAAGGCACTTAATGGACAAAACACAATTATTGAGTCAATAGTGTAAGAATATGTCGAAGATAAATACACAACGCAGTGACAGAGTACGAGAGGTCAAGAGGACTAGAACTAACGATCAATGGAAATAGTGTTTTTTCTGTAATAGGGAAATATTGATCAATGGTTCAGAGACATGGGGGGAATATGTCTTCTGAAATAGGTTACTTGTTATTTGACCATTGGCTAGTTTTATTGTAACACATTCTAATTGGTCAACAACAGGCTAGGGCTGGGTTAAAAAACTACATGCTGTCCCTTTGTTCTGGGGAGAGAACCACAGGAGAAAATCCCTGAAAGAGCATCACTGAGGACAGGGGAGAATGACCATCTACCTCCCTGTATGATTTGTCCTCTTCGAATAATCCTATTTTCCTCCCCTTGACTTGCTTTGGGGTTTGTGATATTGAAGAGTAACATAAATTGCTAACAACAGTATGATGATTTATTCTGACGTCTAGGTAAATTAAAGGACGCAGAGTAGATGAGCCTAATTTCTGCCCATAGAAATGACATACATTGGAGAGGACAGGTAAAAATCTAAGAGGACAGCACAAAGAGAGCACAGCCAATCGATTTCCTAAGCAGTGTAATTTGGGATGGGTTGTAATTTCGTTCAAAATAAAAGCGTTGAAAAGAAGCATACCTATCTGTTGATAATACCAATTTTGTTCTGAGGAAAGTGGTCAGCCTATTATTATTTTATTCGGTTTTATATTGCGTCCATGGACGATAAATCTTCTGAAACTCTTTCCCACCCATAAAGGTTCAGTGATCTTATATGTGTTTAAAGACATATACAGGTTACTGCCAAAATAAAGGAAACACTTAAGTAAATGAGGGATACAAAGTACAGTATATTAAAAGCTTACTGTTAACAGGCCAGTGCTGTTGTAACATCCATGAGACGCTGATATAATCTGTTGATGTCATCTCCCATTACAGTAACATGACAACATCACAGGCTGCGGGCACCCCACAGAGCAGCTTCTGTTTTGATTGGTCAATAAATGCTGTAGAATCAGCATTGTGTTACTGTAAGCTCTGTCAGATAGTTTACACAATATATAAATGATACAGTACGAAGCCTAGCACCCTCTTCATTGTACTGTGTGCTCAGCTTCAACTAATTTGGCCTAATAAAATGACTAGAGTAAGAGGATGTGATGGTCCTGAGGAATGATTCAATAACGGGGCAGAGGGAGTTCAATAATTGGAGAGGAGTCGTAGATGTCTAATAAAGTATTCTAGTAGCTGTTTGATGTGACACATATTACACATACTCCGTGACCTTTAGCAGTGGAGAGCCATATCTCAGCTCATTAATGTCCACACATCTAATGTGATTCTACGGAAACATTCATCCCTCTCTCATCCCTCTCCAAAAGATGGCAGAAAGTTAATTGAAAAACGTAACAGAGAATGTATCAAAAGGACAGCCAGAGAAATGGTGGACTGTGGGCATAATTTAAGTTCCCTTCCCTTCTGTCCTTAGTCAATGGCCTGTAGATTGCAATCTACAATCTCGTCACTCTGTTTCAGACACAGTAGGATACAATTGGTGAGTCATTCAGACCTGACGAATCAGCCCCCCATCGTCTCCCACATAAAGTCTGCCGCCCCCAGACCCCAATCCCCACCCCTACACACACATGCACACGCACACACACGCACACAACCACACACACTGCAAGTGGTTTTGCATGAGTGGGATAGGTGTGTGATGTGTGTCCACCCTGCAGTGTGTCCACCCTGCAGAGACCCTGAGTCTCAGCTCTAGTGAAGACAGCTCATTACAGAATGCTAGCTCTTCACAGTGAGGCCAGCTGAGTTTACGAGGCAGGCGTTGTTGTGATGTCACAAGGACTGAGACGTGAGTGTGCCATATGATAACTGGAGCATAGGAGACAGCTCACCTGTTTATTGTACTGTGTGTGTGTACGTGCGCACGTGCATGTGTGTTTAGTCTTGTATGATGTCAGCTTGAACTGCTAAGGTCATACAGAATACAGGGCTTTGTTGCAAACAGAAAGAATTATTGACAACATTTTTGTACAAATTTTACCGTGCATGTTCATTCCCATATTAAGTTTGGTCACTTTAATTTGCACAAACAGGCACAGAGTTTTACCTTAGACAAGATCACTTATATAACGAAATAAACAAACCCAACACCTGTGACAGCTGACTCTTGATAAACATACATTAACACCCATGGATTTTTACTTTAATATTTGCATGTAAAAAGGCTTTTGTCCTCTGTCTGAGCATGAATAACAGGTTGAATAATATATTGCATGAATAATGCTCCCCCCCCACACACTCTCTCGCTCTCCCTCTATGTATCCCAGAACTATCTCTCCTGCTCCAGACTCACTGTCCTACTTTCTTTTCACTTCATAGATTCATCTTCTGTATTGCCTTTTCCATTTCTACATCAGCATGTTTAATGTGGCATTGTATAGAGAGTGCTGTTTGTAATTAATTCATAACGGTATGTATGTAGCTTCTGAATAACCCCCAAAAAGTTTCAAGGTTAATTGAATCCTTGCTTTAGCTACAATACCAGTGCACTTTTAAATCCTGCCTGAAAAATACAGTTTCTTTACTGTGCTGTAATTGTACAAAATGTCAGTCAATGACAAAAGACTAGTAGTCAGTCAATCAGTAATTAATGAAGTTGGTCTGTAGTAGAAGCCTACTGCCTCATCTGGCTCACAGCAGAAGTCCTATTCTGCCTGGTATAACCTTGTTCACAAACAGTTCTCATGGGAATCCTTGGGGTTTGAGCCATCACTACTACACCAATATTATCAAGCTGATATTGTCAAGCTAAGCTCTGTCGGTTTTTGTGACTTTAGTACAACAGCAACATTGCCACAACCCTGCATGTGCACTCATGGCACAAGACACTGTTTCAAAGTAACACAAATACAGGATATGGCAGACAACAGTTCTCATGGAGCCTCAATTCAATCAATACAATCAATGCAATACACAGCAACGTTTCCCTTCCCCCTTCTTGGGTATCACAGCTTCAAACTGTGAGGTTGAATTATTTCAAAGAAAAAAAAGTGTTTACCTTTGCACTCCTTGCCTGACAATAGCAACAAGGCTGAACTCACTGTGTGTTTGTGGCTCTTCAGTAATGTCCCACAGGGGCTCTGGCACCATGACCAATTATGCTGCGCTCTCCACAGTCAAATCGATGAGCAGGCAGCCACTGACCAAAGACTCTGTGATAATTGTGTGGGCGTCGTGTTGCTACGGCTGTATTTAGTGTAGATTGTCCAGAGGAGAGGACTGGAGTGGAAGATATACTTTGTGTCGTGGCTCTCAATTAAAGTACATTCTCTCTGCTGATGAGAGCTAATGTCACGCTGGTATAAATTATTCGGGAGACAGGCGCAGGAATGCATAATAAGTTTTTTTTATTAAGCACAAATTACGGCGTACCGTGTAAAGGCACAGAGATGAAGACCAAACAAACACGTAACAAATCAGGGTAGAAACCCAAAACAGAAGAGCGAGGAGAACCTCGAATAAATAACACATGCACACAATGATTAACACACGTGATGGGACCCGTAATCATCTGCTCAATCCACAACGGCACAAAATCCAAAACACACAGCACAGGTACTCACACGCACCAACAGACATAGTAACAATAATCGACAGCCCAATGGTAACCAAATGGCACATATTTACAAATACAATCTGTGGGAATAGGGGCCAGGTGTGCGTAAGGATAGTTCCGGAGGGATCTGTGACAGCTAACACATTTGAATGGCCTTGATTCAGTATTGTTGTTGTCATTGACGGTGTAGACAGGTAGCGTAATATCCTTTAATGGTCCTAGATCCATTGTTGTAGCCATTGTGGTACAATTAAGCCCAGTTTGAAGAAATATATACATTTTGCAGAGTAAAAACTACAGAGGATTTAAATCTATTGTCACAGTGTGGAGACCAAGGAGCAGAGTAGAGCAGAGACCTGGAGGATTAACTGTGCCTTCTGTGGACCGTCATTAAACTATTCTCAGGTAGATAACAGCAAGAAGCACAAGATTGAAATGTGTTTGGTTCTATTAAGGAAGAACATGTTTTTTATTGAACTTTCCATTACACATAGAAAAACAAGTTGCTATCTAGAACCTAAAAGGGTTCTACGGCTGTCCACATAGGATAACCCTTTGAAGGATATGTTTTTATTACAGGTAGAACCCCTTTGGTTCTAGCCCTGTTGGGTTAAATGTAGAACCATTTCCACAGAGGGTTCTACATGGAACCAAAAAGGGTTATTCTACGGGGAGAGCCGAATAACCCCTTCAGAACCCCTTTTTCTAAGAGTGTAGGTGTAAATATCAACAACAGGAATATCCACTTTGCACTGATTATAACAAGTGGTGTATCTCTTTTGTGTGTAACCTCCTAAAAAAGACAATATACACTGTGTGTAATATACATACAGTGCCTTGCGAAAGTATTCGGCCCCCTTGAACTTTGCGACCTTTTGCCACATTTCAGTCTTCAAACATAAAGATATAAAAAACAATCATGAAGTGGAACGACATTTATTGGATATTTCAAACTTTTTTAACAAATCAAAAACTGAAAAATTGGGCGTGCAAAATTATTCAGCCCCTTTACTTTCAGAGCAGCAAACTCTCTCCAGAAGTTCAGTGAGGATCTCTGAATGATCCAATGTTGACCTAAATGACAAATGATGATAAATACAATCCACCTGTGTGTAATCAAGTCTCCGTATAAATGCACCTGCACTGTGATAGTCTCAGAGGTCCGTTAAAAGTGCAGAGAGCATCATGAAGAACAAAGAACACACCAGGCAGGTCTGAGATACTGTTGTGAAGAAGTTTAAAGCCGGATTTGGATACAAAAAGATTTCTCAAGCTTTAAACATCCCAAGGAGCACTGTGCAAGCGATAATATTGAAATGGAAGGAGTATCAGACCACTGCAAATCTACCAAGACCTGGCCGTCCCTCTAAACTTTCAGCTCATACAAGGAGAAGACTGATCAGAGATGCAGCCAAGAGGCCCATGATCACTCTGGATGAACTGCAGAGATCTACAGCTGAGGTGGGACACTCTGTCCATAGGACAACAATCAGTCCTATATTGCACAAATCTGGCCTTTATGGAAGAGTGGCAAGAAGAAAGCCATTTCTTAAAGATAACCATAAAAAGTGTTGTTTAAAGTTTGCCACAAGCCACCTGGGAGACACACCAAACATGTGGAAGAAGGTGCTCTGGTCAGATGAAACCAAAATTGAACTTTTTGGCAACAATGCAAAACGTTATGTTTGGCGTAAAAGCAACACAGCTCATCACCCTGAACACACCATCCCCACTGTCAAACATGGTGGTGGCAGCATCATGGTTTGGGCCTGCTTTTCTTCAGCAGGGACAGGGAAGATGGTTCAAATTGATGGGAAGATGGATGGAGCCAAATACAGGACCATTCTGGAAGAAAACCTGATGGAGTCTGCAAAAGACCTGAGACTGGGATGGATATTTGTCTTCCAACAAGACAATGATCCAAAACATAAAGCAAAATCTACAATGGAATGGTTCAAAAATAAACATATCCAGGTGTTAGAATGGCCAAGTCAAAGTCCAGACCTGAATCCAATCGAGAATCTGTGGAAAGAACTGAAAACTGCTGTTCACAAATGCTCTCCATCCAACCTCACTGAGCTCGAGCTGTTTTGCAAGGAGGAATGGGAAAAAAATTCAGTCTCTCGATGTGCAAAACTGATAGAGATACCCCAAGCGACTTACAGCTGTAATCACAACAAAAGGTGGCGCTACAAAGTATTAACTTAAGGGGGCTGAATAATTTTTCACGCCCAATTTTTCAGTTTTTGATTTGTTAAAAAAGTTTGAAATATCCAATAAATGTCATTCCACTTCATGATTGTGTCCCACTTGTTGTTGATTCTTCACAAAAAAATACAGTTTTATATCTTTATGTTTGAAGCCTGAAATGTGGCAAAAGGTCGCAAAGTTCATGGGGGCCGAATACTTTCGCAAGGCACTGTATAAGCACTGGCCTGGTATGTATTTTTTACATATAACCTGTTGTTAGTAGAAAGAGAAATTGGCATGCTCAGCTCAAATGTTTGTAGTCAACAAATATATTTGGGTGCCGGGTTCAAAAGGCATATACTAGAAGAAAGGAAAAACCCTCACACACTGAAATATACTTAAAGTTTTAATGTCTTTTTTTTTAGCAGCAGAGGTAAAAACAAGTGGACAAGTTTCAGCTGCAGCCTTCATCAGCGTTTGGAGAACAATAGAGATCCACCCATACTTATAGATGATGTCACATTGTTGTTGCTAGTAGTACCAGTGCTTGTCTTGACCACAGTAGTTGGCCAGTACTCTTCTGTTGTTAACCTCCGTGCCACCTGAGGTTAATCCTAATCTGTTGTTTATTGTGGTTTTATATCTAGATTGAACCTATTAGTGCCCAGTAAAACAAACATGGATTATTATTTTCTCCAAGTCCACTTAGCGTAATAGGGACAGCAAAACAAACTAGTATTTGCTCACCCTGGTCCCTTGCCCTGTAATTGTGTGCATGGCTGGTGGAAATGGATGTTATTACAGTAGGCTTTAGAAATAGAGTAGGATTGAATTCTGGCTGGTAATTTACAGACGTTTACCACCTGGGCTCTAATGCAAGCTAATGGGTCAGTGGAGTATAGCACAGCTCCTTACTCACAGGTCATATGCTGGTTTACACACACACACACACACACACACACACACACACACACACACACACACACACACACACACACACACACACACACACACACACACACACACACACACACACACACACACACACACACACACACACACACACACACACACACACACACACACACGCGCACACACGCACACACGCACACGCACACACAAGCCCAGTTTGGTTGCCATGGAGACAAATGTACCCAGGTCAGATAACCCCCATGCGAACTGAATCAACTGATTTGTCTCAGTTGATTACTTGGTCTGCATCTACACATGACTGGATTAGGAAGAGATTAGATGAGGAAAAGTGTAATTTGAGATTTGCCCATGGCTGAAACTTTGGTGTAAACTACTTGCATACAGTGAGTGTCAAAACTTAAAAGATCATGACAAATTTTGCTTTTATTATTGACAGATTTCACCAAGGTTTTGTATACCACCGTACAGTATAGTCCCCAAAACAGTTGTGAAAAACAGACTACCTACTCTGCTACAGAAACAGTTCCTGAAAATTATCAGCAGCTAGAAGTCTACTTTCTTTTCAAAGTCTTGTACCAGACAGCAGTAAGGTTAGACTTAATATTATACCTTTTCTGTGAATAACACTGCTGTATTATTCCTGGCCAAACATTACCTGAAGCAGAAGCATTGGAACTCAAGCTTATATGGTGAGATGTATATAATTATAGAAATGAATAAAGCATCTCTATGGGCCTTTCCTTTTCTCAACAGTCCCCTGTCTGTATTGCTCAGTGTGATCGAAGGCCCCAAGTCTGAGAGGCGGAACACACAATGCAAAAGAATGCCCGGGTCGGGGACAGCCAGAGGGACAACGTAAGTGCACACACATGCATGCATGAGCGCACACACACACACACACACACACACACACACACACACACACACACACACACACACACACACACACACACACACACACACACACACACACACACACACACACACACACACAAGCACACACACACACAAGCACACACGCACACACGTTTATACACATGACACATAAGAGTGTAGTTGCTTGTGTACATCCCAGAGATGGGTACAAGTCTCAAGTCTTAATCTTCGAGTCTTCAATCAAGTCCCAAAGAAATAATGGGCAAGTAAACACGAAACAGGAAGTCATAGGACACCTTAATTTCCCGTATGGAACTCTCCATCTTAGATGTAGTGAAGGTTTTTGAGCTCACATTGATTAATCATTATAGTAAATACTTTTGATAGTTGTTTGGAAGGTGGATAAGTAGTGAAGAAGGATATATTTCACTACGGTACTATTTGTGAGTAATAACACAGTATACAGTATATTCTGCCACTTAAAAACAGATATTTACAGACTTAAACACACAATTATACATAGTATATACATATAGTACCAGTCAAAAGTTTGGACACACCTACTCATTCAAGGGTTTTTCTTTACTTTTACTATTTTCTACATTGTAGAATAATAGTGAAGACATCAAAACTATGAAATAACACATATGGAGTCATGTAGTAACCAAAAAAGTGTTAAACAAATCAAAATATATTTTATCTTTGAGATCCTTCAAATTAGTCACCCTTTGCCTTGATGACAGCTTTGCACCCTCTTGGCATTCTCTCAACCAGCTGCATGAGTTAGTCACCCGGAATGCATTTCAATTAACAGGTGTGCCTTGTTAGAAGTTAATTTGTGGAATTTCTTTACTTCATAATTCATTTGAGCCAATCAGTTGTGTTGGGACAAGGTAGGGGTGGTTTACAGAAGAGCCCAATTTGGTAAAAGACCAAGTCCATATTATGTCAAGTAACAGCTGAAATAAGCAAAGAGAAACGACAGTCCATCATTACTTTAAGACATGAAGGTCAGTCAATCTGGAAAGTTTCAGTCACAAAAACCATCAAGCGCTATGATGAAACTGGCTCACATGAGGACCGCCACAGGAAAGGAAGACCAAGAGTTACCTCTGCTGCAGAGCATAAGTTCATTAGAGATGCCAGCCTCAGAAATTGCAGCCCAAATAAATGATACACAGAGTTCAAGTAACAGACACATCTCAACATCAACTGTTCAGAGGAGACTGTGTGAATCAGGCCATGGTCGAATTGCTGCGAAGAAACCACTACTAAGGACACTAATAAGAAGAAGACTTGTTTGGGCCAAGAAACACGAGCAATGGACATTAGACAAGTGGAAATCTGTCATTTGGTCTGATGAGTCCAAATGTGAGTCTTTTGGTTCCGACCCGCTATGAACTGATGATCTCCACATGTGTGGAAGCATGGAGGAGGAGGTTTGATGGTGTGGGGGTGCTTTGCTGGTGACACTGTCTGTGATGTATTTAGAATTCAAGGCACACTTGAACCAGCAGCGATAAGCTATCCCATCTGGTTTGCGCTTAGTGGGACTATCATTTGTTTTTCAACAGGACAATGACCCAGCACACCTCCAGGCTGTGTAAGGGCTATTTGACCAAGAAGGAGAGTGATGGAGTGCTGCCGCAGATGACCTGGCCTCCACAATCACCCAACCTCATCCCAGTTGAGATGGTTTTGGATGAGTTGGACCGCAGGGTGAAGGAAAAGCAGCCAACAAGTGCTTAGCCTATGTGGGAACTCCTTCAAGACTGTTGGAAAAGCATTCCAGGTGAAGCTGGTTGAGAGAATGCCAAGAGCGTGCAAAGCTGTCATCAAGGCAAAGGGTGGCTACTTTGAAGAATCTCAAATGTAAAATATATTTTGATTTATTTAACACTTTTTTGGTTACAAAATGAGTCAATGTTATTTCATAGTTTTGATGTCTTCACTGTTATTCTACAACGTTGAAAATAGTAAAAATGAAGAAAAACCCTTGAATGCGTAGGTGTGTCCAAACGTTTGACTGGTACTGTATACTGTATGAAGAATTAAAATCCCAAGTGCAACATTTTGCCTAAATGATCAAATAAATTTTGTCACAGTTAGTTTGTTGTTAAATGGAGGAGGTTGTGGGAAGTTTAGGTGTTTGTAGTACCATGAGATGACTGAATGCATGACTGTCTAAAATAATCTTAATACTTACTGAAGTTAAGGTGAAATCCTACAGCGCAGTAAGTCTGTGTATACACTACAGTACTGTACTATCTGTTTCAATCTCTGCTTTGATGCCCATCCCCCGCAGCAGTAAATGGGACAGCTCTATCTGGCCCGCGTCATAGTACAGACGTCTGAAATGAGATTACTTGTCAAGTGTTGCCATCTTCATATCTATCACATAGCCTCTTGTTGTTGTTGTTGTTGTAGATTTTCCCCCTGGAATGATTGGATTCGCTGTCAGGTTGTTTTCAAGGTCACATGTTGTTCATTTTGTCCTTCATCGGTTTGTGTCTGTCTTTCAATTTAATAGGTGGCTGGCTGCATATAAATGCCACGTAAAAATAAACATTGACACAGTCCGAGATACAAAGCTATATGAAATTGGGGAAAAATGTAATTGCTTTCGCTGTATGAATAAGACCTTGCGTTCAAGTGTGGACGTACAGTATCCACATCCAACTATCCCAGAAGGATTCATGCAGGTGTTTTCACAATACCTTTTTCCCCAGGTACAATGCAGTGTAAATATACACAAGATTGGTGATCACAGGGACAGGAAGTTATAGAAGGCCATTCAAGTCCCCTCCCAATGAAACAGAGGAGCAGGAAGTAATCCAGACCTTAGATTTCCCCACCATAGTTGGTAAACAAGACCAGCTTCTGAATGAGTGTGGAATACACACAATACTCATGTGAACCAGCTCTATACATTTTCATACTCATTTGTGTCATCATTCTGTTAACTGGTATGTGTTTGTGGCTTTGCAATTGGTACGGACTCATTCTTCCCCCACTGAAGTTGCATACTGCACCTCAGAGCTAAGTTTCCTTGGTGTAAGGTATTGGAATGCAAATGTATTACTATATCAAATCAAATCAAAAGTTATTGGTCACATATACATGGTTAGCAGATGTTAATGCGAGTGTAGCAAAGTGCTTGTACTTCTGGTTCTGACAGTGCAGTAATATCTAACAAGTGATCTAACAATTCCCCAACAACTACCTAATACACACAAAAAAGAGTGAATTAGAATATGTACATATAAATATATGGATGAGCAATGGCCGAGCGGCCTAGGCAAGGTGCAATAGATGGTATAAAATACAGTATATACATATAATATGAGTAATGTAACACATGTAAACATTATTCAAGTGGTACTATTTAAAGTGGCATTATTTAAAGTGACTAGTCATCCATTTGTTAAAGTGGCCAGTGATTGGGTCTCCATGTAGGCTGCAACCTCTCTGAGCTAGTGATTGCTGTTTAGCAGTCTGAGGGCCTTGAGATAAAAGCTATTCTTCAGTCTCTCTGCCAAAGCTTTGATGCACCTGTACTGACTTCGCCTTCTGGATGGTAGCGGTGTGAACAGGCAGTGACTCGGGTGGTTGTCTTTGATAATCTTTTTAGCATTCCTGTGACATTGTGCCTGTAGGTGTCATGCAGGGCAGGTAGTTTGCCCCCGGTGATGCGTTGTGCAGACCGCACCACCCTCTGGAGAGCCTTGTTGTTGAGGGAGGAGCAGTAGCTGTACCACGATGTGATAAAGCCAGACAGGATGATATCGATTGTGGATCTGTAAAAGTTAGTCAGGGTTTTGGGTGACAAGACAAATTTCTTCAGCCTTCTGTGGTTGAAGAGGCGCTGTTGTGCCTTCTTCACCACACTGTCTGTGTAGGTGGACCATTTCAGTTTGTCGTTGATGTGTATGCAGAGGAACTTAAACTTTCCACTTTCTCCACTGCTGTCCCTTCGATGTGGATAGGGGGGTGCTCCCTCTGCGGTTTCCTGAAGTCCACGATCATCTCCTTTGTTTTGTTGATGTTGAGTGAGAGGTTACCACACTCCGAGTGCCCTCACCTCCCTCTAGGCTGTCTCGTCATTGTTGGTTATCAAGCCCACTACTGTTGTGTAGTCTGCAAACTTGATGATTGAGTTGGAGGCGTGCATGGCCACAGTCGTGGTTGAACAGAGAGTACAGGAGGGGGGTGAGCACGCAACCTTGTAGGACCCCAGTGTTGAGGGTCAGCAAGGTGGACATGTTGTCTCCTACTTTCACCACCTTGGGGGGGGGACCGTCAGAAAGTCCAGGAACCAATTACATAGGGCGGGGTTGAGGCCCAGGGCCTCCAGCTTGATGATGAGCTTGAAAGATACTATGGTGTTGAATGCTGAGCTGTAGTCAATGAACAGCATTCTTACATATGTATTCCTCTTATCCAAATGGGATAGGGCAGTGTGCAGTGTGATGGCGATTGCATCGTCTGTGGACCTGTTGGGGCGGTTTGCAAACTAAAGTGGGTCTAGGGTGACCTGCAAGGTGGAAGTGATATGATCCTTGACTAGTCTCTCAAAGCACTTTATGATGACAGAAGTGAGTGCTACGGGGCGGTAGTAATTTAGCTCAGTTATCTTTGCCTTCTTGGGTACAGGAACAATGGTCGCCATCTTGAAGCATGTGAGGACAGCAAACTGGGATAGCGAGTGATTGAATATGTCCATAAATACACTAGCCAGCTGGTCTGCGCATACTCAGAGAACGCAGCTAGGGATGCCGTCTGGGCCAGCAGCCTTGCGAGAGTTAACACATTTAAACGTTTTACTCACGTCGGCCACGGAGAAGGAGAGGGGGGGGGTGCAGTTATTGTTAGCGGGCTGCAACGGTGGCACTATATTATCCTCAAAGTGGGCAAAGAAAGTGTTCAGTTTGTCTGGAAGTGTGACGTCGATGTCCATGACGTGGCTGGTTTTCTTTCTGTAGTCTGTGATTTCCTGTAGACCCTGCCACATACGTCTCATGTCTGAGCCATTGAATTGCGACTACACTTTGTCCCTGAACCGGAATTTCACTTGTTTGATTTCCTTGCAGAGGGAATAACTACTATTCAGCCATTTTCCCAGACCTCTTTCCATGGTTAAATGCGGTGGTTTGCACTTTCAGTTTTGCGTGAAAGCCGCCATCCATCCACGGTTTAGTTAGAGTAGCAGTGGTCAAGTGTATTACCCCACGCATAGTGCATTCAATATGCTGATAAAATTTAGGTAGCCTTGTTCTCAACTTTGCTTTGTTAAAATCCCCAGCTACAGCTACAGGATATATGGTTTCCAGTTTCCAGTCCAGTGAAGTTCCTTGAGGGCCATCTTGATGTCTTCTTGAGGGGGAATGTACACAGCTGTGATGATAACTGACGAGAATTCTCTTGGTAGGTAATATGGCCTGCATTTGATTGTGAGGAATTCTAGGTCGGGTGAGCAGAAGGACTTGAGTTCCTGTATGTTGTTATGATAACACCATGAGTTGTTAATCATGAAGCATACACCCCCGCCCTTCCTCTTCCCAGAGAGGTGTTTATCTCTGTCGGCGCGATGCATGGAGAAGCCCGGTCGCTGAACCGATTCAAATTTAGTCTACCTTCTTGTCAAGAGACTGAATATTGGCGAGCAGTATACTTGGGAGCAGCGGGCGATGTGCACGTCTACGGAGTCTGACCAGGAGGCCGCTCCATCTGCCCCTTCTGCGGCGTCATTGGGTCGGCTTCTGGGATTAGATCCATTGTCCTGGGTGGTGGTCCAAACCGAGGACCCGCTTTGGAAAGTCGTATTCCTGGTCATAATATTGGTAAGTTGACGTCGCTCTATATCTATGGGCGGCAGCGTAGCCTAGTGGTTAGAGCGTTGGATTAGTAACCGGAAGGTTGCGAGTTCAAACCCCCGAGCTGACAAGGTACAAATCTGTCGTTCTGCCCCTGAACAGGCAGTTAACCCACTGTTCCCAGGCCATCATTGAAAATAAGAGTATGTTCTTAACTGACTTGCCTGGTTAAATAAAGGCAAAATTTAAATTTAAATTTAAAAAATCCAATAGTTCATCCCGGCTGTATGTATATTAAGCACAGCTACCGGCCTGGGCCTTTTCACATCTGGAAAAGTCCTGATTATGATTCTAATCATGAGGAAATCATGCACTGTCTGTGATGATGCTTATGACCTGGCGGTGTGATGCATCTGTGAGCTATCTACCGTCTTAGAGGGAGGAAGACAGAGACGATTGGCTGCAAAAGGAGAGCAGGAGAGCAGAAGAGAAAGGGTCTAGAAGATGAGTGCTAAGCGTTGCAGTGTTCTACCCCAGAAGGCATTGCAGATTAGTGAAAGATGGGGATGAATAAGAAAGAGAGACAGATAGGAGAGGGAAGGCGATAGCATTAGAGCAAGAGAGGTGGTGAGAGGAAGGAAAGGAAGAAATAGACATGTATCCTTCCTGCACCAGGAGGGAGGCAGCAGTGGGGTAGAGTGGGGACACATTTCAGACTAATGAATACCTAACATAGGAACTAACGGGCCGGACAATCAGGGCCTTGTGTTGATGAAAAGTCATGAGTCTCCTTATGTACATTGCCATGGCTACGCAGACGCAACAGTGGCCAGACTGAATGTAATGAGAGAATAGAGATGGACCAGACACAGCTCCAACTCCCCCTGGATGGATCCCGATCTCCTATTAGGGCCACATCAGGGGATCAAGCACACTGTTTGTTTGGAACTATGAGGGCTAGGAAGGGAGGAGAGAAGGGATGAGAGGAACAGGGAGAAGTGTTGAGTGTTGTATAGGAGCTGAGGGCTTTACTCCATATGGGTGGGGGGTGGCACTGGCCAAATTGGTGCCTCCCCATTCTCATTGGATCAGAGCGCTGTCAATCTGGCTCAGATTGGAAATAAAAGGAGGTGGGTTTGTTCTGGCAGTTCAGTGGCTGACTTTAGGACGATGTGAACGCCTTTGAGCAGGCGAAGGCTGTGATTGGCTAGCTGGCTTTAGGACTATGCAGAGCGCAGCTGCAGTAAGTGACACTGAACAGCGTGATTTCTCTCTCAGTTGAGTTGACGAAAGCAGTGGAAGATGACTAGTAAACTATTGTTTGACTTGATAGGAAACTAAACTAGAGTTTTTAATTCTGGTGCTTGCAGCTCATTGCTCTATGGCATGTGTTTGTCCTAGAATGTTATGTACAGTATGTCCCTTATCGACTGAGGTGAATGAAGCTACAGCAGCCAAGGTGATAATATAATTTTAGAGCTTTTAAATTGTGGAAGTACAGTAGGCCTAAATCCGCTTTCAAAATAATTCTTGGAGGGGGAAAAAATTGCATGGAGGGGGTGTTAATACTGAACATGATGTATCTAACTTTAATATTTCCCTATTTTCATTTTTAAATGAATTTACTTGAAGAGATTAGGGCAGATACAAAATAACAGTTGAAACAGTTGTTCAATATAATGCATCATAGTTTAAGCCACTTTTGAATGCTATTTGTGATAACAATTTCCGATTTCCCATGGCCACCTATGACTGGTTCTTGATCCCCGACTAAAAACAAAAGTTTATGGTCCCTATAGATCTGAAAGAACTGGATGGGAATTAACAATATAATGGCGACTCCGTCTAGTTTAATAGAGGGCTAAGTGGAGCTAGTACACCTTAAATTGGATCTGATCCTCAAATATCGTCTTTTTTTTCATCCACCTCTGTATGTCCACGTTTCGATCTCAATGACAAACAACGGTGGGCTCTGTGACGGCAGATGTGATAATCGCTGTGTTTGTATCACTGACACACCGGCAGAATGTAAACAAGCTTAATTGTTTATTTGATTCTGCTCATTGACCTCCTTATGTATTTATGAGCAAGCGATGCGATCAACTGCATTTTTCACACAGGTAATTAGATTAGCAGGCATCTGAATAAAAGGCCCGGCACCCTGCGAACTTAATTCATTTTTAACCAGAGCTCAGTGTAGCATGACTGGGATTGTTGCTGTTGTGTCTGTCTGTCTGTCTGTCCATCTGTTTTCTCTGTCTGGCTGTCCGTCCGTCCGTCTGTCTGTCTGTCTGTCTGTCTGTCTGTCTGTCTGTCTGTCTGTCTGTCTGTCTGTCTGTCTGTCTGTCTGTCTGTCTGTCTGGGAACGTAGGTGTCTCATCTCTCTGATCGGTTGTACACCTTGTGTAAAGAAACATTATCTTCTGATCAGCTGTACAGTAGAAGTGACATATGTAGAGGAGAGTGTGAACCAACACTGTAGCTCACATTTAGTTCTACGAAAGACATGGAAAGGCCACCAGAGTCCACAGTTTTTTAAAACAAGTTATATTTAACCTCTGCTTAACCTGGGAATTCCCAGTGGATAGTGTTGATATGTCAGATTTGTCTTTCCCATGATGGAGAGGCTGAGGCAAAATAGTTATTTGTATGATGGCAATCTCACCTTGATACAGAAAGTTTCTGTCAACTCAATAGGAAAGATATTAACACCGTTTTGTCAGTTTGCTAGTAAATGTTGAGGTGACTACCAGTGTATTGATGCCTGGAGAAGTTGGTATACTCACATTTAAAAAAAAAAAATCTAAACAGCCTGCCAGGCGAAGGAAAAGCGCCATGTCTGAAAAATTATGAGAAACAGTGACATATTCTAAATGACCCTAAAAAAAGATTAACCCCATATTGGTCTTTCTAGGTCAGGCCAACCCAAGCCGTACTGTGCAAGTAAACTAATAGTAGGTCTACTATTGAAATAGATAAATGAGGCTGTCAACTGAGTCAGAAATTCACAGATAAAAATTTTTATTATCAGGTTTTTGCTCTCAAAGTCTCAAATACTTTTTTAATAGAAAAATAACTGAATTGCAGGTTCTACGTCCACAACAATAATTCAACCACATCAGGAGACCACTTTTACGGTATTTGAAATTATTTAAAAGGTAGATGTTTGAGTGTAGTTACCCTTTAATTCAAATCAAATCCAATTGTATTTGTCACATGCTTCGTAAACAACAGGTATAGATAGACTAAGAGTGAAATGTTTACTAACCAACAATACAGAGATAAAATCTGAAAAATAACAGAAAAATTATAACACAAGGAATGAATCCACAATGAGTAAGGATAACTTGGTTACATAAACAGGGTACCAGTGCAGAGTTGATGTGCAGGGGTACGAGGTACTTGAAGTAGATATGTTTACAGTGCATTTGGAAAGTGTTCAGACCCCTTGACTTTTTCCACATTTTGTATTGTTACACCCTTATTCTAAAATAGACAAACTACACATTTCCCTCACCAATCTACATATAATACCCCACAATGACAAACAAAAACAGGTAATATTTTTTAAAGGAAATACCTTATTTACATAAGTATCCCTTTGAAATGAGACTCAAAATTGAACTCAGTTGCATCATGTTTCCTTTGATTATCCTTGTTTCTACAACTTAATTTAATTCCACCTGTGGTAAATTCAATTAATTGGACATAATTTGGAAAGGCCCATACCTGTCTATATAAGATCCCATGGTTGACAGTGCAAGTCAGAGCAAAAACCAAGCCATGAAGTCAAAGGAATTGTCCGTAGAGCTCTGAGACAGGATTGTGTTGAGACACAGATCTGGGGAAGGGTACCAAAACATTTCTGGAGCAATGAAGGTCCCCAATAACACAGTGGCCTCCATAATTCTCAAATTGAAGAAGTTTGGAATCACCAAGACTCTTCCTAGAGTCAGCCGCATGTCAAAACTGAGCAATCAGGGAAGAATGGCCTTGGTCAGGGAGGTGACCAAGAACCCGATGGTCACTCTAACAGAGCTCAAGAGTTCCTCTGTGGAGACTTGAGAACTTCCAGAAGGACAACCATCTCTGCAGCACTCCACCAATCAGGCCTTTATGGTAGAGTGGCCAGACAGAAGACACTCCTCAGTAAACGGCACATGACAGCCCCCTTGGAGTTTACCAAAAGGCACCTAAAGACTCTCAGACCATGATAAACAAGATTCTCTGGTCTGATGAAACCAAGATTGAACTCTTTGGCCTTAATTCCAAGTTTCAGGTCTGGATGAAACCTGGCACCATCCCTATCGTGAAGCATGGTGTGGCAGCATCATGCTGTGGTGATGTTTTTCAATGGCAGGGACTGGGAGTCTAGTCAGGATCTAGTCAGGATCAAGGGAAAGATGAATGGAGCAATGCACAGAGAGATCCTTGATGAAAGCCTGCTCCAGAGGGCTCGGGACCTCAGACTGGGCAATGGTTCACCTTCCAACAGGACAACGACCCTAAGCACACAGCCAAGACAATGTACGAGTGGCTTCGGGGCAGGATAGCATTGGACTATAACATTGATGTATACGTTGATTCGGTGAGCGAGTTCATTAGCAAGTGCATCGGTGAACTGGAACCCACGGTGACCATTAAATCCTTCCCCAACCAGAAACCGTGGATTGATGGCTGCATTCTCGCAAAACTGAAAGCACGAACCACTGCTTTTAATCATGACAAGGCGGCAAGGCTGCAAGGCGACCGTAAACATGACCGAATACAAACAGTGTAGCTATTCCCTCCGTAAGGCAATCAAACAAGCTAGGCGTCATTATAGAGACAAAGTAGAGTCACAGTTCAACGGCCCAGACACGAGACGTATGTGGCAAGGTCTACAGTCAATCACGGACTACAAACAGAAAACCAGACCCAGACAAACTAAACAACTTCTTTGCTCACTTTGAGGACAATACAGTGCCATTGACACGGCTCGCTACCAAAACCTGCGGGCTCTCCTTCACCACAGCCAACATGAGTAAAATATTTCAACGTGTTAACCCTAACAAGGCTGCCGGCCCAGACGGCATCCCGAGCCGCGTCCTCAGAGCATGCGCAGACCAGCTGGCTGGTGTGTTTATGGACATATTCAATCAACCTCTATCCCAGTCTGCTGTTCCCACATGCTTCAAGAGGGCCACCATTGTTCCTGTTCCCAAAAAAGCTAAGGTAACTGAGCTAAACGACTATCGCCCCGTAGCACTCACTTCCATCATCATAAAGTGCTTTGAGAGACTAGTCAGGGTTTTATATCACCTCCACCCTACCTGACACCCTAGACCCAATCCAATTTGCTTACCGCCCCAATAGGTCCACAGACGACGCAATCGCAACCACACTGCACACTGCCCTAACCCATCTGGACAAGAGGAATACCAATGTAAGAATGCTGTTCATTGATTACAGCTCATTATTTAACACCATAGTACCCTCCAAACTCGTCATTAAGCCCTGTGCAGCTGCGTCCTGGACTTCCTGACGGGCCGCCCCCAGGTGGTGAGGGTAGAAAACAACATCTACACCCTGCTGATCCTCAACACTGGGGCCCCACAAGGGTGTGTTCTCAGCCCTCTCCTGTACTCCCTGTTCACCCATGACTGCATGGCCATGCACGCCTCCAACTCAATCATCAAGCAGACGACACTACAGGGGTAGACTTGTTTACCAACAACGACGAGACGGCCTACAGGGAGGAGGTGAGGGCCTTCGGAGTGTGGGGTCAGGAAAATAACTTCACACTTAATGTCAACAAAACAAAGGAGATGATCGTGAACTTCAGGAAACAGCAGAGAGAGCACCCACCTATCCACATCAGTGGGACAGTAGTGGAGAAGGTGGAAAGTTCCTTTTAAGTTCCTCAGCGTACACATCACGGACAAACTGAAATGGTCCACCCACACAGACAGCGTGGTCAAGAAGGCGCAACAGCGCCTCTTCAACCTCAGGAGGCTGAAGAAATTTGGCTTGTCACCAAAAACACTCACAAACTTTTACAGATGCACAATCGAGAGCATCCCGTCGGGCTGTATCACCGCCTGGAACGGCAACTGCTCCGCCCATAACTGTAAGGCTCTCCAGAGGGTAGTGAGGTCTGCACAACACATCACTGGGGGCAAACTACCTGCCCTACAGGACACTTACACCACCTGATGTCACAGGAAGGCCAAAAAGATCATCAAGGACAACAACCACCCGAGCCACTGCCTGTTCACCCCACTATCATCCAGAAGGCGAGGTCAGTACAGGTGCATCAAAGCTGGGACCGAGAGACTGAAGAACAGCTTCTATCTCAAGACCATCAGACTGTTAAACAGCCATCACTAACATTGAGTATCTTCTGCCAACATACAGACTCAATCTCTAGCCACTTTAATAATGAATAATTGGATGTAATAAAGCTATCACTAGTCACATAACCAATGGCACTTTATGTAATGATTACATACCCTAAATTACTCATCTCATATGTATATACTGTACTCGATACCATCTACTGCATCTTGCCTATGCCGTTCGGCCATCACTCATCCATATATTTATATGTACATATTCTTAATCATTCCTTTACACTTGTGTGTATAAAGTAATTGTTGTAAAATTGATAGATTACTTGTTAGATATTACTACACGGTCGGAACTAGAAGCACAAGCATTTCGCTACACTCGCATTTACATCTGCTAACCATGTGTATGTGACCAATAAAATTAGATTTGATTTGATTTGAAGTCTCTGAATGTTTTTGAGTGGCCCAGCCAGAGGTCGGACTTGAACCCAATCGAACATCTCTGGAGAGATCTGAGAATAGCTGTGTAGCAACACTCTTCATCCATCCTTACAGAGTTTGAGTGGATCTGCAGAGAAGAATAGGAGAAACTCGCCAAATACAGGTGTGCTAACATTGTATCGTCAAACACAAGAAGACACAAGGCTGTAATCGCTGCCAAAGGTGCTTCAACAAAGTGCTGAGTAAAGGGTCTGAATACTTGTATCAATGTGATATTTCCGTTTTTTAATACATTTGCAAAAATGTCTAAACCTGTTTTTGCTTTATCATTATGGGGTATTTTGTGTAGCTTGATGAGGGGAAAAAAACAATTTACTTAATTTTAGAATAAGGCTGTAACATAACAAAATGTGTAAATGTAAATGTAAATGTGTAAAGAGTCAAGGGGACTGAATACTTTTGAAAGCGCTGTAAGTAGGGGAAAAGTGACGAGGCAAAAGGATAGACAATAAACTATAGCAGTAGCATATGTGATGAGTCAAAATAGTTAGTGCAAAAAGGATCAATGCAGATAGTCTGGGTAACTAATTGGTTAACTATTTAGCAGTCTTATGACTTGGGTGTAGAACCTGTTTAGGGTCCTATTGGTTTCAGGCCCGGTGCACTTGCGGTGCAGTGGCACAGAGAGCCATCTATGACTTGGGTGGCTGGAGTCTTCCACAATTTCATATCATATCAAATTTGATCTGTCATATGCGCCGAATACAACAGACCTTACCGTGAAATGCTTACTTACAAGCCCTTAATCAATAATACAGTTTTCTGAAAATAGAGTTAAGAAAATATTTTTTTTAAAACACAAAATAACAATCAAATCAAATCAAATGTATTCATATAGCCCTTCGTACATCAGCTGATATCTCAAAGTGCTGTACAGAAACCCAGCCTAAAACCCCAAACAGCAAGCAATGCAGGTGTAGAAGCATGGTGGCTAGGAAAACTCCCTAGAAAGGCCAAAACCTAGGAAGAAACCTAGAGAGGAACCGGGCTATGTGGGGTGGCCAGTCCTCTTCTGGCTGTGCCGGGTGGAGATTATAACAGAACATGGCCAAGATGTTCAAATGTTCATAAATGACCAGCATGGTCCAATAATAATAAGGCAGAACAGTAGTTGAAACTGGAGCAGCAGCATGGCCAGGTGGACTGGGGACAGCAAGGAGTCATCATGTCAGGTAGTCCTGAGGCATGGTCCTTGGGCTCAGGTCCTCCGAGAGAGAGAAAGAAAGAGAGAAAGAGAGAATTAGAAAGAGCACACTTAAATTCACACAGGACACCGAATAGGACAGGAGAAGTACTCCAGATATAACAAACTGACCCTAGCCCCCCGACACAAAATTCTGCAGCATAAATACTGGAGGCTGAGACAGGAGGGGTCAGGAGACACTGTGGCCCCATCCGAGGACACCCCCGGACAGGGCCAAACAGGAAGGATATAACCCCACCCACTTTGCCAAAGCACAGCCCACACACCACTAGAGGGATATCTTCAACCACCAACTTACCATCCTGAGACAAGGCTGAGTATAGCCCACAAAGATCTCCGCCACGGCACAACCCAAGGGGGGGGGGCGCCAATCCAGACAGGATGATCACATCAGTGACTCAACCCCCTCAGGTGACGCACCCCTCCCAGGGACGGTATGAAAGAGCCCCAGTAAGCCAATGACTCAGCCCCTGTAATAGGGTTAGAGGCAGAGAATCCCAGTGGAAAGAGGGGAACCGGCCAGGCAGAGACAGCAAGGGCGGTTCGTTGCTCCAGAGCCTTTCCGTTCACATTCCCACTCCTGGGCCAGACTACACTCAATCATATGACCTACTGAAGAGATGAGTCTTCAGTAAAGACTGAAAGGTTGAGACCGAGTTTGCGTCTCTGACATGGGTAGGCAGACCGTTCCATAAAAATGGAGCTCTATAGGAGAAAGCCCTGCTTTCAGGGGGTGTCCAGGGGGTACCGGTAAGGAGTCAATGTGTGTGGGTACAGGTTAGTCGAGGTAATTTGTACATGTATGTAGGGGTAAAGTGACAATGCATATATAATAAACAGCATGAGTAATGAGTAGCAGCAGTGTAGGGGAGGGGGGGGGGTGTTAATGCAAATAGTCCGGGTGGCCATTTGATGAATTGTTCAGCAGTCTTATGGCTTGGGGGCAGAAGCTGTTAAGGATGCTTTTGGACCGAGACTTGGTGCTCCAGTACCGCTTGCCGTGTGGTAGCAGAGAGAACAGTCTATGACTTGGATGACTGGAATCTTTAAGAATTTTTTGGGCCTTCCTCTGACACTGCCCAGTATATACAGTACCAGTCAAAAGTTTGTACACACCTACTCATTCAAGGGTTTTTCTTTATTTTTACTATTATTCTACATTGTACTATTAAATAACACATATGGAATAATGTAGTAAACAAACAAGTGTTAAACAAATAAAAATATATTATATATATTTGAGATTCTTCAAAGAAGCCACCCTTTGCCTTAATGACAGCTTTAAACACTCTTGGCATTCTCTCAACCAGCTTCATGAGGTAGTCACTTGGAATGCATTTCACTTAACATGTGTGCCTTGTCAAAAGTTAAGTTGTGGAATTTATTTCCTTCTTAATGCGTTTGAGCCAATCAGTTGTGTTGTGACAAGGTAAGGGTGGTATACAGAAGACAGCTCTATTTGGTAAAAGTCCATTTTATGTCAAGACCAGCTGAAATAAGCAAAGAGAAACGACAGTCCATTATTAATTTAAGACATGGAGGTCAGTCAATCCGCAAATTTTGAATAACTTTTAAAGTTTCTTCAAGCGCAGTCCCAAAAACCATCAAGCGCTATGATGATAAAGGCTCTCATGAGTACCGCCACAGGAAAGGAAGACCCAGAGTTACCTCTTCTGCAGAGGATAAGTTCATTAGAGTTCACTGCATCTCAGATTGCAGCACAAATAAATGCTTCAGAGAGATCAAGTAACAGACACATCTCAACATCAAAAGTTCAGAGGAGACTTTGTGAGCCAGGCCTCGTGATCAAATTGCTGCAAAGTTTGGGCCAAGAGACACGAGCAATGGACATTAGACCAGTGGAAATCTGTCCTTTGGTCTGATGAGTCCAAATGTGACATTTTTGGTTCCAACCGCTGTGTCTTTGTGAGACGCAGACCAGGTGAACTGATGATCTCCGCATGTGTGGTTCCCACCGTGAATCATGGAAGAGGAGGTGTGATGGTGTGGGGTGCTTTGTTGGTGACACTGTCTGTGATTTATTTGGAATTCAAGGCACACTAAATCAGCATGGCTACCACAGCATTCTGCAGCCATACGCCATCCCATCATCCCGCGCTTAGTTGGACTATCAAGGCTGTGTAAGGGCTATTTGACCAAGAAGGAGAGTGATGGAGTACTGCATCAGATGACCTGACCTCCACAATCACCTGACCTCAACTCAATTGAGATGGTTTGGGATGAGTTGGACCACAGAGTGAAGGAAAAGAAACCAACAAGTGCTCAGCATATGTGGGAAAAGCATTCCAGGTGAAACTGGTTGAGAGAATGCCAAGCGTGTGCAAAGCTGTCATCAAGGCAAAGGGTGGCTACTTTGAACAATCTAAAATAGAAAATATATATTTTGATTTAACACTTTTTGGAATACTACAGTACATGATTCCATATGTGTTATTTCGTTCTGATGTTTTCACTGTTATTCTACAAAGCAGAAAATAGTAGAAATAAAGAAAGACCCTTGAATGAGTTGGTATGTCCAAACTTTTTACTGTAGGTCCCGGATGGCAGGAAGCTTGGCCCCAGTAATGTACTGGGCCGTACGCATTACTTTCTGCAGCAACTTATGGTCGGATCCCGAGCAGTTGCCATACCAGGCGGTGATGCAACCAGATCCTCTCGATGGTGCAGCTGTAGAACTTTTTGAGGATCTGGGGGGGAAAATGCGTGCCCTCTTCACGACTGTCGTGGTCTGTTTGGACCATGATTGTTTGTTGGTGATATGGACAACAAGGAACCTGAAACTCTTGACCCACTCCACTTAAGTCCCGTCGGTGTTAATGGAGGCCTGTTCGGCATACCTTTTCCAATTGTCCACGATCAGCTCCTTTGTCTTGCTACGTTGAGGTAAAGGTTGTTGTCCTGGCACCACACTGCCAGGGCTCTGACCTCCTCCCTATAAACTGTATGATCGTTGTCGCTGATCAGACACTGTTGTGTCGTCAGTTGGAGTAGTGCTTGGTCACGCAGTCATGGGTGAACAGGGAGTACAGGAGTGGACTTAGCGCACACCCTTGAGGGGCCCCCAGTGTTGTGGATCAGCTTGGCAGATGTGTTGTTATCACTTTGAGGTGGCCCATCATGAAGTCCCGGATCCAGTTGCAGAGTGAGGTCTTTAGTCCCAGGGTCCTTAGCTTATTGATGAGCTTTGTGGGCACTATGTGTTGAACACCGAGCTGTAGTCAATGAACAGCATTCTCACATAGGTGTTCCTTTTGCCCAGGTGGGAAAGGTCCGTGTGGAATGTGATTGAAATTGCATTATCTGTGGATCTGTTGGGATAGTATGCGATTTGGAGAGGGTCTATGGTTTCCAGGATGATGGCGTTGATGTGAGCCATGACCAGCCTTTCAAAGCACTTCATGGCTACCAACGTGAGTGCTACGGGGCGATCGTCATTTGGACCGGTAACCTTCGCTTTCATGGGCACATGCTCTGAGTACACGTCCTGGTAATCCGTCTGGCCCCGCGGTCTTGTGAATGTTGACCTGTTTAAAGGTCTTGCTCACATATGCTACGGAGAGCGTCATCACACAGTCGTCCGGAACTGCTAGGGCTCTCATGCATGATTCCGTGTTGCTTGCCTCGAAGCGAGCATAAATGGCATTTAGACCATCTGGTAGGCTCGCGTCACTGGGCAGCTCATGGCTGGGTTCCCCTTTGTAGTCCCTAACAGTTTGCAAGCCCTGACACATCCGACGAGTGTCAGAGCCGGTGTAATAGGATTCAATCTTAGTCATGTATTGACACTTTGCCTGTTTGATGGTTAATCTGAGGGAATAGCATGATTTCTTAGTTTAGTGTCCCGCTCCTTAAAAGTGGCAGCTCTAGCCTTTAAATCAGTGCGGATGTTGCCTGCAATCCGTGTCTTCTGGTTGGGATTTGTACGTATGGTCACTTTGGGGACAACGTCGTCAATGTACTTATTGATGAAGCCTGTGACTGAGGTGGTATACTCCTCAATGCCATTGGATGAATACCGGATCATATTCCCGTCTGTGCTAGTAAAACAGTCCTGTAGCGTAACATTCACATCATCTGACCACTTCTGTATTGATTGAGTCACTGGTACGTCCTGCTTTAGTTTTTACTTGTAAGCAAGAATCAGGAGGATTGAATTATGGTAAGATTTGCCAAATGGATGGCGAGGGGCAGCTTTATATGCGTCTCTGTGTGTGGAGTAAAGGTGGTCTAGAGTTTTTTCCCCTCTGGTTACACATGTAACATGCTGGAAGAAATCTGGTCAAATGGATTTAAGTTTGCCAGCGTTAAGGTCCCTGGCCACTAGGAGCACCGCTTCTGGATGAGCATTCACTTGTTTGCTTGTGGCCGGCTCGTTGAGTGTGGTGTTAGTGGCAGCATCGGTTTGTGGTGATAAATAGATGGCTACGACAAATATAGATGAAAACTTTACTGGTAAATAGTGGGGTCTACAGATTATAATAAGGTACTCTACCTCAGGCGAACAATACCTTGAGACTTCCTCAATATTAGACCTCACACACCAGCTGTTATTGACAAATAGACACACACCACCACCCCTCGTCTTACCATACATAGCTGTTCTGTCAGGGGATGCACGGAAAACCAAACCAACTGTATATTATCCGTGTTGTTGTTCAGCTAACACTCGGTGAAACATAAGATATTACAGTTTTTAATGTCCCGTTGGTAGGATAGTCTCGAACAGAGCTCCTCCAGTTTATTCTCCAGTGATTGCACCTTGGCTAATATAACGGATGGTAGAGGCGGGTAACCCACTCACCGGCGAATTCTCGCAAGGCACCCGAATCTCCGTCCCCTGTAGCTCCATCTTTTTTCATGTGAATGGCGGGGATTTGGGCCTGGTCCGTGAGAAACAGTATATCCTTCTCGTCAGACTCATTAAAGAAAAATGCTTCGTCCAGTTTGAGTTGTGTAATCGCTGTTCTGATATCCAGAATTATTTTACGTACTATGTAGAACCCTTCTACAGAGAGTTCTACATGGAATCCAAAAGGGTTCTCCTATGGGGACAGCCAAAGACCCCTTTTGGAACCCTTTTCTTCTAAGAGTGGACTACACCACTGGCAACTGCATTGAAGCCCAGAGGACTCTTTTTCAACACATTTTGGGGCAGAATAAGTCCTCTCTCTCTCTCTCTCTCTCTCTCTCTCTCTCTCTCTCTCCTCCTGCATGCTACTCTTGGATTTGTTGTTGTTGATAGAAGGAGCCTTTTTCCAGTTTAAGTTTTGTATGAGTCAAGAGAGAGACTGACTGAAGGGTTTGGGGGTTTAAAGAGCTGGCTAAAAGAGGGCCACATATTCTAATCCTGTGAGGCTGCAGCAGGCTACATCAGCAGTGTGTTCTGGACACATTAAGCGTCCTCTGTCTTCTCTCCATGCTCCTGTTATGGAGAATCACCATGCTTCTTTTCTTTTTGTATGCTCACTGTTTTATTCCCTACTGTCTGTCTCTAATTTGACAAGCTGTTTTTGGAAACATAACACAACCAAATAAACCCAAATCAATATTCTAAAGCTATGGAGCAATGGTGCTTCTTCAATGCCCTCAGACAATTGTTGCCAGGATATAATTATCTTGCATATATTCTATTGTAGGCAGTGGTGGAAAAGTACCCAATTGTCATACTTGAGCAACAAACAGTAAAGTAAAAGTAAAGATACCCTAGTAGAAAATGACTCAAGTAAAAGTGAAAGTCACCCAGTAAATTATTGCTTGAGTAAAAGTCTGAAAGTATTTGGTTTTATATTTACTTAAGTATCAAATGTAAATGTAATCGCTAAAATATACTTAAGTATCAAAAGTATAAATAATTTCTAATTCCTTATATTAAGCAAACCAGACGTCAACATTTTCTTGTTTTTAAAATGTATGTATAGCAAGGGCTAAACACCAACACTCAGACAAAACTTACAAATAAAGTATATGCATTTAGTGAGTCCGCCAGATCAGAGACAGTAGGGATGTTCTCTTGATAAGTGTGTTAATTGGAGCACGTTAAAAAAGGTGTGCAGGTGAGGTTGGAAACACAAGAGGGCTTATATGAAAACCACACCCCAAAACTAACACATATAGAATAGGTATGTACAAAACAGTTTGTTCAATCAATTAAACAAAGCATCCTAATTGCAACTACAACTACAAAAATACTGACTACACTGTCAGGAGGTGGTTGAAGGCCCTGTTGGCCTTTGTACAGGGTAATCACTCCATGCACTTCACAATAAAGTGTCCACAGACCCTCTTAGTGATCACAATGCATCTGCTCCTCTGCTTCCTTCAAAGGACTCGTATAGACTGGTGTTCCTATGCATGGAAATCAATGGGCTTCTAATCAATGCTCACATTCTTTGATCCAAACTGATCAATGGTGGTTGAATGGGAGAACAAGCTGCATAAATGACGCTCAAATATAGCATCCCAATGACGCATGTGGCTGTAGAATACTGTCAACACAGTGACCAGATTCAGGTCAACCTCACTGGCCATGCTGTTGTTGACTTTACCCTCGTGTACGCAGAACTACACACGTACAGAGGCTCTGAGGTTGCTGGGCTTCTTTGCTGTTCAACCGTAGTGTCGGCATGAAACGATTACCCATCTGGATCAGTCAGAGGACTGAGAGGTGAATACTTGAAAACCGAAGTCAACAGATAGTGTATGTTGTGGTCCCACCAGAAAGAGGAGCAAGCAATCAGGGGAACAAACTATTAGCTACCAAGTAGATTTTATCCTAACCTCAATTAGAAACGGCTATTCTTTTTTACCCTGCAATATTGCAATATTATGTGTATAGGATGCATGAGGATACGACCTGAATGTGAAATATGTGAACGATCTATATTGATATGTGGATATAAGTTCCCTGCATTTGAACCGGCTGTCTGATTACTTTTTTGTATAGCTGTAAGCTGGCCAGAGTTTTGAATACACAATCAATATTTAGTTGTTAGGACAGTAGACACACCAAATGCTGATGATTATGTTAATTTAATCCAGAGTACATTGCATTTTATGTGTTCATAGGGTAAGTTGTGTCATCGTTTGCAAACACCCAGAACACACTAAAGTTTCCAAGTCTATGGAACTGAAGACCTCATCTAAACAGAGTTTCAGGGTGGCTGGGAGTAGAGAGGGAGAGAGACAGAGAGATCTCCTAGCTGTAGCACAGAACTGCTCAACAGTGGCGGTTTAACTGAAATGTGCTACAGTGTAATAAAACACATTTATGATGAGTCCTTCCTTGGCGAGTAATGTTTGTATTTACAGCTGCAGTCTGGTTTTTACTGCTCGTTCCTGCCTTTCACTCTTTAACGCTAGACACTCAAAACCCTAGAATACTGTCCCATTATCAGCTATGAAGGTAAGACCCAGAAGCAGACAACGTCGAATTAACAATGGTTTAATTATTCAACAGGGGCAGGCAATAGACAGGTCAAGGCAGGTAGGGGTCAGTAAACCAGAGGTGGGGCAATGGTACCGGACTGCAGGCAGGCCCAGGGGCAGGCAGAGTGGTCAGGCAGGTGGGCTCAGAGTCAGGACAGGCAAGGGTCAAAACCAGGAGGGTGAGAAAAAAGAGAGACTGGGAAAATCGGGAGCTGAGAACAAAAATGCTGGTTGTCTTGACAAACAAGACGAACTGCCAACAGACAAACAGAAAACATAGCTATAAATACACAGGGGATAATGGGGAAAATGGGTGACACCTAGAGGGGGGTGGAGACAATCACAAAGACAGGTGAAACAGATCAGGGTGTGACACCTGTAGGTACAGCCAATAAACTTTCAGCATATCTCATAAAGTGCATTTCGTACACCATAGCGAAAATATCTACAAAGGGATGGATAGTGGATGCCCTCCTGTTCTATGCAGTTATGAATCCCTCAGCAGTACACGTTATATCCAACGCATAATTCAGCCAATGCTTATCAACTTGACATGGATCATACCACTGGGCACAAATGTAAATTCAACATTTATTCCACATTGATTCAATGTAATTTCATTGAAATTATGTGGAAATAACATTGATTCAACCAGTGTGAGCCCAGTGGGATGCTTCTCATGGTAATGGTTTAAATGAACGTGGTGCAGTACATTCTGTGTGGAGTAGATAGGGGAGGGGCACTGAACCCCAGATGGGCAAACCACTTGTCCATGTCTAAAATGGAATTTAAAAAAAGGTTATTCACCTTAATTTTAGATTTACTAACCTTCACTCATTACATTCATTTAGATTTTTTGCAACCAGGAAAGTAATTGAGAACACAAACATTTCAGGTCAATGCACCATAATGCAAGTTTTTACCTCTCTTCATTGAGTAGGTAAGGGTAATCATAGAGACAGCTGGCTAATACGGCTAAACCACAGGTGCCAGTGTCTTGTTAAATCCACTTCAATCACTGTAGATGAAGGGGATTAGACATTTATTGAGACATGAATAGTGTACATGTGCCATTCAGAGGGTGAATGGGCAAGACAAAAGATTTAAGTGCCTTTAAACAGGGTATGGTAGTAGGTGCCAGGCGCACCAGTTTGTGTCAAGAACTGAGTTTCTCCACGCTAAACAGTTTCCCATGTATATCAAGACTGGTCCCCCAACTAAAGGACAACCACTGATTGAAGTGGATTTAAAAAGTGACATCAAGAAGGGATCATAGCTTCACCTGGATCCAACTAATCAGTCTATGTCATGGAAAGAGCAGGTGTTCTTAATGTTTTGTACACTCAGTGTATATTCCAGAAGCAAGATAAACCACCATGCCCCTCCTCTCGTAATGTCATGTCAGCCAGTTAATTATATTACAGGACCACTTAATTTTCATTTCCAGGTTAAAATTAATTATGTGCACTGTTCATGAAGGGATGCCATGTCATTAATTGAACAGCAGCTGGCATCCCTCCATTTAGTTTGAAGTGCAAATTAGAGGCAACATTCTGATAAAGACCCCAATGAAAAAAAGGTCTATTTTCATGTACAGTCAGGTGAAAAATTACTGGCACCCTCGACAAAGATGAGCAAAAAGAAAATGTGATAATACAAATACTGAGCTACATTGAATGCTCAAAATGTTTTGACAATTAGATTATTTATACTAATACAATTTCTCAGAGAAAGAGATTTTGTTTAGCAAGTAATAATAAAAACAACGTATGTGTCACAGTGAATGGCACCCCTGTTTTCAATACTCTATTTCAAGTTTGAAGTTTCAGGTATCAAGTTGCAAGTTTTCATGTCACGTGGACAAGTACAGTGAAATTCCCTTCTTGCAAGCTTTAAACCCAACAATGCAGTAATCAATATCAATGTAGTTCTAAAAATAACATAAGGTAGAACACACAAGAAATAAAAATAAGAAATAAGAAGAACATGAGAAAGTAAGAAGCTATATAGAGGATCAGTTCCAATAGCATATTTATAATGTGCAGGGATACTGGAGTGGTAGAGGTAGATATGCATAGGGGTAAGGTGACTAGGCCTCAGGATGTATGATAAACAGTGTAGCAGCAGCGTAAATGAAGATTGTATTTTGAGTGTGTGTGCGTGTGCGTAGTCACTATAAATGTGTGAGCAAGTTATATGTGTGTTGGACTGTCAGCGTGCGTGAGTATGTAGAGTCTTGTCAGTGTGCATGGAGACCTCAAAAATATAAATAATACAAGGGTCAACTCAGAAAGTCTGTGTAGACATTTTATTAGCTATTTAGCAGTCTTATTGCTTGTGGATAGAAGATGTTCAGGAGCCTGTTGGTGTCAGACTTGATGCTCCGGTGCTGCTTGCCATGCGGAAGCCGAGATAATCAAATAAAATTTTATTAGTCACACGCGCCGAATACACCTTACAGTGAAATGCTTACAGTGAAATGCTTACTGTAGAGCCCCTAACCAAGAATGCAGTTTAGTAATAAAAAATAAAAATAAGAATAAGAAATAAAAGTAACAAGTAATTAAAGAGCAGCAGTAAAATAACAATAGCGAGACAATATACAGGGGGGTACCAGTACAGTCAATGTGCAGGGGCTCCGGTTAGTTGAGGTAATATGTACATGTAGGTAGAGTTATTAAGTGACCATGCATAGATGATAACAACAGAGAGTAGCGGCGGTGTAAAAGAGGGGGAGGGGGGGCAATGCAAATAGTCTGGGTAGCCATTTGATTAGATGTTCAGGAGTCTTATGGCTTGGTGGTAGAAGCTGTTTAGAAGCCTCTTGGACCTAGAATTGGCGATCCGGTAATGCTTGCCGTGTGGTAGCAGAGAGAACAATCTATGACTTGGGTGGCTGGAGTGTTTGATAATTTTTAGGGCCTTCCTCTGACACTACCTGGTACAGAGGTCCTGGATGGCAGGAAGCTTTTTCAAAGTAGCCACCCTTTGTCTTGATGACAGCTTTGCACGCTTGGCATTCTCTCAACCAGCTTCACCTGGAATGCTTTTCCAACAGTCTTGAAGGAGTTGCCACACATGCTGAGCACTTGTTTGTTGCTTTTTCTTCACTCTGCGGTCCAACTCATCCCAAACCATCTCAATTGGGTTGAGGTCAGGTGATTGTGGAGGCCAGGTCATCTGATGCAGCACCATCACTCTCCTTCTTGGTCAAATAGCCTTTACACAGCCTGGAGGTGTGTTGGGTCTCCATCATGAAGGACTGATTCACGCATTCTCCTCTGAACAGTTGATGTTGAGATGTATCTGTTACTTGAACTCTGTAAAACATTTATTTGGGCTGAAATTTCTGAGGCTGGCAACTCTAATGAACTTATACTCTGTAGTAGAGGTAACTCTTGTTCTTCCTTTCCTGTGGCGGTCCTCATGATAGCCAGTTTCATCAGGGCATTTGATGGTTTTAGCAACTGCACTTGAAGAAACTTTAAAAGTTCTTGACATTTTGCAGATTGACTGACCTTCATGTCTTAAAGTAATGATGGATTCTCGTTTCTCTTTGCTTATTTGAGCTGTTCTTGCCATCATATGGACTTGGTATTTTACCAAATAGGGCTATATTCTGTACACTACCTTGTCACAACACAATTGATTGGCTTAAACACATTAAGAAGGAAAGAAATTCCAAAATGTTTTACTTTTAACATGACACATCTGTTAATAGAAATGTATTCCCGGTGACTACCTCTGATGCTGGTTGAGAGAATACAAAGAGTGTGCAAAGCTGTCATCAAGGCAAAGGGTGGCTACTTTGAAGAATCTCAAATGTAAAATATATTTTTATTTGTTTTAGACTTTTTTTGTTTACTACATGACTCTGTATGTGTTATTTCATAGTTTTGATGTCTTCACTATTATTCTACAACGTAGAAAATATTAAAAATAAAGAAAATCCCTTGAATGAGTAGCTATGTCCAAACTTTTGACTGGTACTGTAATTCCATTTTATTCCTATATTGTCTTTTTTCTTGTTTAATGACTCTGCAGAGGTTGTAGAGGGACTTCTTGTACTTGTTGTTTTCCTCCTCCGTAGCCTCAGGGTTGTCTTTTATGGACCTATGTGTGGGAGCCCTGTACTTAGCTTAGCACCAGCCTCAGTGTTAATCCAGGGATTTTGTTTGGGGAAGCAGCGAACATTCACGTCGCCGATGCATTTCCTTATGAAGCCAGTGACGGAGGTTATCGGTTGAATCTCGGAACATCATTCCAATCAGTGCTATCAAAGCAGTCCTGTCGCATAATCTCTGATTCTGATGACCATTTCTCAGCAGAGTATGGAGTCATGATCTCCATCTCTTGTATGCTTGCTTGTGGGTAGAGTAAAAGTGGTGAAGAACTATATCGCCCCTTGTGGCGAAGGATACGTGTTGATGGAAATTGGGCATCATGTCTCTTAATGATGCAGAATTAAAATCGACAGCGACACAGAAGGCACAAGAAAGGCCTGAGGTGGAATGTAGACAACAGTCACGATAACAGCCGAAAACTCCCTTGGGAGTTAGAAGGGTCGGCATTTGACGATCAGGTATTCCAAGACGGGGGAACAATGGCTTGAGACTACCATTGTGCTCGAGTCAGAACACCATTTGTTGTTGATGAAGAGGCGCACCCCTCCCCCTTTTGTTTTCCCTGACTCTACTGTCCTGTAGTCTCGGTGAATGGAGAATCCATCGGGATGCATATCAATAGAGTTGGATAGCCATGAGGGGCATCTTATCCGAAAGCCATCTTGTAGAAAATCTGAGAATATTGCAGTTATGAGAGTCCCGTTTGTTCCAAATCCGTGATCGGAGGTCATCCATCTTATTATCAAGTGACTGTGATTGGCCAATAGAATGGAGAGAAGAGGTCGCCGGATTTCCTTCCTGAACCATCTTCCTCATTGTGCATGAGGACAAGATACTTGCATCCAATACCAGGTAAGTTAGCCAATGTTCCAGCGTTTTAAACTTGTTAATTGCATCCCTAATAGCGGAAAGTGGTATATATTTTTTATTTTTTTTTGCTATTTGTTTTGTACCCATTGCCTGATTTCTGAAGGTCAAAAATCTTTTGCCTCTTTTCATTTGTGAGATCTTGACAAAAGAGATTGTACATGTGTGTTACCTCATTTTTATACCCCAGTGAAACAGGAAACCATGGAAGGCCACAATAAAGTTGTGATTTCCTTAAAGGCCAAGTGCAGTTCAAAATATGATTTCCTTGTGTTTTATATATTTTTCCACACTGACAATTATCATAAGGCCCTTTTAAAGAGCTGTTTGAAAATACTGGCAGATATTTCTGATTAAGATTTAAGCCTGCCTGGTGACATCACCAAGCGGAAGATTTGTTAATAGACCTGTAAGAAAGAAAGTTCCAAACCTCTCTGCCAATAACAGCTAGTTTTTAGTTTTCCCCTCCCCACTCAGATCACTCCGGGACAGTCCTTGCAAAATTCTTTCTTGAGGAATTGCTCTTTGCTAAGAAGCAATTTTTGTTTATTTTTGATGATTTTAATTGAAAAGAATCACAATAAGGTACTTAATTGTACTCAGAAATAATTTTGTATTGAGATAAAAACGGCTGCATGTTAATGCTGATGTAATTTTATTTATAAGAATCTTTAGGCGTGCCAATAATTTTGAGACTTATCTTTTTGAGAAAAAGTATAATTACTTGTTAAACAAAATATATTTATCTGATCAATTGTACTAGTGTAAAATAAATATAATTAACTTTTTTTTGTTGCTCATCTTCATCAAGGGTGTCTATAATTTGGACCTGACAGTATATATATTTATACGGTGCCTTCAGAAAGCATTCACACCTCTTGACTTTTTCCACATTTTGTTGTTACAGCCTGAATTAAAAATGGAGTCACTGAGCTACACAATATCCCATAAAGTCAAAGCGGAATATGTTTTAATAAGTGTATACAGGCTTCCCGTGTGGCACAGCGGTCTAGGGCACTACATCACAGTGTTGTGGCGTTATTACAGCCTGGGGTTCGATCCCAGGCTTTGTCACAACTGGCTGTGACCGGGGGTCCCATATGGCGGTGCACAATTGGCCCAGCATCGTCTGGGTTAGGGGAGGGTTTGGCCAGGGGGAGGCGACTTCATTCATCAGTTGAACGGTGTTTCCTCCGACACATTGGTGCAGCTGGCTTCCGGGTTAAGCGAGTGAGCGGGTGTTAAGAAGCGTGGCTTGGCTGGTCATGTTTCGGAGGACGTATCACTTGACCTTTGCCTCTCCCGAGCCCGTTGGGGAGTTGCAGTAATGAGACAAGATTGTAATCACGAAATTGAGGAGAAAAAGGGGGGAAATTATTTTTACAAAAATGTATGTTTACAAATTAATAAAAAATGAAATCAATATGTATTCAACCCCTTTGTTACGGCAAGCCTAAATAAGTTCAGCTGTAAATATTTGCTTAACAAGTCACATAATAAGTTGCATGGACTCCCTCTGTGTACAATAATGGTGTTTAACATGATTTTTTTTTATGACTAACTCATCTCTGTACCCCATACATACAATTAACTGTAAACAGTGAATTTAAAACACAGATTCAACCACAAAGACCAGGGAGGTTTTCCAATGCCTGTCACGCCCTTATCTGTTTCACCTGTCCTTGTGCTTGTGTCCACCCCCCTCCAGGTGTCGCCCATTTCCCCCATTATCCCCTGGGTACTTATACCTGTGTTCTCTGTTTGTCTGTTGCCTGTTCATTTTGTTTCATCAAGCCTACCAGTGGTTTTCCCTCTGTTTCTGTTTTTCCCGGTTTTGACCTTTTCTGCCCGCCCTGACCCTGAGCCTGCCTGATGTCCTGTATCGTTGCCCCACTACTCTGGATTACCGACCTCTGCCTGACCTGACCCTGAGCCTGCCTGCCGTCCTGTACCTTTGCCCCAATACTCTGCCTTGGCCTGTCATTTGCCTGCCCCTGTTGCTGTAATAAACATTGTTACTTCAACACAATCTGCATTTGGGTCTTACCTGAAACGTGACAGTACGAACTGGCCATGACTGACCCCGCAGACTTGGACCAGCCATCTCCTCCCAAGGAGCCACCATTGGTAGGCACAAGGAGTTGCTTCCCGGTCTGATGGAGGGGTTCCAGGTCATGGCTGATCATCACGACCAAGCATTGGACATTTTAAAGGAGAAAGTCTGTGGGTTGCCTACTAGGCAGCCTACCACAACAATAACCTCTCAGCCCCTCAGTAACCCGGATGGTCGCTGCGGCGTCACCCCGGTTTCCCGGGAACCCCGCTTACCTCCCCCGGAGCGTTTCGATGGTGAATCGGGCACCTGTCTATCTCGCTCAGTGTTCCCTCGTCATGGAGCTGCAGCCTTCCTCCTTCCCCTCGGACCGCTCTAAGATAGCGTACCTCATCACGCTGATGTTCAGGAGGGCTCTCGCCCTGGATTATTGACCGCTGCATGCCCCTGTTGCTGTAATAAACATTGTTACTTCAACACAATCTGCATTTGGGTTTTACCTGAAACGTGATAATGCCTCTCAAAGAAAGGCACCTATTGGTACATGGGTAAAAATAAATAAAAACAGACATTGAATATCCCTTTGAGCATGGTGAAGTTATTAATGACACTTTGGATGGTGTATCAATACACCCAGTCACAACAAAGATATGCAGGCATCTTTCCTAACTCAGTTGCCGGAGAGAAAATAAACCGCTCAGGTATTTCACCATAAGTGCCAATAGTGACTTTAAAACAGTTACAGAGTTGAATGGCTGTGATAAAAGAACTGAGGATGGATCAACTTCATTGTAGTTACTACACAATACTAAGCTAAATGACAGAGTGAAAAGAAGGAAGCATGTACAGATTTTTTTTTCTCCAAAACATGCATCCTGTTTGTCACGACTTCTACCGAAGTCGGTTCCTCTCCTTGTTCGGGCGGCGTTCGGTGGTCAACGTCACCGGTCTTCTTGCCATCGCCAATCCACTTTTCATTTTCCATTTGTTTTGTCTTGTTTTCCTGCACACCTGTTTTACATCTCTTCATCATTTCTATGTGTATTTAGCCCTCTGTTCCCTCCATGTTTGTGTGGGGTATTGTTTATTTTGTCAAGGTTGGCACGCTTCCGGCTGGTTTGCGCTGGGTTTTGTTTTATGCCTGTGCTTTGTGGCAGCCGGTACTTTGTACTTGGGTTTTGTACTTTGTGCTGCCTCACTTGTTCCTTGGGCATTTGTTTTGTGACGCGGTTGCGTTCTGTATTATAATTGCCTAAGTAAAGTGCTTTGTCCACTCATCTCTGCTCTCCTGCGCCTGACTTCCATGCACCAGCTACACCCACCAATGACAGTTTGCAATAAGGCACTAAAGTAAAACTGCAAAAAAAGGGGCAAAAAAATAAACTTTGTCCTGAATACAAAGTGTTATGTTTGGGGCAAATCCAGTACAACACATCACTGTGTACCACACTATCGTATTTTCAAACATGGCGATGGCTGCATCGTGTTATGGGTATTCATGTCATCGGTATGGACTAGGGAGTTTTTGAGGATAAAAATAAACAGAGTAAAACTAAGCACAGGCAAAATCCTAGAGGAAAACCTGGTTCAGTCTGCTAACCAACAGACACTGGAAGACAGTATTCTACTTTCTGTAGGACAGTATTGTAAAACACAAGGCCAAATATACACTGGAGTTCGTCACCAAGACGACATTGAATGTTCCTGAGTGGCCTAGATACAGTTTGACTTAAATCGGCTTGAAAATATGTCAAGACTTGAAAATGGCTGTCTAGCAATGGTCAACAACATATTTTACAGACCTTAAAGAATATTGTACAATCCAAGTGTGTAAAGCTCTTAGAGACTTACCCAGAAAGACAGCTGTAATCGCTGCCCAAGGTGATTCTAACATGTATTTGTCACGCCTACTCCCGTACCCCCGCTCCAGCGCTCGACGTCGCCGGTCTACTAACCATCGGCCCTGGGTATCATCACTACGCACACCTGCTCCCCATCATTATGCACACCTGGACTTCATCGCCCTGATTGCTCTCCTTTGATTTAGCCCTCTGTAGCCTAAGTCATCAGGCAGTATTGGTTTTTGTTCGCATTCTGTACTCATCTCTTGTCTTGTTTATCTTCATGATTCTTATTATTAAACTCACCGTCTGCATCTGCTTCTTGACTCCCAGCGTATACGTTACAGAATATTGCCTCCACAAGAAAATAGAAGCAGCAGCAGAAGGACATCTCCCAGACAGTCGACGAACAAGGACAACCCGCCAACCCCAGGATCAGCTGGCACAACTGGGTATGGCTAAGGATAAGGTCTTCCGCATTCTCTACTGCCTTGACAGAGAGAGAAGAGAATTCAACTACAAGCGGGGGTCCTCCTACCACAAGTCATCCCAGCAAGGCAGTCCCCCAGCCTATCCAGCCGTCTGCCCACTTCAGCGATGCCCGACTCTCCTTCAAATGCTGTGGTATCCTACTCCAATGCTCCCTCTATTTTGCCAAACAGACTGGAGCCCCCACCACCGAGAGGTCCAAGGTTCCCATGGTCATTTCCCTGCTAACTGGGCTGGCGTTGGAGTGGGCTATGGCCATCTGGGAGAGAGGAAGAGCTGGGTTCCTACTAGAGGTTCATTTCTCTATTCAGGGCAGTCTTTGACTATCCATCAGAGGGCAGAGAGAGAGGTGAGCGACTACCTCAACTTCGGCAGGATGCCCAGAATGCTGCGGAGTATGCCCTCACCTTCCAAACCGTGGCAGTCTCCAGCGGACAGAGCTGGTGTGCTGGGACGATAACCTTTCTTGGACGCGCTCATAGGAATGGCCATCAGTCTGGACACCCTTCTTTGGGAGTGCTGGCACCTCCCTCACCTCTCGCCTTCCTCCTTTGGCCCCTCCTTTTGCCATCCTGAGCCAGAGCCTGAAGCCATGGAGGTAGGGGCCACACACCTCTCAATGGCAGAGTGGCGTTGCCGAAGATGGCTGGGGCTGTGTTCCAATTGCGGCCAGGAGGGGCATCAGCTTCAGCGGTGTCCTGGGGCGTCCTAACCCGGGGTTCCCCAGGGACAGAGGGACAGAGGGACGGCCCCGTGATCATCCATCTCCCGTGGTAGGCGTAAGTATTCCATCATCGCTTTCCACCAAACCCTTCCTGGTTTCCATTTCACTGGCTGGCTGTCCCTCATGTATTGTCTTTACAGCTCTGGAGAGGGAACACACATCTGCTACCTGTCCTCTGGAGCACACCTACCTTCCCACAGAGGTAAGGGATCGGCTGTTGACATGGGCGCACATATCCCTTGCCCACTGGATACCCAGGCATCAACCACACCATTCAATCCATCTCCGCTAAGTACTGGTGGCCCACCTTGGTGCAGGACGTTGCCCGCTACGTCAACTCCTCCTCCATATGTGCCCAAACCAAATCTTCCCGGCACGCTCCATCAGGGACACTCCTTCCCATGCTTCAGCATCCTTGGTCCCATCTGTCCATAGATTTAGTTACTGATCTTCCCCTGTCGGATGGTTTCACCAATGTTATGGTTGTTGTGGACAGATTCTCAATATCTTGACGTCTTATCCCTCTCTCTGGTCTCCCTACTGCTCCCCAGGTTGCTGAGGCACTGTTTCAGCAGGTCTTCTGACACTATGGCCTTCTGAAGGACATAATTTCCAACTGTGGCTCCCAATTCATGTCGAGGGTATGGAGAGCCTTCATGGAGAAGCTGGGGGCAATGGCCAGCCTCACATCCGGGTACCGGCCTAAGTCCAACAGGCAGGTGGAGAGGACCAACCAGGAGCTGGGTAGGTTCCTTAGAAGTCACTGTCAGGACCGGCAGGGGGAGTGGGCCCATTTCCTTCCCTGGTCGGAGTTCTCCCAGAACTCACTTCGTCACTCCTCCACCGGGTTGACTCCCTTCCAGTGCATCCTGGGGTGTCAGCCGGCATTGGCCCCGTGGAGACAGACCGAGGCCCCCTGCGGTGGATGAGGGGTTCCGGCACACAGAGGAGGTTTGGACCGCTACCGCAGTGAGGTTCCCGTGTTCCATCCTGGTGATCGCGTCTGGCTCTCCACCAAGAACCTCCCGCTTCGCCTGCCCTGCTGGAAGCTGTGTGGCCTTTCAAAGTCCTCCGGAGGGTCAGTGAGATAACATACTGAGTACAACTCCCCATCAACTACCGGATCGCACCCTCATTTCATGTTTCCCTCAGGCCAGTGGTTCCTGGTCTCCTGGCTGGTGTCGTTCCTCACAACACCCCTCTGCCTCCCTGGACATCGTTGGGACCTCTGCCTATGCCGACAGGTCCCTCCTGGACTGCCGACGTTGTGGGGGTCGGCTCCAGTACCTGATGGACTGGGAGGGGTACGGTCCCGAGGAGCACTGTTGGGTCCCGCCTGGGATTTCCATCTCCACCGTCCGGACCAGCCCGCTCCTCACCGTCAATAAATGTGCAAACCCTTCTAAAATTATGTTTTCACTTCGTCATTATGGGGCATTGTCAAGTGTTAGTTGTGTATAGGTGAGAACGGAGTCAGGTGCAGGACACTGAACTGAGTAAAAATAACAAACTTTACTCTGGAAAATAATCAGGAGAAATAAATCCACGCAGGGATCACAATCCCTAACACAAAAGACTAACATCAACCAGGAACAATCACACACAAAACATAATGGGAACCAGAGGGTTAAATAGGGAAATAATAATAACTTAATGGGAACCAGGTGTGTACACTCAAGACATAACAAATGGAAAACAGAAACATGGATCGGTGGAAGCTAGAAAGCCTGTGACGATGAGCGCCGAACGCCGCCCCGAACAAGGAGAGGCACCAATTTCGGCGGAAGTCGTGACAGGCATTGTGTGTAGATGGGTGAAAAAATAAATAATTTTGAATTTAGATATTAACACAACAAAATGTGAAATAAGTCAAGGAGTATGAAAACTTTCTTGAGGCACTGTATGTATTAAGTCAATAAAGGTAAAAGAAGGAGGGTTGCACCTCTCTTTTCAAATGCAAGTTTTGATTATTTTTAGTCAATACAGAGGCTTCCCCATAGATAGCTTAACAATGTGATCTGGCTAAAGGTCAAGGGGAAAAAACACTCATGAAATATTCTGTTTGTTAAAGAGGGCATCCTGTTTGGCAGATAGAATAATCTAATTAAAATGAATTACTCTATGAATAATGTATGAGAGGATGACTTTTAAGTGCTGAATGAGGATCCCTTGGGAACGAGTCAACACCAAAAGGGAAAAACGGGGACAAATGCAGAAAATGTCAACGTTTTGACAGTGAAAGAAAGAAGTGCATGGGGTCTGAAAGTGCAAGGAGTTTAGTTCCTTCAGGTTGAGGGGAAACATCTACTAGAGAAGAGGGAATAGTGGGAATGAAGGGGTTTCAGACTGGTTATACAGTATGAAGAGTCAAGGAAAACATATTGGCCTACTGCCACTATACCTGGCAGTCCAACCACGGGCCATGAATTGAGGAACAAACTACATGTGTGAGAAGTACTGTATTCAGCCACTCTTGGAGGATAATTGAAGTTGAATGGTAATGCTTTGTTATTTCTTAAAACAGTTTAGCATTACAGCCTTCATCAGGGCTCTGCCATGCTTCAATGTCCTTTAAATCAAAAAGACATATCTCCTTATATGTTTCAGAGCAGTGAGAACCAAGACTCTCCTGCTTCGAGGGCTATAATCCAGGCAGCAGAGGAGGGAATGACGATCCTGTGCAAAATAAAAGATACATTGTTCTCTATACAGTCTTCAAGGCGTATTTTTAATTTTTTAAATGTACATGTCTGTCTCGGAGTTGGCAAATATTGTACCGGAACACTGTCAAATAGAAAATGCTACTATTTGGGGTCTGTAGTTCTGATTTGTTTATTTTGTTAAGGTAACTAAACTCTAAGAGTTGTCCATGTCAAATTTGGATTGAGGAATTAACCATCCACACTGTAAAAAATGACCCACGGGCTTAGTAAATATGGCAAATAGCAACTCAGGAAATTATCTTTAATAATTCTGCTTTATTATAAATGCCAAACTGGTCCCAAAAATCCTGTTCACATGAGTAAAACATCATACTTGATAATGATGGCATTTAGATACAAAAAGTTATTTCAGGTAACCTTTGTGTTGTGTCTGCAAGTCTCTGGGCTGCCCCGGCCTATGTAACAAGAAATAAGATTAGTCCTTGTGAAAATCAGCTGGTGATATTGTTCAACTGTTCCAAGGCTGTTTAGTTGTGTTGATCTCTCTCTCTCTCTCTCATTTTTAAAAATCAATTCAAGGGGCTTTATTGGCATGGGAAACATGTTTACATTGCTCTCTCTCTCCCTCTCATGTCTCTCTCACTCTCTCTTTCTCTCTCTCAATTAAATGAAATTCAAAGGGCTGTATTGGCATGGGAAACATGTTTACATTGCCAAAGCAAGTGAGATAGATAATAAAAATAATAGATAATAAACTAAAGTTAAATAAACAATAAAAAATGTACAGTAAACCTTACACTCACAAATGTTTCAAATGTTATATTATGGCTATATACAGTGTTGTAACGATGTGCAAATAGTTAAACTACAAAAGGGACAATAAATAAACATAAATATGGGTTGTATTGACAATGGTGTTTGTTCTTGACTGGTTGCCCTTTTCTAGTGGCAACAGGTCACAAATCTTGCTGCTGTGATTGCACACTGTGGTATTTCACCCAGTAGATATGGGATTTGGATTTGTTTTAAAATTCTTTGTGGGTCTGTATAATCTTAGGGAAATATGTGTCTCTAATATGGTCATACGTTTAACAGGAGGTTAGGAAGTGCAGCTCAGTTTCCAGCTCATTTAGTGGGAAGTGTGCACATAGCCTGTCTTCTCTTGAGAGCCAGGTCTGTCTACGGTGACCTCTCTCAAAAGCAAGGCTATGTTCACTGAGTCTGTACATAATCAAAGCTTTCTTTAATTTTGGGCCAGTCACAGTTGTCAGGTGTTCTGCCACTGTGTGCTGTCTGTTTAGGGCCAAATAGAATTCTAGTTAGCTCTGTGTTTTTGTTAATTTTTCCAATGTGTCAAGTAATTATCTTTTTGTTTTCTCATGATTTGGTTGGATCTAATTGTGTTGCTGTCCTGGAGCTCTGTGGGGTCTGTTTGTGTTTGTGAGCAGGGCCCCAGCACCAGCTTGCTCAGGGCTTTTCTCTAGGTTAATCTCTCAGTAGGTGATGGCTTTGTTATGGAAGGTTTGGTAATCGCTTCTTTTTAGGTGGTTGTAGAATTGAGCGTCTCATTTCTGGATTTTTATCATTAGCAGGTATCGGCCTAATTCTGCTCTGCATGCATTATTTTGAGTTTGACGTTGTACACGGTGGCTATTTTTGCAGAATTCTCAATTTGTGTTTGTCCCACTTTGTGAATTCTTGGTTGGTGAGCAGACCCCAGACCTCACAATCATGAAGGGCAACGGGTTCTTTGACTGATTCAAGTACTTTTAGCCAGATCCTAATTGGTAGGTCGAATTTTATGTTCCTTTTGATGGCGTAGAAGGCCCTTCTTGCCTTGTCTCTCAAATCGTTCACAGCTTTGTGGAAGTTACCTGTGGCGATGATGTTTAGGCCGGGTTATGTTTCGTTTTTGTGTGCTCTGGGCAACGGTGTCTAGATGGAATTTGTATTTGTATCTCTCTCTCTCTCCCCCCTCACTCTCCTGTCACGTTCTCTTTCTTTCTCCTGCTCTCTTTTTTCCCTCTTTCAGTCAGTTTCTCTCACACTTGTCCCCCTCCTTCTGTCCCTCTCTGCCTCCTCGGGGAGATCAATATCTCCTTATATGTTTCAAGACTCTCCTGCTATGAGGGCTATAATCCAGGCAGCAGAGGAGGGAATGACAATCCTGTGCGAAATAAAATATATATTGTAGCGACCCGCACAGACAGCTAGCTGTGTGTTATGTGTTAGGCTAGGAGGTGGTTGTGTTGTACTGACCAGTACCCGGTGTTCGCGGGGTCCGACATGTCAATCAACCTGCTATCTGCCAATCACGGGAATGCCTGGAATGTTCTGATGCCGGGCATCCTGGTGGTTGGCGGAGTGGCGTGGAGGGGGGTTGGGCAGGGGGGTGGAGCATTGGAAGTTAAGACCAGGTTCAGCCTTTGTTCTCTCTCTCTTACGTCTGGGCTTCACAAGAGAAGGTCACGATTGGCTTGTGGGTTATCTGTCATCTATTTGGCGTGTGCTACGGCCCAAACAGTAGCCTGTGTAAAGTTGGTTTAATAAACCGTCAATTCGCAAACTCAAGCCTCTGTCTGGACAATTGTTCATTTATGATCTAGTCAGGTCATTACAATATTGTTCTCTATACAGTCTTCAAGGCTGTATTCTTTTTTTTTTATGTACATGTCTGTCTCGGAGTTGGCAAATAGTGTACCTGAACACTGTCAAATAGAAAATGCTACTATTTGGGGTCTGTAGTTCTGATTTGTTTATTTTGTTAAGGTAACTAAACTCTTAAGAGTTGTCTATGTCATATTTGGATCGAGGAATTAACCATCCACACTGTAAAAAATGACCCACAGGCTTAGTAAATATTGCGAATGAAAATCATTGATTTTTACTTAAAATAATAGGTTTCTGGTTATACTTACATTTTTTAATATGGTACTTAATTTAAATGTGATGAAAAATACTAATTTGCAAATAAAATCCAAGGTAATATGCTGCTAAATTTGAACAAATATTTCTAAGATCTTTCTCCTTTGGAATGGCCATGCGGCAGGTAAGGACCAAATTATAACTTCGATTGTAGTTTGGATTTCTCTACACATATTGTCAACGAAATGTAAAAAATATTCGTTAAATAATATTCTTCAAGTACGAAAAGCCATTAGCTTGCTATATTGCCAGAGTACGTTATATATTTGCACGTTGATAAGCTAGCTAAGTTAGTTAACGGCCATGATGTCTGTATAGTTAGCAAGTGGTGGGCATGCTAACGTTACTAGTTAGTAAGTTAGTGCATTTACTCGCATCAGCGCTGTTTATAACTTTTGTCATTTTTGTGTAAGTTTTATATGAACCTAAATAGCTATGTAACATTAGCTACCTAGTTTACCCGAAAAATGTATTGTCAGCACACATTACAGTAGAACTGACCACATGTGCTCCTGCGAGGTAATGTTTGCCTGCTAGGCAAGCTAACGTTACCCAGGAAGAGACAGGTAGGAACAACACGTAGCTAGCTAACTACACATGTCATTGCAGAAACCTTGTTGTTCACGTATTCACAACATGTTCAAGGCAGCACTGCTAACGTTGACCTTATGCAGTAGTTATCTTGTCCATATCTAAGAGCCAAACTAGCTAAATGAAATAATTGGGCTGGCTAGTAATATAGATAACAAGCAGATCTTCCAAGTCAGTTTGGATTTCCGTTTTTTAGCTAACGTTCAAATATCGCTTTGACGTTAGTTAAGGGGCACACAGACCACCAGAGAATTCTTGCCAAAATGTACAAGATGTGAGGTCATAGTGCTAATCCCAAACTATCACCTAAACTTTATGCAGTTGTGAAGATCTGAAATTATTTGTAGTCAGGTGCAAGCTATCTGGATGTAACGTTACACTGAGGAGGCAAAGTGGAATTATACCCAGAATGCTTAAGGAGTAGGGTTTCATTTCAGATTGAAGTTTGAAGAAAACCTTTATTAAAAAAAAAGGTTTTGAAGTTGAACACTGTTGTTTCTTTTTGCATATTCCCTTCTATAGAAATAATATTTTTTTGTAAATTATCCCAAGTATATTGAGGTAACTATTTGCATCAGCTTTTTAAATATAGTTGTGAGTATATATATTTGAGTAGTAGGAACCCAATTTAAATACATTTTACTAACCTACCATAAGTAACTGAGAAAAACATTTGTAGATTAAACATAGAATTTAAAAAATATATTTTACCTTTATTTAACTAGGCAAGTCAGTTTAGAAAAAATTCAAATTTTCAATGACGGCCTAGGAACAGTGGGTTAACTGCCTGTTCAGGGGCAGAACGACAGATTTGTACCTTGTCAGCTCGGGGGTTGATGATCAATGGAAACAGTATGCACCTGAGCTAAATTTTGAATCTTACAGGAAAAGGTCTGAATACTTATAAGGTATTTCTGTTTTTTAGTTGTTTTACATATGCAAAAATGTCAAACCTATTTTCGCTTTGTAATAATGGGGACATTTTTTTTTATTTTATCCATTTTAGAGTAAGGCTGTAACTTAACAAAATGTCAAGGGATCTGAATACTTTCTGAATGCACTATAATCGAGCACAGACACCTAGACCTGGGGAGACCAGGAATGAGGGCAGTAATGTAATGTACTGTAATGACATCCTCCCTCTCCCACTGTAATGTGCTGTCAATTTCACTGCCTGCCTACCACAGGTACAAGCAATTGTAGAGGAATGAAGGCTGTTGATTTGTTGAATGAGGATTGACATGATGATGCAGGTTGGGTTGGACTTTAATAGGCTGAGAATGACAGGGTGAGCTTCCCTGTGACAACAATGTTTTATTGAAGTCTAGAGATTTCCATAATCTATCCCCCAGTTTAACTAAAATACATTTTTCCAAAAACATTTGCGTATTCTTATTTTAGTTAGCCATCAAAACTTTCCATCTTTCAAGAATGATCCAATGAGTGGCACATTTATTGTGTTCCCTTTAAGTCATAGGTAATGACAAACTCAATGTACCATCTATGCTTTGTTCAAACTCAGCAAAGTGTTTGTGTTTGGAGAATCTCTGTAAATGGAGTGTTCAACATCAGTTTAGGAGTCAGGCAGTACACCTACAGTAGCTAACCACCTGTATAATTCATGGGGGTGGGCTGGATGAATAGCTTGTTTTTACAGCAGACTGCCTCGGGCCAAGGCTACTCACACCATTAAACAACACAGTTTCACACACTGAAAATCAAAGAAACGCACACACATACACATTACAAATCAAAGCACACTGGGAGGGAAGGAAAACAGAGCAGGAAATCTCACTCCATTTTTAGCACCCCCAACAATAAGGCTGCTTGTGCTGAAATGCTGAAAGGCTGAAAAGCCTTGGACAAAGTGGTTATTTTTTTGGAGTCAAACACTTATTAAGTATGATGGGAAAAAACATTCAGGGTAAAAACATTCAGGTAACACTTGCTCCTCCAAACCTTCCCCTTATATCTACATCATATTTGATGATTCAACCTGAAATAGCTAATAAAAACAGTTTTGAATTGTTAACGAGCTGCGTAATGCTCTTATTTGGTGGCACCTTCTACTCCCCTCCCATTATTCTATATAAAACAACAGTTATATGTGGAGGTCACAGGATGTTGGTGGCATCTTAATTGGGGAGGACGGACTCGTGGTAATGGCTGGAGCGGAATTGTTGGAATTGTATCAAATACATCAACCATGTGTTTGATGCCTTTCCATTTGCCAACCTCCCCTCAGCAGCCTCCACTGGTGGAGTTATTGAAGTTGATGAAAGGTCATCAAGCTCTATGTATAACGAAAACTTATTTTCCAAGATGTTGATTTCATTTTTGTTATCCACATGGCCAAGCTGGTCAATGTGGAGGGTCCAGCTGGTCTCAGTGGTTAATCGGTGTAATGTGGAAGAATGACCTGTAAATTAGCTATGTGGGCTGAATATGTTAATGGTTGACCCTTACTTAATGGGAAAGTCTTGTTAATCATGCAGAACCAATGAAAATGACTCATGGTTAACCAGAAGATTAATGGCACAGACTTTTTCATCATGCTGTCTCACCAGTCTCCAACTGTGTGTGTATACAGTATATTTGTGAGTGGACCTGGCTCATATAGGTACACACACACACTCCCACATTCACTCACTCACTCACGCACAAATGTAACAGTATAATTTTAAACCGTCCCCTCGCCGGGCACGAACCAGGGACCTTCTGCACACAACGACAACAGTCACCCTCGAAGCATCGTTACCCATCGCTCCACAAAAGCCGCAGCCCTTGCAGAGCAAGGGGAACTACTATTTCAAGGTCTCAGAGCAAGTGACGTAACCGATTGAAACGCTATTTAGCGCACACCGCTAACTAAGCTAGCCGTTTCACATCCGTTACACTCACCCCCCTTTTGACCTTCCTCCTTTTTCCGCAGCAACCAGTAATCCGGGTCAACAGCATCAATGTAACAGTATACTTTTTAAACCGTCCCCTCGCCCATAAACGGGCGTGAACCAGGGACCCTCTGCACACATCAACAACAGTCATCCACGAAGCATCGTTACTCATCGCTCCACAAGAGCCGCGGCCCTTGCAGAGCAAGGGGAACTACTACTTCAAGGTCTCAGAGCAAGTGACGCAACCGATTGAAACGCTATTTAGCGCACACCGCTAACTAAGCTAGCCGTTTCACATCCGTTACACTAACACACATTCTACTTGATACACTGACGAAACATGCAGCTGATTTAGTTTCCATCAGCTATTAAAGACACAAAATGCTGCAAGAAAACCATTCCCAGAGGAGGTTCCGTAGAAGTATATCAAAAGCTATATTCATACTAGTGTTACATGGCTATATGCAGCACTAGTATGACTAGTATATGACTAGACTTGTACACAGAGTGTACAAAACATTATGAACATAACATAGACTGCTCTTTCCATGACATAGGTAAATACAGGTGAAAGCTATGATCCCTTATAGATGTCACTTGTTAAATCCACTTCAATCAGCTTAGATGAGTGTACAAAACATTAGGGACATCTTCCTAATATTGAGGTGCCTTTGAACAGGATATGGTTGTACAGTAGGCGCACCAGTTTGTTTCAAGAACTGCAACGCTGCTGGGTTTTTCACACTCAACAGTTTCTCCTGTGTATCAAGAATGATCTGAGTAGGACATCCAGCCAACTTGACATAACTGTGGGTAGCACTGGAGGTAACATGGGCCAGCATCCCTGTGGAATGCTTTTGACACCTTGTGGAGTCCATGCCCCAATGAATTGAGGCTGTTTTGAGGGATAAAAGGGGTGTATCTCAATATTAGGAAGGTGTCCCTAATGTTTTGCACATTCAGTGTAGGTTAGTGCAAAGGATGGGCTTCAATCCTAATTCTGTGTTGTGGATCAGAACCATATGTACTGTCGGCTCTGACATGAATAGAGCATATAGAGCACTGTCTAATTCTATTCATTCTATTCTCTGTTATGGACAGGGTTGGGTAATTGAAGACACTCCTGATCGGTAAAGCTTTACATAATGGCACTAGTGCAAACGTTTGAATTGAGAGCCTCCATGATTTGAGAGCCTCCATCAAGAAACTGCTGATAATTGTAATGGTTTGCAAGCATATGTATGCAGGATTGGGTTATTTCTTTCTGCCCTGCATCCGTATCTGCTGAGCATCTATCCTCTCCTTGTCTCTCTCTCTCTTCCTGACCAGCTCTATCTTTCAGATGGCATATCTCCTCTTCTCCCCTCAGTTACCTCTCGGTGTCTGTTTATTTATCTCAGTATCAGGTATATCACCATTCTATCTGTAACTCCTCTCTTCTCTCTCAGGTATATCACCATCATGTCTCTCTCCTCTCTTCTCTCTCAAGTATATCACCATCATGTCTCTCTCCTCTCTTCTCTCTCAAGTATATCACCATCATGTCTCTCTCCTCTCTTCTCTCTCAAGTATATCACCATCCTGTCTCTCTTAAGTATATCACCATCATGTCTCTCTCCTCTCTTCTCTCTCAAGTATATCACCATCATGTCTCTCTCCTCTCTTCTCTCTCAAGTATATCACCATCATGTCTCTCTCCTCTCTTCTCTCTCAAGTATATCACCATCATGTCTCTCTCCTCTCTCAAGTATATCACCATCATGTCTCTCTCCTCTCTTCTCTCTCAGGTATATCACCATCATGTCTCTCTCCTCTCTTCTCTCTCAAGTATATCACCATCATGTCTCTCTCCTCTCTTCTCTCTCAAGTATATCACCATCCTGTCTCTCTTAAGTATATCACCATCATGTCTCAGTCCTCTCTTCTCTCTCAAGTATATCACCATCATGTCTCTCTCCTCTCTTCTCTCTCAAGTATATCACCATCATGTCTCTCTCCTCTCTTCTCTCTCAAGTATATCACCATCATGTCTCTCTCCTCTCTTCTCTCTCAGGTATATCACCATCATGTCTCTCTCCTCTCTTCTCTCTCAAGTATATCACCATCATGTCTCTCTCCTCTCTTCTCTCTCAGGTATATCACTATCATGTCTCTCTCCTCTCTTCTCTCTCAGGTATATCACCATCATGTCTCTCTCCTCTTCTCTCTCAGGTATATCACCATCATGTCTCTCTCCTCTCTTCTCTCTCAAGTATATCACCATCATGTCTCTCTCCTCTCTTCTCTCTCAGGTATATCACCATCATTTCTCTCTCTTCTCTTCTCTCTCAGGTATATCACCATCCTGTCCGTCTGTCTGTCTCTCCTCTCTCTCAGGCATATCACAATCCTGTGTGTCTCTTCTCTCTCAGGTATATCTCCAACATGTCTGTATGTTTGTCTCTCCTCTCGTCTTTCTCAGGTCTGTCTATCTGTCTGTCTGTCCTTTCTCTCAGGTATATCTCCATCCTGTCTGTTTCTCCTCTCTCTCAGGTATATCCCCATCCTGTCTGCCTCATCCTTCTCAGGTATATCTCCACCCTGACTGTCTGTCTCTGCTCTCCTCTCTCCCAGGTGTCAGATGATTCGTCAGACTCTCCAGAGTCGGGGCCAATGTCCTGTATGGAGCCCTTCCTGGTCCGGAGGCTGTCATGTCGCACTGTCCAGCTGCCTCCTCTGGCCTTCAGGCAGGCTGAGCAGTACTACTGCAACCACAAACCTGAACCAGACACTATCACAGTCCCACCGCGACCGACCACACTGCCCCTACGCACCCCTCCACTTATCGCCATCACCTCAGCCGACACCAGCAGGTGAGGTGTGTGTATGTATGTGTGTGTGTTGACTTGCTAGTTTTGTACAAATTAAATTACCATAAGGGATGTTTAGACTGTCAGGCAGTCTGGAAAGAGTGCTTTCTTTTTGAATGAGCTACAATTATACAAATGTATCCCTTCATTTTCTGTGTATATTTGGCACTTATTGAAGTGAACTCTGACTCACTTGTCTAATGAAGTCTGACTCATCCGTGTATTTCTAGCATTGTAATTGACTGATTTCAACATACAGATCTGGGAAATATTTTGTCTCCATTTCTTCTGAAAAGGAATGATTTAACTAAACAAAACAACTCGATAGTAACAAACAAGGCACCATCTTGCAAATCAACATAATTTCACAGAATTGTGTTTTTTACGCTATTTTGGCCCTTTGGTGGAGCAGAGGTTTCAACAGGTAGTAGAGTGCAGTCATTCAACCAAAACCCCTTGAGGCACCAGTCCAAAATATGACAAACTTTCAGTATGTCATATACAGCCTCCCTAGATCCTATAAGAAAGCCACTTGGGGAACACTGTCATAATACAGGCTAACATGCTGACCAGACCGGACACGTCGCGTATGCGAGTGCCACAAAGTAAATTTAGAAATCCATGTTATTCAATTATTGCACCCACACTGCTCATGCGCGCCAACGAGCGTCTGCGATGCCAAGGGCTAAAATAGAACTCCTTTCTATTTCTGATGCAGATTGCACTGAAAGTCCTGCATCTCCCATCTCCTCATTGGTTTATAGAAGCAGGCCAAATCCTCATTGGTTAAACCCACGTGGGTGATTGAAAGACGAACTGTTTTGCTGGTCGTCGTGGTAATACTATGAAAGTTTAGATGCCGATCACCATATAAGTTCAAAGATGAAAAAGCCTGGAAGGACGAGAGATGACTAAAAACGATTCGGTTGGCCGTTTTATGTATGGATCAATTGTCGGGGTAGAGGACCTTGTGAATTTCAGGTAAAATAACAACCTAATGTTTATATCCCAGGACAAATTAGCTAGCAACAGCAAACTAGCTAAATAGAACAAATTAGCTAGCAAGTGCAAGCTAACTAGCTAAATTGCCATACATGTTTAATGCTTTTCGACCTGTCCCCAAATTAATGTCATTGGTTCAACGTTTGTTTTGATATTTTAACCGGCGTGTCGTGATCGCGTTTGGTGTAGGGTGACAATTTTTTTTTATGCACTATGGCGCACTCAGGATTGTATGGGATTCAAAGCACACGGCCATCACCACCATACTATCAAACAGTCTAAACAAAGTTAGAGCAGGGTATTAAGAAAGGTTTGGGGAAGCTAAGCCCTCTGCAGTCTGCAGTGCACAACGTACAGTACCATCTGCTATGAGGTTAGTTGAGAGTTGCCAGAGCTTCACAAGGTGAGAGATTTGCTTTCACAAGTAGCCCATGTCTGAGAAAAATTCTCAGGGACCACAAATTGTAAGGGGAAAAACAGTAGCTCATTGTAGCCCGACATCCCATAGGTGATGTGTAAGTAAGGGGAAAAAACAAACCTAAAGTACAGCCAAAAGAATATCAACAAAAAAGACCCCCCAGCTCCTGCAGATGAAAGTAATCCCCAGTGCATCTGAGAACACATCAAGTTTGGCAGGTGCTCTGTGGCCAGGCAATGTGTTTGTAATATGAGACAAAGAGAAGATGTAGGACCATGTAATTAGAATTCATAAAATGGACAGTGTCCTTGGGATTTAGAACGCCTCACTCCACTGATCATGAAGATTTGCATTGGAGAGCAGTGTCTTCTTCATCAACAACAAGCTACGTACATACATTACACCGTCCAATGGCTTGACACAATGGTTCTCCATCCGAACCAGCGCCTGTCATGTCACGTTCTTCCTCTGCTGAAGACAATGGTGTTGTTTGTACCAATGTTCCAGCATGTCAAAATGCATTCATACAGATAGATACTATATAATGTTGTGGTATACTGTAGAATACTATAGTAAAAACAACATTGTTATCCACAACAACAAAATAACACAGTCCTAAATACTACAGTAATGTCTGGAAAAACACTACAGTCCACAGAAACACAACACATTTTAAACTATAGTAAATACTACAGTATTCCATTTGCATATACCCTGCCCATTCCCCTCCCCCATATCGTAATTTTTTCCACCCATAAGTGAGAATGGGTATTGTGTTCCGTACAGGTTATAGAAGAGTGCAGAAACTCTGAACTATCCTTTCAGACCTCAGTCCTACCGACCGACCGACCGATAGATAGATAGATAGATAGATAGATAGATAGATAGATAGATAGATAGATATTTTTAAGATTAGATTATGTTGTGAGGTCATCATATATTTTTTCAAGAATTTATTAATATACGTGAGTAAGGCAAAGCCCTTTGTAATATAATTATTAATTGCTATGCCTTCTATACACTTCGCTATGGACAACATGGGAGAAAATGATTGGGAATTCTAACAAAGACCATACTGTACAACGTCTTAGCTCAGTTTAAGGCTTGGTTCATTTATAGTAAAAGGGCTTTTATGTACTCTGCGCCATCATCTTGGAACGCCTTACAAAATAGTTTTAAACTGGAAGAACCTGTCCCGATATCACTGATGAATGATCTTGAGACTGATTCCCTGGCCTGTCAATGTTTTTAATTAGCTGTTTTTGATTTTTTGCAGTGTTAATCTGCAAAATTGTAATTATTCGCCTACCTCCTCATGCTTTTTGCACACAATGTATATAGACTATTTTTTCCCCTACTGTGTTATTGACTTGTTAACTGTTTACTCTATGTGTAACTCTGTGTTGTCTGTTCACACTGCTATGCTTTCTCTTGGCCAGGTCGCAGTTGTAAATGAGAACTTGTTCTCAACTAGCCTACCTGGTTAAATAAAGGTGAAAAAATATATTTAAAAAAATACTCTTGTGAATTCTATGGTTTTTACTAGATTACTTGTTTTTCATGTTGTTTGTCTGTAATTTTTGTAATGACTTGGTGCTGCCTATCTTGGCCAGGACGCTCTTGAGAAAGAGATTTTAAATCTCAATGAGCCCTTCCTGGTTAAATAAAGGTTAAATAAAATAAAGATCGTCAGGGTTGAAGAAAACTGGAAGGCAGACAACTTACTGCTTCCAAGTTCAAGTTAAGGGTCATCTGAACAATGAAAGAGTGAAGTTTCTGAACTGGGATAGGTTACAGCTAGCCTACCATACCAGGACTGGAAAAATAAAAAGAAGTGGAGGAAGGAACCGGTCACTTCAGGGGAGATGGATAGACAAGATTGGGACAGATGGAGTCAGATCAAACACTTTTTATAGTGCCTTCAGAAAGTATTCACACACCTTGACTTTTTCCACATTTTGTTATGATACAGCCTGAATTAAAAATGTATTAAATTGAGATTTTCTGTCACTGATCTACACACAATACCCCATAACGTTAAAGCGGAACTATGTGTCTCGAAATGTTTACAAATGTATTAAAATGAAAAACTAAAATGTCTTGAGTGAATAAGTATTCAACCCTTTTGTTATGGCAAGCCTAAATAAGTTCAGGAGTACAACTGTGCTTAACAAGTCACATTAATTGCATTGACTCCCTCTGTGTGCAATAAGAGTGTTTAACATTATTTTTTAACTATCCCATCTCTGTACCAAACACATACAGTTGAAGTCAGAAGTTTATATACATTTTAGCCAAATACATTTAAACTCAGTTTTTCACAATTCCTGACATATAATCAGAGTAAAGATTCCCTGTCTTAGGTCAGTTAGGATCACCACTTTATTTTAAGAATGTGAAATGTCAGAATAATAGTAGAGAATTATGTATTTCAGCTTATTTCTTTCATCACATTCCCAGTGAGTCAGATGTTTCCATACTCTGAATTAGTATTTGATAGCATTGCCTTTAAATTGTTTAACTTGGGTCAAACGTTTTGCATAGCCGTCCACAAGCTTCCCACAATAAGTTGGGTGAACTTTGGCCCATTCCTCCTGACAGAGCTGGTGTAACTGAGTCAGGTTTGTAGGCCTCCTTGCTCGCACATGCTTTTTCGGTCCTGCCCACTAATGTTCTATGGGATTGAGGTCAGGGCTTTGTGATGGCCACTCCAATACCTTGACTTTGTTGTCCTTAAGCCATTTTTCCACAACTTTGAAAGTATGCTTGGGGTCATTGTCCATTTGGAAGACCCATTTGCGACCAAGTTTTAACTTCCTGACTGATGTCATTTTTCTACCTCATGATGCCATCTATTTTATGAAGTGCACCAGTCCTTTTTGCAGCAAAGCACCCCGACAACATGAAGCTGCCACCCCTGTGCTTCACTGTTGGGATGGTGTTCTTCGGCTTGCAAGCATCCCCCTTTTTCCTCCAAACATAACGATGGTCATTATGGCCAAACCGTTCAATTTTTGTTTCATCAGACCAGAGGACATTTCTCCAAAAGTACGATCTTTGTCCCCATGTGCAGTAGCAAACCGCAGTCTGGCTTTTTTATGTCGGTTTTGAAGCAGTGGCTTCTTCCTTGCTGAGCGGCCTTTCAGGTTATGTCGATTATAGGACTCGTTTTACTTTGCATATAAATACTTTTGTACCGGTTTCCTCCAGCATCTTCAAAAGGTCCTTTGCTTTTGGAATTTATATGCATTTTGTGCACCAAAATACGTTAATCTCTAGGAGACAGAACGCGTCTCCTTCCTGAGCGGTATGACAGCTGAGTGGTCCCATGGTGTTTATACTTGCGTACTATTGTTTGTACAGATGAACGTGGTACATTCAGGCATTTGGAAATTGCTCCCAAGGATGAACCAGACTTGTGAAGGTCTACAATCTGAGGTCTTGGCTGATTTATTTTGATTTTCCCATGATGTCAAGCAAAGAGGCACTGAGTTTGAAGGTAGGCCTTAAAATACATCCACAGGTACACCTCCAATTGACTCAAATTATGTCAATTAGCCTATCAGAAGATTCTAAACCATTACATAATTTCTGGAATTTTCCAAGCTGTTTAAAGGCACAGTCAATTTAGTGTATGTAATCTTCTGACCCACTGGAATTGTGATACAGTGAATTGTAAGTGAAATAATCTATAAACAATTGTTGGAAAAATGACTTGTGTCATGCACAAAGTAATGTCCTAACCGACTTGCCAAAACTGGTTTGTTAACAAGAAATTTGTTAAGTGGTTGAAAAACAAGTTTTAATGACTCCAACCTAAATGTATGTAAACTTCCGACTGCAACTGTAGACACAACAGTAGGTAGGATGGGGAGAAGTCTGTCCATAATAAAGCGCTGCTTTATGACAATTATATCCATTTCAATCCCACTTTGTAACACAACAAAAAGTGGAAAAAGGTGTGTGAATACTTCCTGAAGGCACTGTATAGGGGAGTGTTCTTTTCTCTTTGGCCCATTGTTATACCCCTCTCCTCAACAACAATGTGTGCAAAGCAACCACTGCTCTGTCAAGAGCCTATTTCTGAGGATATTGCATTCATGCTCCTTGCATTGAAGAAATTGAAGTCCCCTGCCAGTTAGTTTGCAATGTAGTGGGCTCGAACCAAGCAGTGGGAGAGGAGGAAGAAGAACGCACTGCGATTTGACCAAAAGTCCTCTCTTGGGTTTAAAGGAAATAAAGAACAAAGAAATGGAAAATTGAAAATGTGCCTAAAGCAATTCATGGTGGCGAACTGCCTGTAGTGGTAGAAGGAGCTGGATGGTCATGCTTTCTCCTCTCTGGAGACGAGTCCGAATCACAATCTAGGTCCCATCCACTCCGTGTGGAGGAATGACACTGGACACCTCAAATGTGAAACTGAATGAAACTAATTTAATTTGTCTGCCCTAAAAAATACAACCATATTTAAAAAGATTAAGTTTATGGCATTAACCATCTGTATTAGTGTTTACTTGTTTTGGTGGGAAATTACATAATCCTCATCTAAGTTTGAATACATTTTGTTTGTACTGTCTGCATTTAAAATAAGTGAAGAATAAAATACTTTATCTTATTACTAGAGAAATCTATTGAATGTAGCATTATATTAGTTGCATTTAGGGTATCCTCCCCCAAAACTGCAATGCATACGTAGCAATATATTATTTTACACAATAAATATAGAAGACACATTTAGACACTCTTGTTGTGGTCATGGTTTTGATTCCATGAACAAGGATCAACGAGTGAACACTTTTTTTAACATTCTAATCTTAATATATGCCATTTAGCTGATGCTTTTATCCAAAGCGACTTACAGTCATTTGTGCATACATTCTACGTATGGGTGGTCACGGGAATCGAACCCACTACCCTGGCGTTACAAGCGCCATGCTCTACCAACTGAGCCACAGAAGGACCATCTTACTTTATTATATTATGATACATCCATACCGTAATTCCATTAACAAGGATCAGAGAAGCAAAATGTGGATTGATTCCCACTTTAGCCATAACATTACCTATCCCTCTGGACTGCATTTGTGTTGTGGTCAAAGGGAGGTGGCTAAGGTCTCATGTTTTATGTATGCTGTGACAGCTTTCCTATTCGATTGTTAACAAGGACTGCATATGGGGGATGAACAGTGAAATGCGGTTGTTTCGGCTGCCTACTGCATGGATGTTTTCATGCATTGAGTGCGTAAAGTTATAACAGCCGGCTTTTGGAACAGATTATTTCGGAAACATATTAAAGGTCATTCATGGATTTTAATTTAGGCTCAAGGTAGTTTATCCACGTACCACGTAAGCCTATTGGGGAGCACGGATAAGGAATCGTCACCAGAACCTTGCTGAAATAGGCGTGTACGCATAGACGGTGGAGCACTTGGAATTCGACAACAGCCAGGTTCTTATCTGAGCCACAGGAAGAGAGTAACATTGGACGGGACGTTATAATAACACAAAATTAAATGTTAATTAAAAAACAAATCTTAGCACAGTAGGCCTATATATGGCAATAGTGTTTGGAGTATTACGATGACAAAGTAGACTAGTCACCAAATGGATGTTTTGTTGGATAGTCTACTACTGTATTTTGGAGAATGAGGCAATGCACATTATTTAATTGCTTTACTTCAGATAGCTCTGTCCTTTTAAAGGTAATTCAGAGAAGTGCCTGGATCTGCAGATTTCAAGTAACTTTTCAAACTAACCGAAAACCTGTGTTGAACGTAACAAATGTAGAATTAATTTAGGTCTCCAGCAGAACAAAGTTTTAGAAAACATCTTGGCAGCAACAGCCCCGAGACAAGGCGCCGAAAAAGTCCCGAGGCTTCACTTTGCATGTTTTAATCCAGACTGCGAGTCTAATAAAAACCTTGGCAAGCTAGGATGGATACCGCCGGCGGGAATGTGACAGCGTCCCTCGTCTCTGGCAGTGGTAGCTTCGGCAGTAGCTGCACTGGTGGAAACGCGAATGCGCCTAAACATTTGTGGAGGCAACAGAACCAAGCAGTGCTCTCTCCGCTCCACCACGCGCTCGGAGTACGGACGAACAACCGGGTGAGAAGAGGATTTTCGGACACCGAGAAATACCTCAGCCCTAAGACCATGGACCGAACTTATGCAGTGGACACCGGGCACCGACCCTGTTTGAAGAAATCGCGGATGTCATGGCCATCCTCGTTCCAAGGACTTCGACGGTAAGGACAGCTTTATCTCTGTCTCAAAGGAGAATGACAAGGGCGTGTGTGAACAATGGAAAGCGAAAAAGTAGGGTAAGTAGGCTACCAAAGGTGTAAAATATGTCGGAACTTTGGACAAGCTTTAGTTTTCATTCCGTAGCCTAAGTATTCGCCTTTTAGGTAGATGTGAAAAATATCCCAACCCGGTACTCGAGAATTGTTATTAATCCAGCCGACGAGACAAAGGGATTTGTAAATTATGTAAAAACAAATGATGAATTTGCTCATTCGTTTTAGATTGGACGTTTGTGCATCAATAGTTTCTGTTATTAATGATATGGATGTCTTGATTGATGTCTGTTTAAAAAAAAAGACGCTCATGATTTAAAGGTGCTGTGACTGGGAGTAAAATAAATCGATACATTAATTTAAGGTAGACGTGGACCAAGTAGGCATAGGGAGGACACAAAGTTAAATAGACCTACCCTGCAGGAAATAAAGTGAGGGGCACAATTTTACAAGGTTCATCTCTCAAATGATGAGCAGGCATAACACATTGCACATTTCAGTCCATGTATTGGCTTGTACGCCCTTTTTTTACCCAACACATCCCATACTAGTAGATACATTAAAGCTTTTTATATCATCTATAGGCCTAATTAGCCAATTGTAAGCATCTCTTACCACACAATTACAGTTAATTTCTGACAAGGGCAGACTGCAGTGCAGTTCACCAGTCCAATACAAAAATACCCTATTTCCACTCTCATGCTGACCCACACATACTGGCTCTGATATTTTCTTTTTACATCGTCCAATCGAGCTAAGCAGTGTTAAAAGGATTATAGGCCTACCATACATTATTTTCACTAGTCTCTCCTTGCATTCATTGGTTTAATCCACATATTCACAACAGTCTCGAGCCATTCTATATACCAGGAGTTGACTCTAGATGGTTTTTAGGTGGTGGTGGAGCCCAGAAGGCTGCTACATATTCAGACTGAGTCCTGGGGATTCTTCTTCTCTAATTATCTACTTTAGCTGCAAAATAAAGAGAGAAAGACCTTTAATATTAGGTCACCTCCGTTTCCTGTCGGAAGTTCTGGAGCTTCAATAATATCTGTCCCTGGACTAATATTCTCTTCAGTTATGACTGCCATCTCACCTCAGGGCTATGGAGAATATTGACCGAGCTGTGCTTGGAATGGACTAACATGTATCCAGACCTGGTATTCAGAGTCTAGATAGAAAGAAAAGCATGATTACTGTTTGAGATTGATTTCTTCAGATTGTAAACATACTTGGGACAGAGGAAGACTTAAGTTCTTTATAGAAGGTATAATTATATTTTTTAATATTTCAGGGGGGGTGAAGAAAGATGTGTAGTATTGCATTGTTTTACTCATGGCTGATAATCTATGGGGCAGTACTGTCCAGGGCCCATTTCCCAAAAGCATCTTAAGACTAAGTTCAACAGTAGAACCTTCGTAAGAGCATCATTAATATCTCCAAGCTGTTTCCCAAAACCATCGTTATTAACGTTGCACTTGAAAATGCTTGTAATATAATGATGCCTCAGGCCAATCGTAGAACAGCTAAGTGCATCGTTAGTTCCTTTTTTGCCCTCCTGTGTCACTTTATACACAGATCTCTGTTGAACATAGATTCACATGGTCTATCCGTTTCCCTGTGACTGCTCATAAACTTCAGACCAAAGTTGACTAGAAATACAAAGTTGCCAATGTCTTTGCAATTGATACAAGCAACATATAAAAAGATGCTTCAATTGAAAACAGAGATGACCGCATTAAAATAAACAGTAGGCAATAGGCCTTTTGCAATCATATTGAAGTCATTTAATGTTTAATCATTTTAGTTCTATTTTTCAACTTCTAATTTGTTGAATATACACTGAGCGTACAAAACATTAATAACACCATCCTAATATTAAGTTGCACCCCCCAACCCCCTTTTGCCCTCAGAACCGCCTCACTTCGTCGGGGCATGGACTCCACAAGGTGTTGAAAGCTTTCCACAGGGATGCTGGCCCATGTTGACTCCAATGCTTCCCACAGTTGTCAAGTTGACTGGATGTCTGTGTGGTGGACCATTCTTGATACACACGGGTGTAAAAAAACAAACAAACAGCAGCGTTGCAGTTATTGACACAAACTACTACCATACCCCGTTCAAAGACACTTCAATATTTTGTCTTAACCATTTACCCTCTGAATGGCACACATACACAATTCATGTCTCAAGGTTTATATTTGAACCTATCACCTCCCCTTCATCTACACTGATTAAGTGGATTTAACAAGTAACATCAACAAGTCTATCATGGCATTCACCTGGTCAGTCTGTCATGGAAAGAGCAGGTGTTCTTAATGTATTGTAGACTCAGTGTATTTCATAGCCTAACTTGTGTGCAATGATGTGCCCGACTGGGCAATTTAGTGCATTTTTATTGGGTAAGCATTAGAGTTTAACCTGGATACTGAGTTTTACTGGGATTTACCACCCAAAACCACTCTATTTTCCAAGGATAAATAACTGAGAGAAACTGGTAAATTATAATAAATTACTTATATGAACAGCATGGTGTGAAATGGAACTGTTAAATTATATGCATGTTTAAATCTGACTTCTCTATGGCCTCTGCGTGAAGAATCTTCAATGCTCAGGGTGGGTACAGACAGCCCAACTCAGTATTGAGCACAGTTCACAATGTATGTAGACCTATACTGTCATCTCATCATCGTAACTTTTTTTCTTGTGATAGCTAGGCCTGCATTTGCTACAGCATAGTCTATGCTACAGTAATATAAAGACAGAATGCCCGTCTAATTTACCCATCTCCATCTGGCTTTCGGGGTCACCTTATTTTTTTATTGTAATTTTTATTTTGTGTCATTTGTGCTCCTTCTGGCCTCTAGGTCACCAACGTTACACGCATAATAACACACCTGGACTCCATCACCTCCTTTATTACCTGCCCTTTATATGTCACTCCCTTTGGTTTCTTCCCCAGTCGTTATTGTTGCTAGTTTGTGTTTCTTGTTTTGTTAATTCATTAATTAAATGTATTCACTCCCTGAACTTGCTTCCCGACTTTCAGCTTACATCGTTACATATTGCAGCTGCAGAGTTTTAAAACAGCCTATCACTCGAAAATCGTTGCTTTAAACGAGTGCATGCGCAAGCAGTCTTTCTCTCTCCATCAACTGTAAGTACCGACGGTGGAGAAGAAAGCAGGAATGGGGAGTCAAACATCTAATATGGAACAGACATCAAACAGGACAGGGACAGCAATAGAACCGGGTATGCAAAGACAAACAAACATTAATTCTGAAGCAGGGAACAGAGCTTGGGAACAGACCGCTATTCCAATAATCGCTGATGCGCATGACTGGGGAAGACAGGTGTGCGTACTGATGGTGGCACGAGAGCGTAATGTTGGGGAGCCTGTCTCCTTCGAGCTCCAGGGAGGGGGAGCGGGAGCAGGCGTGACATCAACTCCATTGAAATTAGATTATCCGGTTCTAGTTTGACATATAGCCCTAGACTCCTTCCCCTTTTCCACACTTTGTTACATTACAGCCTTATTCTAAATAGGATTACACACTAATGAGAAAGCAACAACTGTTTTTTAGAAATGTTTGCAAATGTGTTACAAAAAAATGAAATAGCTTATTTACATGATTATTCAGACTCTTTGCTATGAGACTTGAAATTGAGCTCAGGTGCATCCTGTTTCCATTGCTCATCCTTGAGATGTTTCTACAACCTGATTGGAGTCCACCTGTGGTACATTCAATTGATTGGACATGATTTGGAAAAGTAGATACAGTTGAAGTTGGAAGTTTACATACACCTTAGCCAAATACATTTCAACTCAATTTTTCACTATTCCTGACATTTAAACCTAGTAAAATTCCCTGTCTTAGGTCAGTTAGGATCACCACTTTATTTTAAGAATGTGAAATGTCAGAAGAGAATTATGTATTTCAGCTTATTTCTTTCATCACATTCCCAGTGGGTCAGGAGTTTAAATAGACTCAATTAGTATTTGATAGCATTGCCTTTTAAATGGTTTAACTTGGGTCAAATGTTTCGAGTAGCCTTCCACAAGCTTCCCACAATAAGTTGGGTGAGTTTTGGCCCATTCCTCCTGACAGAACTGGTGTAACTGAGTTAGATTTGTAGGCCTCCTTGTTCGCACACACTTTTTCTATAGGTTTGAGGTCAGGGCTTTGTGATGGCCACTCCAATTCCTTGACTTTGTTGTCCTTAAGCCATTTTGCCACAACTTTGGAAGTATGCTTGGGGTCATTGTCCATTTGGAAGACCCATGTGCAACCAAGCTTTAACTTCCTGACTGATGTCTTGATGTATATCCACATAATTTTCCTACCTCATGATGCCATCTATTGTGTGAAGTGCACCAGTCCCTCCTGCAGCAAAGCACCCCCACAACATGATGCTGCCACCCCCATGCTTCACGGTTGGAATGGTGTTCTTTGGCTTGCAAGCCTCCCCCTTTTCCTCTAAACATAATGGTGGTCATTATGACCAAACATTTCTATTTTTGTTTCATCAGACCAGGGGACATTTCTCCAAAAAGTACAATCTTTGTCCCCATGTACAGTTGTAAACTGTAGTCTGGCTTTTTTATGGCGGTTTTGAAGCAGTGGCTTCTTCCTTGCTGAGCAGCCTTTCAGGTTATGTCGATATAGTACTCGTTTTACTGTGGATATAGATACTTTTGTACCTGTTTCCTCCAGCATCTTCACAAGGTCCTTTGCTGTTGTTTTGGGATTGATTTGCACTTTTCGCACCAAAATACGTTAATCTCTAGGAGACAGAATGCGTCTCCTTCCTGAGCGGTATGACAGGTGTGTGGTCCTGTGCTTATACTTGCATACTATTGTTTGTTCAGATGAACGTGGTACCTTCAGGCATTTGGAAATTGCTCCCAAGGATGAACCAGACATGTGGTCTACAATTTATTACTGAGATCTTGGCTGATTTCTTTTCATTTTCCCATGATGTCAAAATACATCCACAGGTGCACCTCCAATTGACTAAAATGATGTCAATTAGCTTATCAGAAGATTCTAAAGCCATTACATAATTTTCTGGAATTTTCCAAGCTGTTTAAAGGCACATTAAGTTGACTATGTAAACGTACAACCCACTGGAATTGTGATGCAGTGAATTATAAGTGAAATAATCTGTCTGTAAACAATTGTTGGAAAAATTACTTGTCATGCACAAAGTAGATGTCCTAAACGACTTGCCAAAACTGGTTTGTTAACAAGAAATTTATGGAGTGGTTGAAAAACAAGTTTTAATGACTCCAACCTAAGTGGATGTAAACTTCCGACTTCAACTGTGTGTGTGTGTGTGTGTGTGTATATATATACAGTGCCTTGCGAAAGTATTCGGCCCCCTTGAACTTTGCGAACTTTTGCCACATTTCAGGCTTCAAACATAAAGATATAAAACTGTATTTTTTTTGTGAAGAATCAACAACAAGTGGGACACAATCATGAAGTGGAACAACAGTTATTGGCTATTTAAAACTTTTTAACAAATCCTTTGTCCATAGATGCCACATATCATGTTTCGTGCAGATTGGTCATTCGGTGCCAGATAACTAACTTGAAGTGTTTTTCACAAAATTCTAAATGTTGGACTTTATGGGTACCTGAGGCAAAAAAAAATCCTTATGAGGGTTTTCCACTAGTTACCAGGCACAAAGTCAACTTTGGCAATATTGTAAACATGTATGAAAACAAAAATGTGCTTTTTGGTATTAATTTAAGGTTCCAGTGTTTTACTTGCTATATTGTATTTACCTTGCCACCATGGGGCGGCAGCATAGCCTAGTGGTTAGAGCGTTGGACTAGTAACCGGAAGGTTGCGAGTTCAAACCCCCGAGCTGACAAGGTACAAATCTGTCGTTCTGCCCCTGAACAGGCAGTTAATTAACCCACTGTTCCCAGGCCGTCATTGAAATTAAAAATTTGTTCTTAACTGACTTGCCTGGTTAAATAAAGGTAAAATTGTAAAAAATTAAAATAGCCTTTTTTTTGCCTGTACCTCCCTTTTATTATCACACCTCATTTGCTCACATCATATATAGACTTATTTTTCTACTGTATTATTGACTGTATGTTTGTTTTACTCCATGTGTAACTCTGTTGTATGTGTCGAACTGCTTTGCTTTATCTTGGCCAGGTCGCAATTGTAAACGAGAACTTGTTCTCAATTTGCCTACCTGGTTAAATAAAGGTGAAATAAAATAAATAAAAATGGCAAATTGCATTATATTAGGAGAGTCAGCCATCCAATTTCCTGTATGAGGGAAATTACTCATGAGTGGTAAAGATATTCTTATCATTGTTGCTTAAAAGACAAGATGTCAAAACAGTTATGATGACAAAATTAAGCAATTGCAATGGGAGGCAGCTCTGAGGTTATGCAAAGAGATTTGCAGTGATCCTGAATCTAAGACAAAGCAATGCAGATTCATACATTCATTGATATGCGCCCCACATCCATAGCTCTATGCACTCATCAAATATGCAGACATTGTGAGACAGACATAACATTGGATGCATTACCAACTTTTGATTCGATTGAGATATATTGCTATATCTGTTCTCCTGTAGAGTAATCCCACAGTGCTGTGCCCATGTAATACTGTAAGCATTAATGCTGTGAGTGTGACTGTTGATAGCCTCATGCCCAGTGGTGATGGCCAGCCTGTTCACCAGAGATCTAATGATACAGCTAAACGGTTAGACCACATGCTTTAAAAGCTGGGGATGAGGGCTGAGCCACAGAGACAAGATGGGCCCTAATGAAGACTACTTTGTGTGACTGCAGACAAGTCACATTCTATATTGAATTTAACCTAAAAAGGTTTAATAAAGGAAGAAGTATTTCAGCCTTTTCCGCATCCCATTGGACACAAGTGAACATTGTGTCTTGGTGACCGGCAGGCTCCACAAGTGGAATGACATCATGACAGAATTTTCCGGATTCTGCTGTTGCAGTGTCCGAAATCTGGCTTGCCTACTACTTTCTTAACTATATACTGTGTACTAATTGTACTACGTACTATTTAGCAAAATGTATGCAGTATGCCAACATACTACTTTTGGTGCGTTCAAGACAACTGGGAACTCGGAAACAAAATGAGCTCCAACTGGGAGAAATCATGACGTCAGTGATCTTCAGGTCGGAGAAGTCAGAGCCCTAGGATGATGCCTGACTTTACGACTTGTAATTCCGAGTTGGATGATCGTTCAAAAATATTTTTCCCAGTCAGAGCATGTCCTTGTTGTCTTGAATGCACCATCAGTTACGGCGTCGCAGATTAATCAGAAAGGATCGTCTGTAGCCCCAGTCAGTGACCTTTCACTACAGCGGGAGTGTTGTTGTTTTGGGTTAATGTTAGTTAAGTAGCTAGCTTTGGAGTAAACTTGAGTTAACAGTAGGGTAAGCATGAATAGTGCCTTCAGAAAGTATTCATACCCTTTGACTTATTCCACATTTTGTTGTTACAGCCTAATATCTCACCCATCTTCACAAAAGGCCCCATAATGACAAGGTGAAAACATGTTATTAAACAATTGTGCAAATATATTGAAATTGAAATACAGAAATCTTATTTACATAAGTAATCACACCCCTCAGTCAATACATCTTTGGCGGTGATTACAGCTGTGACACTTTCTGGGTAAGTCTCTTAAGAGCTTTGCACACCTGGATAGTACAATATTTGCACATGATTGTTTAAAAAAAAATTAAGCTCTGTCAAGTTGCTTGTTGATCAGTCTTGCCATAGACTTTCAAGATGATTTAAGTCAAAACGGTACCTAGACCATTCTGGAACAAGAGTGTCATCTTGGTAAGCAGCTCCAGTGTATATTTGGCCTTGTGTTTTTCCTCTGATTTTTGCCTGTTTTTTGCTCTATTCTGTTTATTTTTGTCTGAAAAAAACTCCCTAGTCCTTGCAGATGACAAGCATACCCATAACATGATGCAGCCACGGACATGTTTGAAAATATGAAGTGGTGCTCAGTGATGTATTGGATTTGCCCCAAACATAATGCTTTTAATTCAGGACATAAAGTACATTTCTTTGCCACATTTTTTGCAGTTTATTTTAGTGCCTTATTGTAAACATGATGCATGTTCTAGGCTTCCTTCTTTTCACTCTGTGAAAAGGTTCGTTTTGTGGAGTATCTACAATGTTGTTGATCCATCCTCAGTTTTTTCCTATCACAGCCATTAAACTCTTTAAAAAAGTTAGTCTTAATTGGCCTCATAGTGAAATCCCTGAGCAGTTTCCTTCCTCTCCTGTGACTGAGTTGGGAAGGACGCCTGTATCTTTATAATGACTGGGTGTATTGATACACCATCCAAAGTGTAATTCATAACTTCACCATGCTCAAAGTGATATTCAATATCTGCTTTTCCTTTTTTTTAATCAATGGGCACCCTTTGCGAGTCATTGGAAAACCTCCCAGGTCTTTGTGGTTGAATCTTTGTTTGAAGTTCACTACTCGACTGAGCAACGTTAAGGATTTATGTGTGGGGTACAGAGATGAGGTAGTCATTCAAAAATCATGTTAAACACTATTGCACACAGAGGGAGTCCAGGCAAAGGGCTCGTAATGAGGACGACTGTTCTACTACTCTGAACTGTGTGCGGTGATCTTTCTGGCATCCAGAGCTGCTGAGGCATCACCCAAGTGGGTGCCATACATTGTGAAGGCGAAGTCCAGTTGCTTCACGACTCAGGCTGGTTCCCAGAGTAGCTAGCCCTCTACAAGATCATCACCAGACTCCATCAACATCTCCCTTACCATCTTCCTCTGATCAAGCAATGAACTGTCTCATCTTTGGAGGACGCATGCACTCAAAGACTTGGCCTCTATTGGTTGACCTAGCCAACTATAGCTAGGCTGCTCATGCTTTTGATGCACTTTGAGATTATGACATTTAAATTATTATTATTATTATACCAAAGATGTTTTGTTTAGTAGAGCAAAATGCTCTGACGAAGGCCAAGAGACCGACATGTAAACTTCAATAAAAAGTTATACTCTTTTCTTTTAAGTTATTTAATTGTTAGCATGCAACTGCAACAAGATAACTCAGATGTGCATGTTGAAAGTAAAACACACCAACGGGAGATGTACCAATATGCCAAAATATTTAGTTTTATTTGATTTGTATTTACTAACCAGAAACACTTTCCAATGAGAACAGAAATCCACTTTGGGTTCAAAAAAGGACCTCACCAAAAACAGTACAAAATAAACAATGCTATAAATAAAATGCACAATAGTACTTCTTAATCATGGGCTTTAAAATGGCCATAAAGCGTGCCTATCTGGCAGTCACCTTTTCCAGCATCCACATTTGGAAAGGAAAGGAGCCTACAGCACCGCATTCCACTTTCAGGTTGTGGATGTGGCCACCCCTCCCTCTGTGCTGACTGGAAAAGGATAGCTTTTTGCATCAAAAATGCTATTTGCAGTACATTTCTCTGGGAAAACTTGCACCATTCTAATATGTATATCTTCACACTTACATGAATGTGCCGGTGAAGCATACCCACTGGGCACACGTCATTTCAACGTGGACATTTGGGTAATGTTTGGTTGAGAAGTTGATCAATGAAATGAACCTTTTCACCCACTTAAAGACAGCCAAAAGTTATTTAATTTTGGTACTATAGAGTTTGAAAACTATACTAATAATCCACTGGATTTTAAATAACTATTGAAGTGAGGTGTGTTGGTGTTTTGGTAAAATAGGTCAATGTGTGTCAACCTCACTTCAATAGTGCACAGATGTCAGTTCAACATCTAGTTTTGAGTTCCATTTGGTGGAGTTGTCAACATTAATTCAAGACATTTCACCACATCATTGGATATAGGTTAAATTGAGGAGAGAAAAAATAAAACGTCTAAATGCCCTTATGTTGATGACTTTTTCATCCAATCAGTTTTCCACATTGATTCAAAGTCATTGTTCAAATTGCATGGAAACATTAATTCAATCACTTTTTGCCCAATGGGTAATCCATGAATTGTTATTAGATGTTTTAGAAGTAGTTTATTTTTATTTCACCTTTATTTAACCAGGTAGGCTAGTTGAGAACAAGTTCTCATTTGCAACTGCTACCTGGCCAAGATAAAGCAAAGCAGTGTGACACAGACAACAACACAGAGTTACACATTGAATAAACAATAAACAAGCCAATAACACAATAAACAAATCAATGACGCACTAGAAAACAGAAAGTCAATATACAGTGTGTGCAAAAGGCATGAGGAGGTAAGGCAATAAATAGGCCATAGGAGCGAATAATTACAATTTAGCAGATTAACACTGGAGTGATAAATGAGCAGATGATGATGATGTGCAAGTAGAGACACTGGTGTGCAGAAAAGTAAATAAAATAAAAACAGTATGGGGATGAGGTAGGCAGATTGTGTGGGCTATTTACAGATGGACTATGTACAGCTGCAGTGATCGGTTAATATAATAATAATAATATATGCCATTTAGCAGACGCTTTTATCCAAAGCGACTTACAGTCATGTGTGCATACATTCTACGTATGGGTGGTCCCGGGAATCGAACCCACTACCCTGGCGTTATAAGCGCCATGCTCTACCAACTGTGCCACAGAAGGAGTGGTGCTGCTCAGATAGTTGATGTTAAAATTTGGTGAGGGAAATAAGTCTCCAACTTCAGCGATTAGTTTTTTTTTAAATTAATAAAATAAAAATATTTTTTTACATTTATTTTTTATTGATTTTATTTTATTTTTGCAATTCGTTCCTGTTACTGGCAGCAGAGAACTGGAAGGAAAGGCAGCCAAATGAGGTGTTGGATTTGGGGATGATCAGTGAGATATACCTGCTGGAACGTGTGCTACGGGTGGGTGTTGTTATCGTGACCAGTGAACTGAGATAAGGTGGAGCTTTACCTAGCATAGACTTATAGATGACCTGGAGCCAGTGGGTCTGGCGACGAATATGTAGCGAGGGCCAGCCGAATAGAGCATACAGGTCGCAGTGGTGGGTGGTATAAGGTGATTTGGTAACAAAACGAATGGCACTGTGATAGACTGCATCCAGTTTGCTGAGTAGAGTATTGGAAGCTATTTTGTAGATGACCTCGCCGAAGTCTAGGATCGGTAGGATAGTCAGTTTTACTAGGGTAAGTTTGGCGGCGTGCGTTAAGGAGGCTTTGTTTTGCGAAATAGAAAGCCGATTCTAGATTTGATTTTGGATTGGATATGTTTAATATGAGTCTGGAAGGAGAGTTTACAGTCTAGCCAGACGCCTAGGTATTTATAGTTGTCCACATATTCTAGGTCGGAACCGTCCAGGGTGGTGATGTTAGTTGGGTGGGCGGGTGCGGGCAGCAAACGGTTGAAAAGCATGCATTTGGTTTTTCTAGCGTTTAACAGCAGTTGGAGGCCACGGAAGGAGTGTTGTATGGCATTGAAGCTCGCTTGGAGGTTAGTTAGCACAGTTGCCATTGTGATGTATGCTTCTTTACATTAAAATAAGGATCAGCGCCTGAGCTAAGATTAGGAAAACAAACTGTCACAGAGAACTTTTCTGATGCTGCACACTCTTGACCCTGATATGTATAATACATTTTGCACCATGAGTATAATTGCATCTTCCAGATTTAGGGTTTAAACTACCGTTGGCTATTGTCTTTCTGTGGAACAATAAAAACAAATGCTTTTCTGGCATAGGCTTCTGGAAACAAAGACTTACAATAAATCAACAACATGCACTGTTGGAACAGGCTTTGCTGCTTTAACTTAAGAACTTTCATCCCCTTACTCATTTGCCCTTGCAGGTAGGTTGACATTGCCTGTAGTATTGCCTGTAGTATTTCTGCCATTGTAGCCTTTCAGTCGTCAATACTCACAGCTGCTGTAAAGGGTGAAAACAAATATTCGCTAGAGAAGGTATACAAATGTGTACAATTCCATGATTTGGACTCCTGTTCCTATAATGAGGCTACAAAGGTTGGAGTCCTCAAAGGCCTCATTTCCTTTGTTTTCCATTCATATTAAATTGTTGACTGTATCGAATACTATGTACTTTACAAGCAACACGCCGTGACCTAATTTAAATGGGAAACTTATGAAAAAATATATTATAATAAAAATGAAACAAAAGTAGTTTGATTACTTCCAAATATAAACAGCTTCATTTCAATATAATAAAAATTGTTTAAAAATAAATGTAATTCTTGCTTCGGGCATAGGAAAATGGTAGGAGCTTTTGCAGCGCTTTGGTGAGGGGGCTTTTTGGAATTTTATTAAGATCCCCATTAGCTGTTGCAAAAGCAGCAGCTCCTCTTCCTAGGGTCCACGCAAAACATGACATAATACAGAACATTAATAGACGAGAAAAGTTCCAAGAAAGAACTATATAGATTTTAAAAAGGCAACTGTAGCCTACATATCAATATATACATACAAACTATTTCGGTAAAATAGGGGAGAGGCGTGAGGTGTTGCTTTGTTTTTTTAAAACCAGGTTTGCTGTTCATTTGAGCAATATTAGATGGAATGGAGTTCCATGCAACAATAGCTCTATATAATACTGTACGCTTTCTTGAATTTGTTCTGGATTTGTTGACTGTGAAAAACCCCTAGGTGGCATGTCTGGTGGGGTATGTGTGTGTGTAAGTTGACTATGCAAACAATTTGGTATTTAACACAATGTTTCTTGTAAAAAGAAGTCATGCAGTCAGTATCTGAACTCGTAGCCAAGAGAGACTGGCATGCATAGTATTTATATCTGCCCTCTGATTACAATGAATAGCCAGACGTGCCTCTCTGTTCTGGGCCAGCTGCAGGCTTAACTCGGTCTTTCCTTGCAGCAGTCGACAACACGATTGGATAATAATCAAGACAAAACTAGAGCCTGCAGGACTTGCTTTTTAGAGTGTGGTGTAAAAAAAGCAGAGGATCTCTTTATTACGGACAGACCTCTCCTCATCTTTACAACCATTGAATGTTTTGACCATGACAGTTTACAATCTAAGGTAACGCCAAGTAATTTAGTCTCCTCAACTTGTTCAACAGCCACACCATTCATTACCAGATTCAGCTGAGGTCTAGAACTGAAGGAATGATCTGTACCAAATACAATGCTCTTAGTTTTAGAGATGTTCAGGCCAGTTTATTACTGGCCACCCATTCCGAAACAGACTGCAACTCTTTGTTAAGGGTTTCAGTGACTTCATTAGCTGTAGTTGCTGATGCCTGTATGGTTGAATCATCAGCATACATGGACACACATGCTTTGTTTAATGCCAGATGCAGGTCATTGGTAAAAATTGAAAAGAGTAGAAGGCCTAGAGAGCTGCCCTGTGGTACACCATACTAACATGTTTGACATCAGAGAAGCTCCATTGAAAAGAAAACAGTACAGCTCCAATCTTATCAATTTGTTTCACCCAATCATCAGTCATTTGTGTCAGTGCAGTACATGTTGAGTACCCTTCTCTATAAGCATGCTGAATGTCTGTTAATTCATTTACAGATAAATTATTTGGTCAAACACTATTTTTTTCCAACTGTTTGTTAACAGCTGGCAGCAAGCTGACAGGTCTGCTGTTAGAACCAGTAAAGGCTGCTTTACCACTCTTGGGTAGCGTAATTACTTTGGCTTCCCTCCATGCCTGAGGACAAAGACTTTCCTCTAGGCTCAGATTGAAGATATGGCCGATAGGAGTGGCTATAGAGTCAGCTACCATCCTCAGTAGCTTTCCATCTAAGTTGTCCAAACTAGGAGGTTTGTCATTATTGATCAAATACAGTCATTTTTCCACCTCTCCCAAACTAACTTTACAAAATTCCAACTTTCAATACTTTTTAATAATTTTTTTAACCAGGCTAGTGGGTTAAGAACAAATTCTTATTTACAATGACGGCATACCCCGGCGATGCTGGGCCCATTGTGCACCGCCCTATGGCACTCCCAATCACAGCCAGATGTGATACACCCTAGATTTGAGCCAGGGACTGTAATGACACCTCTTGCAATGAGATGCAGTGCCTTAGACCGCTGCCCCACTCGGGAGCCCTTTTCTTTCATTACTTTTTTAATGCATGAATACGATGGCTCACTGTTTGTTGTTGGCATTTCCTGCCTAAGTTTACCCATTTTGCCAATGAAGTAATCATTAAAATAATTGGCAACATCAAATGCTTTTGTAAGAATAAGCCATCTGATTTGATTAATTTGTAGTAAGTCAGCCAGTCAGATGTGCAGCCAGACTTATTAGCCACTCCTTTTGCCCCATCTCTTTCAACCATACAGTTTTTCAATTCCACATCAATCCATGGAGCCTTAACAGGTGCACGTTTTAAATAATCAGAAGAAGCACTTTCATAAATTCATCAAGTGCAGTGTCTGGATGCTCCTTATTAATCACATCAAACCAACAAATAGTTTTAACATCATCCACATAACTCACATCAACATCTATTGTATGATCTCTTATATACTATTTTAGGCCAAGCTTTTGGAACTTTGGCTTTCCCAGATATAGCCTCTATATTGTGATCACTCCATCCAATTGGTACGGATACAGCTTTAGAACAAAGTTCTACAATATTAGTAAAAATGTGGTCAACTCATGTGGTTGATCTTGTTCCAGTAGTGTTTGTACACTCCCTGGTAAGTTGATTAATAACCTAAACCAGATTACAGGCACTGGTGAGAGGCTTCCTCTTGAGCAGACAGCTTGATGAAAACCAGTCAATATTCAGGTCCCCAAGAAAGTAGACCTCTGTTTACATCACATACACTAGCAAGCATTTCACACATTATATAGATACTAACTGTTAACACTTGGTGGCCTATAGCAACACCCCAAAAGAAAAGGCTTTAGATGTGCCAAGTGAACCTGCAATTACAACACTTCAATAACACTTGACATATAATCTTCTCTAAGCATTACAGGGATATGGCTCTGAATATATACAGCAACACCTCCCCCATAAGCATAAGTACAAATCTGTCGTTCTGCCCCTGAACAGGCAGTTAACCCACTGTTCCCAGGCCATCATTGAAAATAAGAATGTGTTCTTAACTGACTTGCCTGGTTAAATAAAGGTAAAATAAAAATAAAAAAAATAAAATAAATTTGTCTCTTCTATAGATATTATATCCTTGTATTGCTACTGCTGTATCATCAAATGAATGATCTAAGTGAGTCTCAGAAGTGGCTAATATATAAATGTTAGCAAGTTATTGACTGCATGAAGCTTATGTGTAAGGCTACATGTGTTAATATGGGCTATTTTCAGCCCTTTCCTGGGTAACTTATCAGAGATAGACATAATGTGGAAAAGAGCTAACACAGCAAGATAAAACAAATATATACTTTCAGCACTCCATTCATCAATTGGTGTGTGTGTGTGCTGCGGGGTTGAAGCTACGAACCCATAGGCTTGGCTCCCTTATCTGAAGAGGCAGAAAGAGAACTGTCTTCCTCATCACTTATCCCTGGAACATGAAGGTTCAAGATTCTCTGCAGTAAAATATTAATAACAATAATATCATGGCAATTTTTGGTGCAATTAGAATTCCTTTGTCCAAATACATTGGTCAAGAATGAAAATAAGGGTCTCTTGGTGGCTTGCGACTCGTTTCATTTTGCCATTTCACCTCACCACCAATACTTTGTGACTTGCGGGGCATTTTAGCCTTTTGCTTAGTGGCATTGACTTTCTGGCGCTTTGGAGGGGATTTTAGTGGCTTGCCTGGGTCGGCTTAAAATAACATCCAGCATTTTTCTACACACATTTGTAAGGCAACCTAAAGAGTATCATTTCTACCAAACTTTAAACCAAAATTCTAATTGGAGATTGTCACAGGAAAAGAGACTGATCCTTTGCAGCGATTTGGTGAGGGTATATCACAATTAAGGCAGGAGATGTCAAGCCCTCATGCTCCAGGGTTAAGGCTAAGTTCATAGTTAGAACCATAGGCTCTAGGCCCAAGATGATTCTCTGCGATAAAAGATTGACAACATGCCAAATGTTTTTACACTTAGAATACCTTTCTTAGATACAATCAAAAATGAGTTGCCTACATTGAGAAGGGTCAACTTCAGTCATTACTTGGTGGCATGTGCAGCGTTTCAGCCTTTTACTTTTTGGTAGCAGTGGCACAGGTGCTGGGGCTTGGGCGCTTGAAAATAAACATGAAAGTGTAAAAATAACATGCAGCCTTTTTCTACACACATTTGTCATTTGTTTAAATTTAATTGAAGTGGAAGAAGACTTAGTCAACCTTAACACATTATGAAACTTTCATCCAAAAATCTACAACATGCCAAATTTAACCTCCCTTGCCCCTAACTTAGCCACATGCTTCTAGATTTTGAAAGGATCAGTAATACGGTAAAATGTCTTCCCAGTATCAAAAGACGAGGTGGTTCAGTGGCTAGGGTTTAGGGACAATTGGTTGATTACTAATCTGTATTGCAGGCTACCATACTTCCATAACATGGAGGGAGTAGTGGCTGGAGATAGGAGATTACATTAATGTGATTCTAAAACAATACAGAATAAACCATGCCAAGTAAATTGAATGTACAAACTGTGAATGTGTTTTTAAATATACAAGTGATACATTTTTTAATGTTGTTCTTTCATTTTCTCTTGGAGATCTCCACTTCACATTGCGGTTTTGATTCTGATTTGTATGGTGAGGGTTCAAACAATTTAAGTCATTTTTAAGAACCAGCAGTTTTTACTTATTGCATTTAAGTATAATGTATCTGCTATTTACCTGATTTCAGTTTTATCCTCAGAATAATATCCTTCAGAGAGGGTGTAGACCAATCCTTTATTGCCTTGTCATATTGATTTTGGGGCCATCACAGTTTGATGTTTGATCCAGCGCTCTGGAATAACAGCTACTTCCTTCTCATTTTCCATCCACACTGCTCTGGCCCACCTGGGGAAATAGACAGACTATAAGCCATAATTGCAAACCAAACTATTCTAATACATCTGACCTTACTTGGTAAAACTGTGCAACAGAGGGATCACTATTTATTTCCTCTGAAAGGGCAGACAGCCTTGCTGATGAGGTTATCGGGGAGAAATTCTTTCTCTTTTGCATTTGCGGATATTCGAGAATAGCGAAGTTGAACCCTTGAGGCACATGTTTCTTTGGAAAGCCTTTCCATTGCTACCAGAAGGTTATCATTAGTATCATCGCTAACGGCTACACAAAGTGTAGACATACAGTGGGACAAAAAAGTATTTGGTCAGCCACCAATTGTGCAAGTTCTCCCACTTAAAAAGATGAGAGGCCTGTAATTTTCATCAAAGGTACACTTCAACTGGGGCGGCAGGGTAGCCAGGGCGGCAGGGTAGCCTAGTGGTTAGAGCATTGGACTAGTAACCGGAAGGTTGCAAGTTCAAACCCCCGAGCTGACAAGGTACAAATCTGTCGTTCTGCCCCTGAACAGGCTCCCCTGAACAGGAACCCACTGTTCCTAGGCTGTCATTGAAAATAAGAATTTGTTCTTAACTGACTTGCCTAGTTAAATAAAGGTATAAAAAAAAACTATGACAGACAAATCACAAGATTTCTGGCTCTCACAGACCTGTAACTTCTTCTCTTCTTCTCTGTCCTCCACTCATTACCTGTATTAATGGCACCTGTTTGAACTTGTTATCAGTATAAAAGACACCTGTCCACAACCTCAAACAGTCACACTCCAAACTCCACTATGGCCAAGACCAAAGAGCTGTCAAAGGACACCAGAAACAAAATTGTAGACCTGCACCAGGCTGGGAAGACTGAATCTGCAATAGCAGATTGGTTTGAAGAAATCAACTGCAATTATTAGGAAATGGAAGACATACAAGACCACTGATAATCTCCCTCGAGCTGGGGCTCCACGCAAGATCTCACCCTGTGGGGTCAAAATGATTACAAGAACGGTGAGCAAAAATCCCAGAACCACACGGGGGGACCTAGTGAATGACCTGCAGAGAGCTGGGACCAAAGTAACAAAGCCTACCGTCAGTAACACACTACGCCGCCAGGGACTCAAATCCTGCAGTGCCAGACGTGTCCCCCTGCTTAAGCCAGTACATGTCCAGGCCCGTATGAAGTTTGCTAGAGAGCATTTGAATGATCCAGAAGAAGATTGGGAGAATGTAATATGGTCAGATGAAACCAAAATATAACTTTTTGGTAAAAACTCAACTCGTCGTGTTTGGAGGACAAAGAATGCTGAGTTGCATCCAAACCTACTGAGTTGCATTGCATACCTACTGTGAAGCATGGGGGTGGAAACATCATAATTTGGGGCTGTTTTTCTGCAAAGGGACCAGGACGACTGATCCGTGTAAAGGAAAGAATGAATGGGGCCATGTATCGTGAGATTTTGAGTGAAAACCTCCTTCCATCAGCAAGGGCATTGAAAATGAAACGTGGCTGGGTCTTTTAGCATGACAATGATCCCAAACACACCGCCCGGGCAACGAAGGAGTGGCTTCGTAAGAAGCATTTCAAGGTCCTGGAGTGGCCTAGTTAGTCTCCAGATCTCAACCCCATAGAAAATCTTTGGAGGGAGTTGAAAGTCCGTGTTGCCCAGCAACAGCCCCAAAACATCACTGCTCTAGAGGAGATCTGCATGGAGGAATGGGCCAAAATACCAGCAACAGCGTGTGAAAACCTTGTGAAGTTTACATAAAACGTTTGTCTTCTGTCATTGCCAACAAAGGGTATATAACAAAGTATTGAGATAAACTTTTGTTATTGACCAAATACTCATTTTCCACCATAATTTGCAAATAAATTCATAAAAAATCCTACAATGTGATTTTCTGGATTCCCCCCCCCTCATTTTGTCTGTCATAGTTGAAGTGTACCTATGATGAAAATTACAGGCCTCTCTCATCTTTTTAAGTGGGAAAACTTGCACAATTGGTGGCTGACTAAATACTTTGTTCAACTACTTTAATTCTTTTGCAACTACTTAGCGAACCCCAACCCTTTAACCTAACTCCTAACCTTACCCCCTAGCCGCCTAGCTAACGTTAGGCGCCTAGGATAGGTGGCAGCATTTTCACTTTTGGATGTATAGCGTGCCCAGAGTGAACTGCCTCCTTCTCTGTCCCAGATGCTAATATAAGCATATTATTATTAGTATTGGATAGAAAACACACAAGTTTCTAAAACTGTTTGAATGATGTCTGTGAGTATAACAGAACTCATATGGCAGGTGAAAGAAAACCTGAGAAAAATCCAACCAGGAAGTGGGAAATCTGAGGTTTGTAGTTTTTCAAAGCTTGGCCTACCGAATACATAGTGTCTATAGAGTCAAGTTGCACTTTCTACGGCTTCCACTAGATGTCAACCGTCTTTTAGAAACTGGTTTGAGGATTCTACTATAAAGGAAGGGCTCATGAGGCCTGTTTGAGTCAGTGGTCTGGCAGTGTCTCAGGCTTGTGACGCGCCCTCCCGACAGAGTTAGCTCTCATTCCAGTGCTTTTCTTCAGACATAGGAATTCTCCGGTTGGAAGCTTATTGATGATTTATGTTAAAAACATCCTAAAGATTGATTCCATACATCGTTTGACTTGTTTCTACGTCCTGTAACGGAACTTTTTGAGTTTTTGTCTGGACGAAGTACTCGCGCCTCGTGAAGATGAATTACTGGGCTGAACACGCTAACAACAAGTGGCTATTTGGACATAAATTATGGACTTTTTGGAACTTTATGGAACAAATCAGTCATTTATTGTCGAACTGGAATTCCTGGGAGTGCCTTCTAATGAAGATCATCAAAGGTAAGTGAATATTGATAGTGTTATTTTTAACTTCTGTTGACTCCAACATGGCGGATATTTCTCTGGCTGGATTGGGCTCTGAGCGCCGTTCCCAGATTATGCTTTTTCCGTAAAAAAATGTAATCTGACACAGTGGTTGCATTAAGGGGAAGTCTATCTTTAATTCTGTGAATAACACTTGTATCTTTTATCAATGTTTATTATATTTCTGCAAAATCACCGGATGTTTTGGAATCAGAACATTACTGTACGTAACGCGCCAATGTAAACTGAGATTTTTGGATATAAATATGCACATTATCTAACAAAACATACATGTATTGTGTAACATGTTATATGGTTATATGGTCCTTCTGTAGCACAGTTGGTAGAACATGGCGCTTGTAACGCCAGGGTAGTGGGTTCGATTCCCGGGACCACCCATACGTAGAATGTATGCACACATGACTGTAAGTCGCTTTGGATAAAAGCGTCTGCTAAATGGCATATATTATATTATTATTATTATATGAGTGTCATCTGATGAAGATCATTAAAGGTTATTGATTCATTTGATCTATATTTCTGCTTTTTGTGACTCCTATCTTTGGTTGGAGAAATGGCTGTGTTTTTTTTGTCTTGGCTATGACCTAACATAATCATGTTGTGCTTTTTTTTCATGCACCACCTTTTCAGGGGAATGTTGTCGAGGGGTTCCGCTAGCGGAACACCTGCCCTAGAAAGGATAGCTAACGTTAGCCACAACAAATTGCAATTTGTAACATACAAAATTGATGTACATCCACAAATTAATACACAACATATACTAAGAGTGTCCCGGATTTATATTTACTCCTAAGAGTTGGCAACTTGAGGATTTGAAGAGGAACACCAACGTTTATTTTCAAATCTATTGAATCCTCAATGAAATCTGGACGGTCAACCTGATTCTTCACTATACCCCGCTCAACACAAAAATATGCATAGTTACCTTCACAAATCTCAATATTGTTGTACTAATCTTTTGGAACATTTAAGCCCCTCTGAAAAAGACCAATAAACTACTGACTGCACCCCTGCTGAGGTTGTTTTCATTAGCCCAAGATGCCAGCTTTACACAAATAACACCCGTTGTTGTAGTTTGAGAATATGCTGCTTCACACACTATCAGACAAGCTCTCAATCTCATCACTATCAAACATCCTTTCAGTGCGATCACTTGTTTTAACACTGGAGGAGGTTTCACTGAATTTACCATCTACATTAGGTTCAGTAGAAATGTCAGCTGTTCCATTATCGACTCGACTCTGCCAGAGCTATAACATCCGCATGGAATTTACACAACCGGTGTAGTCTAATAAACGATCAAACTAAATCCTGTTTGCATTTATAGGTTACAAAATGTATTTCTCCACAGGGCTTGATTAGCTTGAAATTGGTTGTGCTCAGTGTTAATTATTGTAGGCTACCCATACTAATAAGGCAATCGGGTGCAGCTGTCAGATGACGTCGCAAACCGGTTGAGACACCTTTTTTACTTGTGTGGCAACACAATGTGAATCACCTAACATCATATCAACTTAGCACTATAAATAGAATGCCAAATGCATTATATTAATATAATAAACAATTACATTTGGATATTGTCTTAGCCATACATGTTATGAATAACATATTTATAAAATACAATATCCAAAGGTATTATTTTTATTATCATGAATTTGTCATCCTATTTATAGGCCTAATGGCAACTACTTCTAAAGATCAATCATGAATGAATGGTAGCATACCTAGCGACATGTTGAATTGATGGTGTCAGTTGGGCAAATCAGATGTCAATGTGACAAATTCATAATTCATTAAAAACTCATCCGCTTTTGAGTGAGTGCTGTGCGATGGTAAAACCCAACTTCACTCCGAAAACCCAACCTCACTCTGAATGTACTTTCACATAGCTTGTGACAAACAAGTTGGAGGAGTTACTTTCAACTCTTCAATGTTATTAAGGCAGAGCATAGCTACGCAAATGAGTATGGAAGCTGATCAGTAGCTGTATGTATTGACATGATAGCTCAGCAGAAATGATCAGAACTAAGCAGGGTACATGGAATTAGGCATCTGGATGGTAGACTCATCCTCACTGAAGTACATTACTGCTCATAAACCAGTAGGAGTCACTGTTCAGGCAGGAGTTGTTAGACTATGGTTTTAATTTTATTTCATTATAGGTGTCTCGTTATTTAGGTTGATGGCATGACAATGAAACAATGACATTGATTCAAACATAACCTGACAAAAAAAAATTAAAAAAAAGTCATTGTATTTAAGTTGAAGTTTTACCATAACTTCAATGTTTGCAATGCTGGTTGAAATGTATATGGAAACAGTACTGATTGACTTTTTGCAAATCCAAATGTGTTTCAATCATTGATTCAATGTCACAGTACGTTGACAAATTGCATTGAAACAACACTTATTCAACCCATTTGTGCCAAGTGGGTAGGAAATAAATGGAAAAGTGTTGTTGCTCTCAGAGAAAAGGGGAACTTTATTAGCAAAGTACAGCACAGCAATGAATTACAAGATAACATAAGGTAGCGTAGAGTGTATTTTTGCTTCTGGTTTCACTTCTTTTTCACCCATGCAGGTGACCGCTGCCCCTCCAGCTCACACTCCTTCACGTAGATTGTGAAAAGGCATTAGAAGAAGTACAAAATTAACTAAAACATTAGCAAGTACAGTTGCTAAACTTTCTGTAGACAGCTAGACTGCCATATACTTTATCAAATTGGAGTGCCAAGGTGAAACAGTAACGATTGCAGCTTACCATTACTTTCACCATAACAGGTTATGTTCCATGAAACTTGCTAGACTCATTCAGGCTGGAGAGGTTAAGGTAGAAACAAATTTAGCATAGCATGAAGATTAAAATCAACAACACAGATAAACTGACGTGACAAATCAGGAGAACTAAAAGAGTTGGAACCAGCACCGCTGTGGAATATAGGAATGTAGGCTCCCACATTACTAACATTAGCTATAGTTAGTGGCAGTGCATTCTGCAGTGGCAAGAGAGCTAACTATAGCCACATGGCTTTCTCAGAATTCTTTTTGGGGGGCATTTCTCCTGCTGTGTTCACCACTGAATGAAATGCTTGGTATTGCAACATACCCTACAACAGTTTGAACACAAGCCCTGGTATTTACAACAACTTTACAACAACTTACTAGGCTAATGTTGAATATGAAGTTGTCGCTCAGCAAGCAAGTAACCCTGTAGCTAAAGTTACTGTTCGAACAGTTAACTTCTAGTCCTACTATAGCAGCTAAAGGCACGGCAAGCAGCAGGCTTGCAGATCTGTTTTCAAAGATGCAACGTTACAATAAAATGGTCGTGATAATTTTAATGATAATAAAAATGACATACATTTGAGCACCACTTCAGAAACTTTGCTGTTTGCCATCTTCCAAGTTGTTTTGTTGTTTACTTGAGGAGATTTTGCTATCAAACTCATAGCAACCCTCTTCCAATGCATTGTGGCTGTGAAATTCCCGAAAAGCTCATTCTAGTAAATGAAAAGCCGAAATTAGTTTAACATCCTGGCATTTAAAGCATACTCGATTTTTGAAAATGTACATGCTATAAAACGTTCTATTTGTTTTTGCATACTGAGAATCCGTCATGTGCTATTGCGTTGTTTACCGCTATTCGTTGATTTCGGTAGCACATCCCCATATCTAATCAATCAGCTGTTGTCAAAGACAAAATGATTATGACATCCAGGAATTTAGATTTTTTTAAATGTCACATACTATAAAACTGTATTTTTTCGCATACTCAGATGGCCTACTATTTAGGACGCAAGTATGGGTATTCGGACACGGCCAGTGACTTTGTAAGAGGGGTCTCAAAGGAGCATAGGGGGTTTAAAGGGTGTGTGTGTGTGTGTGTGTGTGTGTCAGTCACCATATCTCAACCCAATTGAACACTTATGGGAGATTCTGGAGCGGTAGCCGAGATAGCGTTTTCCATCAACAAAACACCAAATGATGGAAATTTACATGGAGGAATGGTGTTGCATCCCTCCAATAGAGTTCTAGACACTTGTACAATCAATTCCAAGGTGCATTGACACTTTTATTGCGGCTCGTGGTGTCCCAACACCATATTAAGACACTTTATGTTGGTGTTTCCTTTATTTTGTCAGTTAGCTGTACATGTCCTTGTACTGTCATAAAACACTATCTTTAAGAATGGTGCCATTAACTTACTATGACAATGGGTAGGTGTGATGAGAGAGAGAGAGAAGATGCCTTGTTGGGTCGACAGGACATACAGTATAGACTTATTCTGTGAGGCTGAATTTGAAGATTTTGTCAGACGGAGCCTGTTGAATGCAACAGTGCCTTGAAGTGTGAGCATTAACATTGAGAAGCTACTGACAGAGAAATGGAGCTGGCGAGTGAGTGAGTGGCAGAGGAAGCCATACCTGCTTAAAGGTGCATCCCCAAAATCAAGCTCAAGGTTTATTACATTAATGTGTGCCCCAGTTTCTATCCTTTAAGCTACTACTACTAGTTTGATGTTTGTAGCCATCAATTGGCTCATTAACAATCACCCATATTTGCAAAAATGTCACATTTTTCTATTATAAGCTATTTATCGTAATGAATGATGTCAGCAAAATGCCTGCAATAAGTGATTGTTATGGTCGGTGTCGATAATTTTCGGTTTATTGTCCCAGCTCTACTCTATACTCTAGTGCTACTGATGTGTAAAGGAAGTGAATTTTACCACTAAGTCATGTGACTCCATTGAAGTGGATGGAAAAGAACCACAAAAAAAATCAATTTCCCCTTGACAGCCAGTCATAATCCATTGCCAGGTCGATACAATGTTAATGCCAATATCACTTTTTATTGGACACGTATGAAAAATATTTCCTTGAAGGATCTACTTTGATGCCACTAATGTTCTCTCTTGGGGTGGTAGGCAGCCTAGCAGGGACAATATGTAGCACAGCAGCTAAGGAGTTAAACCTGTAGCCAAAAGGTCGCCTGTTTGTTTCCCAGGCCGGGCGCTTCAGGAAAAGGTGGAAATTGATTTGACAACTGGAGGGCTGCTATGTTCATATCCTAACAACAATCTCCTACTGTTGGGCCCTTGAGCAAGGCCCTTAACCCTACAATGTGCTCTCCATTCACTACAGTTTGACCCTGTGCTCCTCTTGTCTGTGTGGGGGGTTGATCAAATAATTTCCTTTGTTCGCTGTAACTATGGACAATAAAGTTGTAAAGGTACCCTCTGAAGTTGTCCTCACAGACAGACAGGGCCTGTAGGTGTTACTGGGGATGGGCAATCAAATCCTGGTGGGCCGCAAGGGTGCAGGCATTTGTACCAACCTAGCACTAACACACCTGACTCAAATAATCAACTAATCATAGTCTAAAATTTGGAGGGGGTCACAGTCATTTCTGGGCATATTGGCAAACCGCTGGTACTGGTCTTAAACAAACACACAGAGTGTACAAAACATTAGGAACAACCTCAATTTATCAGGGCATGGACTCTACAAGGGTGTCGAAAGCATTCCACATGGATGACTGCCGATGTCGACTCCAATGCTTCTCACAGTTGTCCGGGTGTCCTTTGGGTGGTGGATAATTTTTGATACATACAGGAAACTATTGAGCATGAAAACCCCAGCAACGTTGCAGTTCTTGACACACTCAAACCTGCGTGCCTGGCACCTACTACTATACCCCATTCAAAGGCACTTGCATTTTCTGTCTTGCCCATTCACCATCTGAATGGAACACATACACAATCCATGTCTCAATTGTCTCAAGGCTTAGAAATCCTTCTTAACACGTCTCCTCCCCTTCATCTACACTGATTTGAAGTGGATTTAGCAAGTGACGTCAATAAAGGATCATAGCTTTTACCTGGATTCACCTGGTCAGTCTGTCATGGAAAGAGTTCGTAATGTTTTGTACACTCTGTGTATGGTGGTAGTATTAAGAAATTGGTTCTGAAAAATAACTAGTACAATTTAACACAGCTCTCTTTTCAGAGCAGCTACTTTGATTACACTGCTGTTTTCAGTTGCGGTTAAAGTCATTAATATATTCTTGTGGTTACAGGAAGGCCACCTAGTGTCACAGGCCAAAAAGATCATCAAGAACCTCAGCCACCTGAACATCGCCTTTTCACCCTGCTACCATTTTACAAGGTGGAGACAGTACAGGTGCATCAAAGCTGGGGCCGAGAGACTGAAAAACAGCTTCTATCTCCAGGCCATCAGACTGTTAAATAGTCGCTATTTGCCGACCTCCACCCAGTACTAGCCGGCTACTAGTGATGCGCGGGTTGACACCTAACCCATAACCGCAGGGCGGGCGGTTTATGTTCATGTAATATTGTGTTGATGAAGGGCGGGTGTGTGATGGGCAGGTTGAATACAGAGAAAACAATATCTTAAAAATTGCATGAATGTATCATTCTCATGCAATCTGTATCTATAGGCTACATTTATTTATTTTTTTCATTATTTTAAGCTTTCCGGCATTAGTGCTTAGCCTAAGTTTTAGGTTCTAACTGTAGCGTGGGACATAGGACTTCAAATAGGTCTATGGCACATCAAGGGAACTGTAGCCTAACTGCTCAGATGGGTTAAATGTAAACTGAAATCTGGACACTGACTATATGTCTATAATCTCACTGAGCCTAATAGATTATTAACTTCTGCACAATTGAGCATTTCTTGCAGTAAAATTATACACCAAAAGTAGGCTAGATTTTTACTCAGGAAATAGGATTTCTTTCTTTCATCTTGAGATAATGCGCAGTTAGCACCTCTACAGACCGTATCTATCTTTATCAGCATCATAAAAGCTGATAGTATTTCAAACACACAAAATATGCATCCAAGCTGAACTGAAATCTTATCAGAAACATTTTGGGTCGTTTTCACAGCTTTCTATTTCCTTGGAACCAGTCAAAGGGATGTCTTTGCGCCGCGAAAGAAGCAGAGATGACAGAGAACTTTGTCAATTAGATTGAAGCATTCATTCAATCATTTATGACATCATTCTGGTGAGAAAGGGTTTGTTTAGTCTTCTAGGGAAACATTTGACAGAAGAAAAGCTTAATGTATTGAATTACAGACAAGCTAACTAACAAATAGCTTACCAAAATGTTGGAAATTATAAGCAGATATGTATTAAAATCTTTCCACTATCTCTGACTGTAGTTTACAGTGCATTTTCTATATTAGCAGGTTAGCATTGGGTGCAGGCCTCAGATTTTCACTTTATCATATATAGTCAGGTGGTTGCAGATGGCTTATTAGCAATTGCGGTCAGGTGTGGGGGAACAAACAGCTGACCCACGCACCACTACCAGCTACCTCCGGTACTCTACCCTCCACGTTAGAGACTGCTGCCCTATGTACAGTTGAAGTCGGAAGTTTACATACACTTAGGTTGGAGTCATTAAAACTAGTTTTTAAACCACTCCACAAATGTCTTGTTAACAAACTATAGTTTGGGAAAGTTGGTTGGGACATCTACTTTGTGCATGACACAAGTCATTTTTCCAACAATTGTTTACAGACAGATTATTTCACTTATAATTCATTGTATCACAATTCCAGTGGGTCAGAAGTTTACATACACTAAGTTGACTGTGCCTTTTAAATAGTTTGGAAAATTCCAGAAAATAATGTCATGGCTTTAGAAGCTTCTGATAGGCTAATTGACATAATTTGAGTCAATTGGAGGTGTACCTGTGGATGTATTTCAAGGCCTACCTTCAAACTATATCCACAGTAAAACGAGTCCTATATCGACATAACCTGAAAGGCCACTCAGCAAGGAAGAAGCCACTGCTCCAAAACCGCCATAAAAAAGCCAGACTACGGTTTGCAACTGCACATGGGGACAAAGATGGTACTTTTTGGAGAAATGTCCTCTGATCTGATGAGACAAAAATAGAACTGATTGGCCATAATGACCATCGTTATGTTTGGAGGAAAAAGGGGGAGGCTTGCAAGCCGAAGAACACCATCCCAACTTTGCTGCAGGAGGGACTGGTGCACAAAATAGATGGCATCATGAGGCAGGAAAATTATGTGGATGTATTGAAGCAACATTTCAAGACATCAGCGAATGGGTCTTCCAAATGGACAATGACACCAAGCATACTTCCAAAGATGTGGCAAAATGGCTTAAGGACAACAAAGTCAAGGTATTGGAGTGGCCATCACAAAGCCCTGACCTCAATCATATAGAACATTTGTGGGCAGGACTGAAAAAGTGTGTGCGATCAAGGAGGCCTACAAAACCTGACTCAGTTACACCAGCTCTGTCAGGAGGAATGGGCCGAAATTCACCCAACTTATTGTGGGAAGCTTGTGGAAGGCTACCCGAAACATTTGACCCAAGTTAAACAATTTAAAGGCAATGCTATCAAATACTAATAGAGTGTATGTAAACTTCTGACCCACTGGGAATGTGATGAAAGAAATAAAGCTGAAATAAATCATTCTCTACTATTATTCTGACATTTCACATTCTTAACGTAAGGTGGTGATCCTAACTGACCTAAGATAGGGCATTTTTACAATAAATAAATGTCAGGAATTGTGAAAAACTGAGTTTAAATGTATTTGGCTAAGTTGTATGTAAACTTCCGACTTCAACTGTACATAGTCATTGAACACTGGTCACTTCAATAATGTTTACATACTGTTTTACCCACTTCATATGTTTCTAATTTAAAACCACTTGGGTGCATTGGTATCTTTCCTCTATGATAGATGCACCACATACCCAGGCTACCACTCACTCTCTTTTGGGAAATAAGACCAGCATGAAGAAAAAACATACTGTAACCTGGCTGTCAGTTTGAGATACGTTTCAATCAAATCAAATCCAATTTTATTTGTCACATACACATGGTTAGCAGATGTTAATGCGAGTGTAGCGAAATGCTTGTGCTTCTAGTTCCGACAATGCAGTAATAACCAACAAGTAATTTAACTAACAATTCCAAAACTACTGTCTTATACACAGTGTAAGGGGATAAAGAATATGAACATAAAGATATATGAATGAGTGATGGTACAGAGCAGCATAGGCAAGATACAGTAGATGGTATCAGGTACAGTATATACATATGAGATGAGTATGTAAACAAAGTGGCATAGTTAAAGTGGCTAGTGATACATGTATTACATAAGGATGCAGTCGATGATAGAGTACATTATATACGTATGCATATGAGATGGTTAATGTAGGTTATGTAACATTATATTAGGTAGCATTGTTTAAAGTGGCTAGTCATATATTTTACATTTCCCATCAATTCCCATTATTAAAGTGGCTGGAGTTGAGTCAGTGTCAGTGTGTTGGCAGCAGCCACTCAATGTTAGTGGTGGCTGTTTAACAGTCTGATGGCCTTGAGATAGAAGCTGTTTTTCAGTCTCTCAGTCCCAGCTTTGATGCACCTGTACTGACCTCGCCTTCTGGATGATAGCGGGGTGAGCAGGCAGTGGCTCGGGTGGTTGTTGTCCTTGATGATCTTAATGGCCTTCCTGTAACATCGGGTGGTGTAGGTGTCCTGGAGGGCAGGTAGTTTGCCCCCGGTGATGCGTTGTGCAGACCTCACTACCCTCTGGAGAGCCTTACGGTTGTGGGCGGAGCAGTTGCCGTACCAGGCGGTGATACAGCCTGCCAGGATGCTCTCGATTGTGCATCTGTAGAAGTTTGTGAGTGCTTTTGGTGACAAGCCGAATTTCTTCAGCCTCCTGAGGTTGAAGAAGCGCTGCTGCGCCTTCTTCACGATGCTGTCTGTGTGAGTGGACCAATTCAGTTTGTCTGTGATGTGTATGCCGAGGAACTTAAAACGTACTACCCTCTCCACTACTGTTCCATCGATGTGGATAGGGGGGTGTTCCCTCTGCTGTTTCCTGAAGTCCACAATCATCTCCTTAGTTTTGTTGACGTTGAGTGTGAGGTTATTTTCCTGACACCACACTCCGAGGGCCCTCACCTCCTCCCTGTAGGCCGTCTCGTCGTTGTTGGTAATCAAGCCTACCACTGTGTCGTCCGCAAACTTGATGATTGAGTTGGAGGCGTGCGTGGCCACACAGTCGTGGGTGAACAGGGAGTACAGGAGAGGGCTCAGAACGTACCCTTGTGGTGCCCCAGTGTTGAGGATCAGCGGGGTGGAGATGTTGTTGCCTACCATCACCACCTGGGGGCGGCCCGTCAGGAAGTCCAGTACCCAGTTGTACAGGGCGGGGTCGAGACCCAGGGTCTCGAGCTTGATGACGAGCTTGGAGGGTACTATGGTGTTGAATGCCGAGCTGTAGTCGATGAACAGCATTCTCACATAGGTATTCCTCTTGTCCAGATGGGTTAGGGCAGTGTGCAGTGTGGTTGAGATTGCATCGTCTGTGGACCTATTTGGGCGGTAAGCAAATTGGAGTGGGTCTAGGGTGTCAGGTAGGGTGGAGGTGATATGGTCCTTGACTAGTCTGTCAAAGCACTTCATGATGACGGAAGTGAGTGCTACGGGGCGGTAGTCGTTTAGCTCAGTTACCTTAGCTTTCTTGGGAACAGGAACAATGGTGGCCCTCTTGAAGCATGTGGAAACAGCAGACTGGTATAGGGATTGATTGAATATGTCCGTAAACACACCGGCCAGCTGGTCTGCGCATGCTCTGAGGGCTCGGCTGGGGATGCCGTCTGGGCCTGCAGCCTTGCGAGGGTTAACACGTTTAAATGTTTTACTCACCTCTGCTGCAGTGAAGGAGAGTCTGCATGTTTTCGTTGCAGGCCGTGTCAGTGGCACTGTATTGTCCTCAAAGTGGGCAAAAAAGTTATTTAGTCTGCCTGGGAGCAAGACATCCTGGTCCGTGACTGGGCTGGATTTCTTCTTGGAGTCCGTGATTGACTGTAGACCCTGCCACATACCTCTTGTGTCTGAGCCGTTGAATTGAGATTCTACTTTGTCTCTATACTGACGCTTAGCTTGTTTGATAGCCTTGCGGAGGGAATAGCTGCACTGTTTGTATTCGGTCATGTTACCAGTCACCTTGCCCTGATTAAAAGCAGTGGTTCGCGCTTTCAGTTTCACGCGAATGCTGCCATCAATCCACGGTTTCTGGTTTGGGAATGTTTTAATCGTTGCTGTGGGAACAACATCTTCAACGCACGTTCTAATGAACTCGCACACCGAATCAGCGTATTCGTCAATGTTGTTATCTGACGCAATACGAAACATATCCCAGTCCACGTGATGGAAGCGGGCTTGGAGTGTGGAATCATCTTGGTCAGACCAGCGTTGGACAGACCTCAGCGTGGGAGCTTCTTGTCTTAGTTTCTGTCTGTAGGCAGGGATCAACAAAATGGAGTCGTGGTCAGCTTTTCCGAAAGGAGGGCGGGGCAGGGCCTTATATGCGTCACGGAAGTTAGAGTAACAATGATCCGAGGTTTTTCCAGCCCTGGTTGCGCAATCGATATGCTGATACAATTTAGGGAGTCTTGTTTTCAGATTAGTCTTGTTAAAATCCCCAGCTACAATGAATGCAGCCTCAAGATGTATGGATTCCAGTTTGCAAAGAGTCAAATAAAGTTCGTTCAGAGCCATCGATGTGTCTGCTTGGGGGGGAATATATACGGCTGTGATTATAATCGAAGAGAATTCTCTTGGTAGATAATGCGGTCGACATTTGGTTGTGAGGAATTCTAAATCAGGGGAACAGAAGGATTTGAGTTCCTGTACGTTTCTTTGATCACACCACGTCTCGTTAGCCATAAGGCATACGCCCCCGCCCCCGCCCCTCTTCTTACCAGAAAGATGTTTGTTTCTGTCGGCGCGATGTGTGGAGAAACCCGCTGGCTGCACCGCCTCCGATAGCGTCTCTCCAGTGAGCCATGTTTCCTTGAAGCAAAGAACATTACAGTCTCTGATGTCCCTCTGGAATGCTACCCTTGCTCGGATTTCATCAACCTTGTTGTCAAGAGACTGGACATTGGCGAGAAGAATGCTAGGGAGTGGTGCACGATGTGCCCGTCTCCGGAGTCTGACCATAAGACCGCCTCGTTTCCCTCTTTTACGTAGTCGTTTTTTTTGGGGTCGCCGACTGGGATCCATTCCGTTGTCCTGGTTGAAAGGCAGAACACAGGATCCGCGTCGCGAAAATCATATTCTTGGTCGTACTGATGGTGAGTTGACGCTGATCTTATATTCAGTAGTTCTTCTTGACTGTATGTAATGAAACCTAAGATGACCTGGGGTACTAATGTAAGAAATAACACGTAAAAAAACAAAAAACTGCATAGTTTCCTAGGAACGCGAAGCGAGGCGGCCATCTCTGAAAGACCGTACCTTCAAATTAGTCATTTGTACTGTGTACAACCATGTAATTGTATGGTATCATTGCAAATGGTATTCGGCCTAATGGGAAGAAGTGCAACTAGCATTCCCAAAAAAGACAATATCACTCTAATGAGTCTAGAGATATGAAACACTGAAACTAGGCCACTATGGACAGTTTCATAGCAGGCTGAGAACCAGAGAACATCCTCTCATCCAAATCTCTGCAAAGCAATGTTTTTTATTTCCCTCCCTCCCTTCTTCCATCCCTCCTCACTCTGTTCAATGGTCTAATGAGATGGTTGAAAGACATTTTGAAGGACAGCCACCGTTTGAAGAGCTGACAGCCAAAGCCCTGGTGGCGACTGTGCTGGTTATTGTGGGTGGGGGGCATCTGATGGTTGGCTTCGCTACAGTGATCCCTGTTTCAGCCACTGGGAGTTAAAGGCTCTCCAGCTGGGCATACCAGTACTGGTCCTAGGTCTGTTCTTACAGCTGTAGAGTAGAGTAGGGAGACCTTGGAGACAGAGACCATGAATAATGCATGGTTCCGGCTGTTAAATGGACATCTGCATGAAGGCATTGGGGAAGGTTATTAAACAGAAAGTCTAACTGCATCCTGGTTTTAAACACATCTGTTGGGTTTAGTGACAGGCAGCCTAGAGCTAGAGAGTCATTAGCCACTGCCTCCTCTAGACTAACACTACCACAAACAACCTGAAAGCATGCAGTGCCAGCCAGCCATGCTCTGGGCAGCCAACCAGAACAGGGGAGCCAGGGGTAAAGATGGGAGTCTGGCTATAGGGGTATCTGTCAATCAGAAAATTTCTGCCTCTGTTCTGTTCCTTGTCTGACTAATACATTACATCACCAGAAGTATGTGGACTAGTGGATTCAGCTATTTCAGCCACACCCGTTGCTGGCACGTTTAGAAAATCAAGCAAACAGCCATGCAATCTCCATAGACAAACATTGGCAGTAGAATGGCCTTACTGAACAGCTCAGTGACATTCAACATAGCACCGTCATATGATTCCAATAAGTCAGTTTGTCAAATTTCACATTTCTAGCCCTGCTAGAGCTGCCCCGTCTCAACTGTAAGTGCTGCTATTGTGAAGTGGAAACGTCTAGAACCAGCAATGGCTCAGCCGCAAAGTGGTAGGCCACATAAGCTCATAGAAATCAAATCAAATCAAATTGTATTTGTCACATACACATGGTTAGCAGATGTTAATGCGAGTGTGTAGCGAAATGCTTGTGCTTCTAGTTCTGACAATGCAGTAATAACCAACAAGTAATCTATCTAACAATTCCAAAACTACTGTCTTATACACAGTGTAAGGGGATAAAGAATATGTACATAAAGATATATGAATGAGTGATGGTACAGAGCAGCATAGGCAAGATACAGTAGATGGTATCGAGTACAGTATATACATATGAGATGAGTATGTAAACAAAGTGGCATAGTTAAAGTGGCTAGTAATACATGTATTACATAAGGATGCTGTAGATCAGGGGTGTCAAACTCATTTCGCATCGTGGGCCACATACGGCCTAGGGAGATGTCAAGTGGGCCGGACCATTAAAATTATACCATACTCTGCTATAAATAACCAAAATATCATGTCTTTCCTTTGTTTTGGTGTAAAGAAGCACAAGAACATTAGGAAAATATTGAAATTTAATGAACTATCCTTTTACAAAACATTTCATGAAACACCTCATATTTCCTTAGACAAATGTGCAATTTACTTTTATCATTCACAAATATGCATTGCAACTGATCCCACTGATTGTACAAAGGCACAAAACTTTAATTGGTACTGAAAAATATAGTAATGCACTTTAAGATTAAATGAGACTTTTAAAGAAAGGAATTTTTAAACCACTTACACATACGCATATAAAATCTAAATGTAATCCCTGCGTACACCTTACAAACTAAGGAGAGTGATTTTAAATGTGTAATGAAGAAAGTGTTCGCCTGTCCTGTAAATCTGTAAACTTCATACATGAAACATACATACACATACAATACATACTGAAAATTTATGGAGTTGTATGAACAGTAGAATTCCATCACACAACTTTTGTTTTGAAGCTGCTGACTAACATTAAAGTGCACATTTTTTAAATCACCACAGTAAGGATTCATCTTCACAGAGCTGTATTCTTTCAATGCAAACAGTATCTAAGGCAGCATTTTAAAGGTGTTAGTCTAGTTTTTCGCTGTGATGAGTCTCGTAGTGGCAAATATTATATTCCTTCAATACCGAAACTTGTTGCAAACACACCAAGCACAAAGGTTTTCCGTGCATCTCTGTAAATAAATAGGACGTGGTCCATTTTTCTTTGAAAATTCTACACTCCTTATCTACTTTTCTCCGTTTGGATAACGACATTTTGGCTAATGAGGGTGTAGCGGAGAGGTAGAGACCAAGGTATTAACAACGTCGTAACAAGCAGCAGATGGCGCATTGATACCGTCTGCTGTTTTCAGTCTGTCTCAGTGATGCGGCTTGTCTTCTACTCTGATGGAAAGAGTGCGCCCCTTAGCGGATAATCCATGAATTGCAGTGAATTAAAAATATTAATTCCATGTCTTTTATGCATTTTTTCCACTTTCAAATTATCCTGCGGGCCTGATCGAACCTCCTTATTCCGGCCCGCGGGCCGCACACCCCTGCTGTAGATGATATAGAGTACAGTATATCATGCTTGATATATGCTAGAATGGGACCACCGAGTGCTGGAGCACGTAGCGCATAAAAATCATTTGTCCTTGGGTTTCCATGGCCGAGCAGCCACACAAGCCACACAAGCCTAAGATCAACATGCGCAATGCTAGGCATTGGCAGGAGTGGTGTAAAGCTCGCCGTCATTGGACTCTGGAGCAGTGAAAACATTCTCTGGAGTGATGAATCACGCATCACCATATGGTGCAAGAAGAATGCTACCTGCCCCAATGCATAGTGCCAACTGTGAGGTTTGGTGGAAGAGAAATAATGGTCTGGGGCTGTTTTTTTCAAGGTTCTGGCAAGGCTCCTTCATTCAAGTGAAGGGAAATCTTAATGCTACAGCATACAATGACATTCTAGACTATTCTGTGCTTCCAACTTTGTGGCAACAGTTTTGGAAAGGCCCTTTCCTGTTTCTCCATGACAATGCCCCCGTGCACAAAGCAAGATCCATACAGAAATTATTTGTTTGTGTGGGACCGTTGTGAAAGAATTTGACTGGCCTGCACAGAGCCCTGACCTCAACCCCATCCAACACCTTTGGGATGGATTGGAACGCTGACTGCGAGCCAGGCCTAATCACCCAACATCAATGCGCGACCTCAATAACGCTTTTGTGGCTGAATGGAAGCAAGTCCCTGCAGCAGTGTTCCAACATCTAGTGGAAAGCCTTCCCAGAAGAGTGGAGACTGTTGCAGTGGGAAAGGGGGGACCAACTCCATATTAATACCCATGATTTTGGAATGAGATGTTCGACAAGCAGGTGTCTACATAGTTTTGGTCATATAGTGTCATTTTCTGGCCTCACTTCTCTACTTTAATTTCCTTCTCCTTCATTTAGCAAGGGGCTAGATTATATCAGATCTGCACTAGCTGACACCCGCATAGTGGTTGTTTTGGTTGTCAGAGTTGGAATTACATTAGAGCTGTCAAATCCACAAGTGGCTTCTTGCGTTAGCTTAGTACGGACACTGCCAGTGGATGCAACGAAATCACCCGACTTTATAATCAGGTAAATCCCACGATTTAATCCCATGATACCTTGATTAGACTTGCGATAAATTCCTCCATCCAAATTAACATAAAACATGCATTAGCTGACATTTTCTGTTGCCATTTGAACTTCTAACCCTTTAGGGATAATAAGGGAGTGGTTTGTGACACGCAAGAGCAGTTGCTCACCTATTGTGCCGCCAAAACATCTGCTATGTGGATGTTCGCTAACACGGGTTAATAGTTTATCTGATTGAATAGACACATTTCCTACTTAGATTTTTTTCCTGTTTTCTTCCCGCATGTCTGAGGCTACTGGTGCTGGGTCCTGAGTGTTAGACTTTCAGGCCCACATGTCTCCGGCCTCTACTGTCAGTCGTGATCTAAGACCTGTCACACACTACCAACAGCACACGCTACTCATGACACATGAAAGGATGTTTGTCAGGGCACCCCCACCACTTGAACTGCACTTCCAACTCTCCCTCTACAGTCTGCACATGTGGCATATAGAGGCTTCTTAGAGGAAGAAAACGACACGGATGGCAAGGAGTTACTATATTATACAGCATGCTGATTTGTAAACAGCATTGCATGGTTTAAGGGTAATATAAATATTTTTGGGGAGAAATTTCTTCCCTATAGAACCACAGTCATCGATTAGTGTAGATACTGAATCTGGCTGGCCTGCAGACATTTTTTTCTGTACATAGGGGTTAAGACAGATAAAGCCTGAGCTCTAATATAGAAGAAGCTGCATTATACTGTAGATGGTGGGGTTGTGGCGGTGGAGAGTTCAGTCTATGAACAAGGCAGATAATATGAGACTCTTCTGATGTAGTGCAGGGTAGAGTCAGCCACTATAATAACTTTATAGATTGGTGGTCCTCACCCTGGTGGTGCAGGGTAAAGTCAGCCACTATAATAACTTTATAGATTGGTGGTCCTCGCCCTGGTGGTGCAGGGTAAAGTCAGTCACTATAGTAACTTTATAGATTGGTGGTCCTCGCCCTGGTGGTGCAGGGTAAAGTCAGTCACTATAGTAACTTTATAGATTGGTGGTCCTCGCCTTGGTGGTGCAGGGTAAAGTCAGTCACTATAGTAACTTTATAGATTGGTGGTCCTCACCCTGGTGCTGCAGGGTAAAGTCAGCCACTATAATAACTTTATAGATTGGTGGTCCTCACCCTGGTGGTGCAGGGTAAAGTCAGTCACTATAGTAACTTTATAGATTGGTGGTCCTCACCCTGGTGGTGCAGGGTAAAGTCAGTCACTATAGTAACTTTATAGATTGGTGGTCCTCACCCTGGTGCTGCAGGGTAAAGTCAGCCACTATAATAACTTTATAGATTGGTGGTCCTCACCCTGGTGGTGCAGGGTAAAGTCAGTCACTATAGTAACTTTATAGATTGGTGGTCCTCACCCTGGTGGTGCAGGGTAAAGTCAGTCACTATAGTAACTTTATAGACTGGTGGTCCTCGCCCTGGTGGTGCAGGGTAAAGTCAGCCACTATAATAACTTTATAGATTGGTGGTCCTCGCCCTGGTGGTGCAGGGTAAAGTCAGTCACTATAGTAACTTTATAGATTGGTGGTCCTCACCCTGGTGGTGCAGGGTAAAGTCAGTCACTATAGTAACTTTATAGATTGGTGGTCCTCACCCTGGTGGTGCAGGGTAAAGTCAGTCACTATAGTAACTTTATAGATTGGTGGTCCTCACCCTGGTGGTGCAGGGTAAAGTCAGCCACTATAATAACTTTATAGATTGGTGGTCCTCACCCTGGTGGTGCAGGGTAAAGTCAGTCACTATAGTAACTTTATAGATTGGTGGTCCTCGCCCTGGTGGTGCAGGGTAAAGTCAGCCACTATAGTAACTTTATAGATTGGTGGTCCTCACCCTGGTGGTGCAGGGTAAAGTCAGCCACTATAATAACTTTATAGATTGGTGGTCCTCACCCTGGTGGTGCAGGGTAAAGTCAGTCACTATAATAACTTTATAGATTGGTAGTCCTCACCCTGGTGGTGCAGGGTAAAGTCAGCCACTATAATAACTTTATAGATTGGTGGTCCTCACCCTGGTGGTGCAGGGTAAAGTCAGTCACTATAGTAACTTTATAGATTGGTGGTCCTCACCCTGGTGCTGCAGGGTAAAGTCAGCCACTATAATAACTTTATAGATTGGTGGTCCTCACCCTGGTGGTGCAGGGTAAAGTCAGTCACTATAATAACTTTATAGATTGGTAGTCCTCACCCTGGTGGTGCAGGGTAAAGTCAGCCACTATAATAACTTTATAGATTGGTGGTCCTCACCCTGGTGGTGCAGGGTAAAGTCAGTCACTATAGTAACTTTATAGATTGGTGGTCCTCACCCTGGTGGTGCAGGGTAGAGTCAGCCACTATAGTAACTTTATAGATTGGTGGTCCTCACCCTGGTGGTGCAGGGTAAAGTCAGTCACTATAGTAACTTTATAGATTGGTGGTCCTCACCCTGGTGGTGCAGGGTAGAGTCAGCCACTATAGTAACTTTATAGATTGGTGGTCCTCACCCTGGTGGTGCAGGGTAGAGTCAGCCACGATAGTAACTTTATAGATTGGTGGTCCTCACCCTGGTGGTGCAGGGTAAAGTCAGCCACTATAATAACTTTATAGATTGGTGGTCCTCACCCTGGTGGTGCAGGGTAAAGTCAGCCACTATAATAACTTTATAGATTGGTGGTCCTCACCCTGGTGGTGCAGGGTAAAGTCAGCCACTATAGTAACTTTATAGATTGGTGGTCCTCACCCTGGTGGTGCAGGGTAAAGTCAGTCACTATAGTAACTTTATTGCAGTTCCGTTACTTAAGTGGTTCTACTAGATTGTTCTTTACACTTCCAGTTTGATCTGAGCTAGCAGCACATAGTACAATAACTGAATGGTCTAGGGTGACCAGACGTCCCCAATTTCCGGAAAGAGTCCCTGATTTTGGTGGCCTGTCCCCGGCCAGAGTTGTCCCCAAAAATGAGAAAAAATCAACTAAATTGAGGATGATATTTCAATAATCTAACACTGTATCCAATCAGATTTTCATGTAAAAAGGATGCGTATCCCTGTACCAATCACATTTGCTCCTTTTAAGAGAACGCATTATCAGCTATACGTTGTAACCACCACATGAACAACCATGCCCATGTGCTCTTCTATCACGCACACAATGATGTCCCAGGGGGAAAAACTGTTTGTTTGCAGTAACTTCTTTGTTTTTGTATTATAGTTTTGTCTATTTTTTATTTTAGCGCCCCCCCCCCTTCCCAGATATTGATACTGTCTGTGTGTGGATCATACAAGTCTGTGGGCATGAATCATAAGTTAATTTGGTGTCGTTAGGACTGTGATTGCCTAATAAATCCAGTCCATTAGTTCATTAGGAGGAGATGGGTTTCATAGGAGAGGCTTGGGGAGAGACGGGTCTTGATGGCTCCCATTTCAGACCCATTAACAAAACATTACAGATAGTTTAGGCTGGTGCTCATCTGAGTTAGGTCAACAGTTAGGAGGTCTACTGTACAGCGGGGTCTCTATCTGGTGTGTTCAGTAAGGTTTACCCCCGGAACCTGGTGAAACCACAGCCTCAGTAGTTTTAGGGGCTCTGAAGTGATATGAATTGCAGTACGTTTAAGGGATTTTTTCTTCTTCACTTTACCTAATAGCTTGATGCAGTGACTGGTCTCTTGTATGTTTTTTATTGTTGGGATTTTGTTTAAGTCAAGGCTAAATTTGTCAGTTGGGCGAATGCTTAAATGAATCCCTGTATCTAATTAACTTATATTTAAGTTAACTAACATAGATAAATCATGCATGAATATCGCCCCATCTTTGACACAATCATACTTTCAAATGAGATCCCACTAGTTTAACCTGACACAGTGTCTTAAGTTTTATTTTAAATAATAAGCTGCAGCTTGTCAACTGCCGTGATTCCATCTCCCTAAACACATGCCTCGAAGGTCAGCTCTCTCATTTGGTAAATAGTCTCCATGACTACATTAGTGGAAGGCTCTGTTGATTGAATTAGGGATGAAATCTCACTGGGATGTTCTGGAGACAGAGGGGAGAGGACAGGGAGGTCTTGTTTAAAAAAGGATCATATGATCTGCTTGACATGCTGTGGGAAGGACAGACTGCCTAGTATGAGAGAACTCTGTGGAGCTAAGGCAAGAACAGGTTGAATTAAGGTCCTACCATTTGTTTTTCTCCTACCAGGCAGTTCCCCATCCATGTCAAAGAGATCCTGTGTTTTGAACACTGCCTTGTAGAGGAGCATCAACTGAGTTCAGGTTTCCAGTCAACTCCCTCACTCAGCAGAGCTTTTACTAATCCTACCTAAACCTGGCCTAGGACACTCTATGCCTCTCCATCAATTTGACCTGCTCTAAAGCCTTCCAGAATCTAGCTAGTATTATATTATACTATAGTACCTACCAGGTAGGTGTAAGCCTTAGACTGCTCTATGAGTCAGAAACAGGACACCCTACTACTTCTCACAATGTTCCCTGTGACAGTGAACATGCACAAGCTGAACTGACGTTTAATAACCCAAGCAAGTAACGCCAGGGTAGTGGGTTCGATTCCCGGGACCACCCATACGTAGAATGTATGCACACATGACTGTAAGTCGCTTTGGATAAAAGCGTCTGCTAAATGGCATATATTATTATTATTATATTAAGTCTGTGCAGAAACTAGTGAAGGCCGTTTTGAAGGAGGCCCAGAGTCACTCAGAGACAGTTGTTAAGAGAATTGAGGATGGAATGAGCAGAGAGTGAAAAAGGCACAAACAAAAGCCGGTTAGATGGTCAAATTGATGTTGCCCAATGTTTGAGAAGCATCAAGCTGCAGATTAGAGGTCGACAGATTAATCGGAATGGCCGATTTAATTAGGGCCGATTTCAAGTTTTCATAACAATCGGAAATCGGTATTTTTGGACACCGATTTAGCCGGAAAAAAAAGAGAAAAAATAAATATATATATATATATTTTTTTGACACCTTTATTTATCCTTTATTTAACTAGGCAAGTCAGTTAAGAACACATTCTTATTTTCAATGACGGCCTAGGAACGGTGGGTTAACTGCCTTGTTCAGGGGCAGAATGACAGATTTTTACCTTGTCAGCTCGGGGATCTTGCAACCTTACAGTTAACTAGTCTAACTCTCTAACCACCTGATTACATTGCACTCCACGAGGGGAATGCCTGTTACATGAATGCAGTAAGAAGCCAAGGTATGTTGCTAGCTAGCATTACACTTATCTTATAAAAACAATTAATCAATCATAATCACTAGTTAACTACACATGGTTGATGATATTACTAGTTTATCTAGCGTGTCCTGCCTTTCATTTAATCGATGCGGTGCGTATTCGGAAAAAGGACTGTCATTGCTCCAATGTGTACCTAACCAAAAACATCAATGCCTTTCTTAAAATCAATACACATGTATATATTTTTTTAAACCTACATATTTAGTTAATATTGCCTGCGAACATGACTCGTTGCAAACTGTGAAGACTATTTCTTCCTAACAGACAGCCAACTTCGCCAAACGGGGGATGATTTAACAAAAGCTGATTTGCGATAAAAGCAGAACCATTGCACGACTGTACCTAACCATAAGCATCAATGCATTTCTTAAAATCAATACACAGAAGTATATATTTTTAAACCTGCATATTTAGCTAAAAGAAATCTAAGTTAGCAGGCAATATTAACCAGGTGAATTTGTGTCACTTCTCTTGCGTTCATTGCACGCAGAGTTGGTGTATATGCAACAGTTTGAGCCGCCTAATTTGCCAGAATTGTATGTAATTATAACTTAACATTGAAGGTTGTGCAATGTAACAGGAATATTTATACTTAGGGATGCCACCCGTTACAGAACGGTTCCGTATTTCACTCAAAGAATAAACGTCTTCTTTTCGAGATGATAGTTTCCGGATTCGACAATATTAATGACTAAAGGCTCATATTTCTGTGTGTTATGTTATAATTAAGTCTATGATTTGATAGAGCAGTCTGACTGGTTCCTACCACCGCTCAGTCAGACTGCTCTATCAAAGCATTAATTCAAACAGCACTTTCGTGCGTTTTGCCAGCAGCTCTTCACTGTGCTTCAAGCATTGAGCTGTTTATGACTTCAAGCATATCAACCCCCGAGATTAGGCTGGTGTAACCGATGTGAAATGGCTAGCTAGTTAGCGAGGTGCACGCTAATAGCGTTTCAAACGTCACTCGCTCTGAGACTTGGAGTGGTTGTTCCCGTTGCTCTGCATGGGTAACGCTGCTGTTGTCTGTGTTCCTGGTTCAATCCCAGGTAGGGGCGAGGAGAGGGACGGAAGCTATACTGTTACACTGGCAGTACTAAAGTGCCTATAAGTGCCTGTAATTGTCATTATTACAAATAAAAAAATAAAAAAAATAAAAAAATCGGTATCAGCTGTTTTTGGTCCTCCAATAATCGGTATCGCCGTTGAAAAATCATACAGTCGACCTCTACTGCAGATTATGCGCTCATGGTCTGCGAGTCTTAAAACTCATGCGCTTGTGCCTCATGGTATTTAAAAAAAATCTCAAATGCTGTGTATGTGCGACATTTGTTGGTCTCATCGCGTAAGTCAGTAGCTTTATTCCAGGGCGTCAGTGGGCTAAGCACATACCAGTCAGGGCACTGAACCAGAACCAGGTTCAGTGCGTTATGTTAAACAGTGTTGCTTGTGCAGCTAGCTAGTACACACTAGCTAGGATAGCAAGCTTGTACACACTAGCTAGTACAACACTAGCTAGCTAGTACACGCTAGTCCCTATTTTCTAATTCTAAATGTAATGTTGATAGTGGTAATGTTGGTAATGGCGCCGGAAGAAATTGCAGCAGTTTTACGAGCTCCCAACCAATTGTGCTATTATGTGTTTTGTTTCGCGTTATTTGTAACTTATTTTGTACATAATGTTTCTGCAACCGTATGTTACGGCAAAAACAAGCTTCTGGGTATCTGGACAGCAATCACTCACCTCGGATTAGACTAAGATTTTTCTTCAACAAGCAAGAAGCACAAGACATTCTCCAAACATTTGACAGTGTCATCATCATTGCCAGGTCGCAGTTGCAAATGAGAACTTGTTCTCAACTAGCCTACCTGGTTAAATAAAGGTGAGATACAAAAATAAAACAAATCCCCGTTATTTGCAAGGGGAGGCGACACAGGTACAGAGGATAAAGAGCCGGATGCCTGGTCAGGACCCGGAAAAGGCGAGTGGGAAAGCTGCCGTTACCGTCAATACTACTCGCCAGCGTGCAATCATGAGACAATAAACTAGACAAGGTACGATCACGAATATCCTACCAACAGGACATCAAAAACTGTAATATCCTATGTTTCACGGAATCGTGGCTGAATGACAACATGGATATTCAGCTAGCGGGATATACGCTGCACCAGCAAGATGGAACAGCACAGTAAGACGAGGGGGGCGGTCTGTGTATATTTGTTAACAACAGCTGGTGCACGAAATCTAAGGAAGTCTCTAGATTTTGCTCACCTGAAGTAGAGTATATTGTGATAAATTGCAGGCCACACTACTTGTCTACTAAAGATTGCAGGCCACACTACTAAAGATTTAGATGCACTATTGTAAAGTGGCTGTTCCACTGGATGTCATAAGGTGTATGCACCAATTTGTAAGTCACTCTGGATAAGAGCGTCTGCTAAATGACTTAAATGTAAATGTAAATGTTGTCTAGAGTTTTCAGCTATACTTTTCGTGGCTGTTTATTTACCACCACAGACAGATGCTGGCACTAAGACAGCACTCAGACAGCTGTAAAAGGAAATAAGCAAACAGGAAACCACTCACCCAGAGGCGGCACTCTAGTGGCCGGAGACTTTAATGCAGGGAAACTTAAATCAGTTCTACCAAATTTCCATCAACATGTTAAATGTGCAACCAGAGGGGGAAAAAATCTAGATCACCTGTCCTCCACACACAGAGAAGCGTACAACGCTCTCCCTCACCCTCCATTTGGTAAACCCGACCACAACTCTATCCTCCTGATTCCTGCTTACAAGCAAAAGTGAAAGCAGGAAGCACCAGTGACTCGGTCTATAAAAAATGTGGTCAGATGAAGCAGATGCTAAACTACAGGACTTTTTTGCTATCACAGACTTGAACATGAGAAGTACACCACATCAGTCACTGGCTTTATCAATAAGTGCTTCGAGGACGTCTTCCCCACAGTGACTGTACGTACATACCCCAACCAGAAGCCATGGATTACAGGCAACATTCACACTGAGCTAAAGGGTAGAGCTGCCGCTTTCAAGGTGCGGGACTCTAACCCTATACTATGCCCTGCGACGAAGCATCAAACAGCCCTGTATTAACACTTTGCCTAAGATTGAATCATACTACATCGGCTCCGACGCTCGTTTTATGTGGCAGGGCTTGCAAACTATTACAGACTACAAAGGGAAGCACAGCCGCAAACTGACCAGTGACACAAGCCTACCAGACGAGCTAAATCTCTTCTATACTCGCTTCGAGGCAAGCAACACTGAGGCATGCATGAGAGCATCAACTGTTCCGGACGACTGTGTGATCACGCTCTCCATAGCCGACGTGAGTAAGACCTTTAAACAGGTCAACATGCACAAGGCTGCGGGTCCAGATGGATTACCAGAACGTGTGCTCCGGGCATGTGCTGACTCTTCACTGACATTTTCAACATGTCTCTGATTGAGTCTGTAATATCAACATGTTTCAAGCAGACCACCATAGTCCCTGTGCCCAAGAACACTAAGGCAACCTGCCTAAATGACTACAGAGCCGTAGCACTCACGTCCGTGGTCATGAAGTTCTTTGAAAGGTTGGTAATGGCTCACATCAACACCATTATCCCAGAAACCCTAGACCTACTCAAATTTGCATACCGCCCAAACAGATCCACAGATGATGCAATCGCTATTGTCCTCCACACTGCCCTTTCCCACCTGGACAAAAGGGACACTTATGTGAGAATGCTATTCATTGACTACAGCTCAGCGTTCAACACCATAGTACCCTCAAAGCTCATCACTAAGCTAAGGATCCGGGGACTAAACACCTCCCTCTGCAACTGGATCCTGGACTTCCTGACGGGCCGCCCCCAGGTGGTGAGGGTAGGTAGCAACACATCTGCCATGCTGATCCTCAACACTGGAGCTCCCCAGGGGTGCGTGCTCAGTCCCCTCCTGTACTCCCTGTTCCCCCACTACTGCATGGCCAGGCACGACTCCAACACCATCATTAAGTTTGCCGACGACACAATAGTGGTAGGCCTGATCACCGACAACAACGAGACAGCCTATAGGGAGGAGGTCAGAGACCTGGCCGGGTGGTGCCAGAATAACAACCTATCCCTCAACGTAACCAAGACTAAGGAGATGATTGTGGACTACAGGAAAAGGAGGACCGAGCACGCCCCCATTCTCATCGACGGGGCTGTAGTGGAGCAGGTTGAGACCTTCAAGTTCCTTGGTGTCCACATCAACAACATACATATACATATATATATTTTTTTTACACCTTTATTTATCCTTTATTTAACTAGGCAAGTCAGTTAAGAACACATTCTTTTTTTCAATGATAGCCTAGGAACAGTGGGTTTAACTGCCTTGTTCAGGGGCAGAACGACAGATTTTTACCTTGTCAGCTCGGGGATTTGATCTTGCAACCTCAGCCTAGTGGTTAGAGCATTGGACTTGTAACTATCTGCCTTCCCCAATATCACAGTAAGGTCTACAGTTGTATTCAGCGCATGTGACAAATAAAGTTTGATTTGAAAGGCATTGTGAAAAACAAAAGGCTCGTCGTCAATGAATTGCGTGGTAAAGGCTATCCTATGGCAGCTTCTGTTGTTCGCGAGTGATGTAGTGATGCCCCATTCCATAGGGTTATTTATCTCTCCCTACTAGAGGTTGACTGATTAATCATAATGGCCGATTTAATTGAGGCCGATTTTCAATTGATAATCTGCATTTTTGGACGCCGATTACGGCCAATTATATTGCAGTCCGCAAGGAGACTGCTTGGTAGGCTGACCACCTGTTACGCGAGTGCAGGCAGCAAGGAGCCATGGTTGCTGATATTACTAGTTTAACTACAGTAGCTTGTCCTGCATTGCATATAATCAATGCGTTACCTGAAATTGTGTCAATTCTCTTGCATTCAGTGTAAGCAGAGTCAGGGTATATGCAGCAGTTTGGGTCGCCTGGCTTTTACATAATTATGATATAACTTGAAGGTTGTGCAATGTAACAGCAATATTTAGACACAGGGTTGCCACCCTTTTGATAAAATACGTAACGGTTCCGTATTTCACTGAAAGAATAAACGTTTTGTTTTTTAAATGATAGTTTCCGGATTTTACCATATTAATAACCTAAGGCTCGTATATCTGTGTGCTTATGATTTGATATTTAATAGAGCAGTCTGACTGAGCAGTGGTAGGCAGCAGCAGGCTCGTAAGCATTCATTCAAACATCACCTTCCTGCGTTTGCCAGCAGCTCTTCGCAATGCTTGAAGTTCGGTGCTGTTTATGACTTCAAGCCTATCAACTCCCGAGATTAGGCTGGCAATACTAAAGTGCCTATAAGAACATCCAATAGTCAAAGGCCTATGAAATACAAATGGTATAAAGAGAAATAGTCCTATAATAACTACAACCTAATACTTCTTAACTGGGAATATTGAAGACTCATGTTAAAAGGAACCGCCAGCTTTCATATGTTCTCATGTTCTAAGCAAGGGAACTTAAACGTTAGCTTTTTTACATGGCACATATTCACTTTTACTTTCTTCTCCAACACTGTGTTTTTGCCATTTTTAAACCAAATTGAACGTTTCATTATTTATTTGAGACTAAATATATTTTATTTATGTATTATATTATGTTAAAATAAGTGTTCATTGTTCATTCAGTATTGTTGTAGTTGTCATTATTACAAATATATATATAAAATCTTCCGATTAATCGGTATTGGAGGACCAAAAAAAGCCAATAATCGGATTCAGCGTTAAATCATAATCGGTCGACCTCTACTCCCTACCCCTAGTTGCTCCGTTTGAGGGACACTCCCCCACCAATACACTTAAACTAGGGGAAGGGCATCATCTCCCTGTCCCTCCCTTTCTTGTTCTCATCTCTTTTCCACATGTTGACATGTACCAGAGATGTGGACTTGGACTCAAGTACTACTCGAGTTGCAAATTTTGCGACTTGAGATTTGGCAAAAATAAAAAACACTTGACATTCGAATTCGACTGGAGCATCTATGACTCGTGACTTAACTTGGACTTGAGCTGTATAACTCGAGAGACTCGGGAGACTTGTTTAGATTTCCCCATCCCCAAAGGGCATCACTCTCCTCTCATCCTCTCACCTCCTTTCCTCTCGCATCACCTTCCGTTATATGCCAACAAACCTCCACAGACCTCTCAAAGCACATCTGGTGGGTAGGGGTGGGAAAATAACAACACTCGACTCTAATTTGACATTTTTCCGATGTCACTCGAAAGGTATCTGTCAACGCTAGCAGAGCGGAAGAGGCGAAGCGAGAAGATGCCGTCAATCTGTCCACAATGATAAGCAGATTGTCTGCCTTCCTGCCTTTGGCACAACAATCCCATTGTTAAGGGTGGAGACAAGACCATCTCGTCATCATATACAGTATCTCTGATGCTAGTTCGTCAATTCAAAGAGACATTGATTGAGTCTGTCATGGCATCATCCAGATCTGTCCCAAAAATAATTGCATTCGGGTTCAAAGACTATGTGGTGGTGCAGTTTGTAAAATTGTTGGTCCAAAACCACATTTGCAATTGCAACAACCTCCCACTTTTTCAGACATATGAAGTCTCATAAAGAGAGGTAAGAATGAAATAATTGCTGTGCTGTGTGAGCTAGCTAGCTCGCTAGCTAGCTAACATGAGGTCATGTTCTGGAACTTACTAACGTTAGCTAGCTAGCTTGCAATGGCTCCGCCTACCATTTGTGTCCGAAGTGGGCCAGCACATTGTTTTGTTTTTAACATCCCTATTGTTAGGCGTGTATATGGGAGGCGAAGTCAAGTGCAGGAGAGCGGAGTATATTAAACAGGTGCACTTTAATACCGGTCAACAACAACAGCACATAACATACTAGTGCCACAAACTCGGTCTATAACAAAAGTGCAGCGCCTGACAAAATAATCACGTAACAATAAAAAATTACACACAAAGACATGATGAGGAACAGAGGACGAAATACATGTAGATTGATTGGGGAATGAAAACCAGGTGTGTATGGAACAAGACAAAATGGACATATGAGAAATGGAGCAGCGATGGCTAGAACGCCGGTGATGTCGATCGCCGAACGCCGCCCGATCAAGGAGAGGAGCCGATTACTATGTAGTACTACTATTAAAACATTTTAAAATGCAAGTTTATCTAATATCAGGTTCCATATTGCTCATTCATGAATAGAACATAAAAGGATGGCGAGAATGAGATTTTATCATCTCCAACATATAAAACAATTAGTTCGACAAACACACCTGATTCAACTTGTTAACAAATCTTCAAGCCCCTCAATGAGTTGAATGAGGTGTGTTTGTCCAGGGCTACAATGAAAATGTGTACTGTTGGGGGTACTCAAGGACCAGAGTTAGAAAACACTAGAGTGGAAACTACTGAAAGAGTTGGGTGACATTCTTTAGCCTTTTCCAGAAGCCACAGATATTACCCAAAGAGAGAAGGTTGTCACAATTAGTGCAGTGGTTCCTTGTATTATTTCCCTACAACATCCCATGGAGACGCAGAAACTACAAGTGAGCTACCTTCATGACCTGGTCTGAAGTTTCAAAGCATCACTGAAGAGGAGATTTCTTGGAATCTTCATCAATGTCAAGATGTCATCTGGAGATCGAGGATTCGCAGCAGACCATGTCTATCATAGCCCTTTCCTGCAGTCAAATGCCCCAATGGCCTCGTGTGAAATGTTAAGATTTTTCATAATTGTATCATATAATTTTTAACCATGTAACCACTGAAATTCTGGTGTTTCTATGTCAAACAGTTTTGTTATATTTCAGTCTTCTGTGATATAAAGTGTATTAAAGGGATGCAAACTCAAAATTGAATACATTTCAACTTTGTCTGACATGGTACAGAGGTCTTCTTTTTTAAAGCCCGTAACCATGTGTGTGAGGTGTATACTTTTAATGTAGATTTGTTTAAGACTACCAAGAAACACTGTGACCCTGATTTAGCCCACTGTAGTAAAAGGTTTAGGCAGCTGTGCTAGATCCCTCCTTTTCCTTTTATTTTTTATTTATTCCACCTTTATTTAACCCGGTAGGCAAGTTGAGAATAAGTTCTCATTTACAATTGCGACCTGGCCAAGATAAAGCAAAGCAGTTCGACAGATACAACGACACAGAGTTACACATGGAGTAAAACAAACATACAGTCAATAATTCAGTATAAACAAGTCTATATACAATGTGAGCAAATGAGGTGAGAAGGGAGGTAAAGGCAAAAAAGGCCATGGTGGCAAAGTAAATACATTATAGTAAGTAAAACACTGGAATGGTAGTTTTGCAATGGAAGAATGTGCAAAGGAGCAAAATAAATTAAATACAGTTGGGAAAAATGTAGTTGTTTGGGCTAAATTATAGGTGGGCTATGTACAGGTGCAGTAATCTGTGAGCTGCTCTGACAGTTGGTGCTTAAAGCTAGCGAGGGAGATAAGTGTTTCCAGTTTCAGAGATTTTTGTAGTTCGTTCCAGTCATTGGCAGCAGAGAACTGGAAGGAGAGGCGGCCAAAGAAAGAATTGGTTTTGGGGGTGACTAGAGAGATATATATACCTGCTGGAGCGTGTGCTACAGGTGGGAGATGCTATGGTGACCAGCGAGCTGAGATAAGGGGGCACTCCTTGATGTGGCTACAACATGTTCTGTTGGATGATGGTATTCAGGACGAGATGACTGGAATGGTGAAAGGTGTGTAATCTTATCATAAGAAGTTGACCAATATAGTAAATACTACATTTATTTAATAACTAACTTTTTTAAAGTTATACAGAATTTTCATTTAAATAGTAAACCGCTAATGGGAATACTAACTTTGTTTCTGTCTTATATTTGTTTTTTCATCAGATTAAATTATGCGAGAGGCTTCAGAGACTGGGGAATCTGTGGAACCAACCACCACTGAGGAGGAGGACTGTTCTCTGGGAGAGGAGTCAGGGCTGTTTACAGCAGTGGAGGCTCCTCAGAGGAAGAAGGGGACCATCCTCAGTGAATTTCATACAAAGACAAATCTTAAAACATTGAAAAAGTTATCCTTTTTAGATAAAACTATACTAAATATATTCACATATGACTAAACAATTGATTAAAACACACTGTTTTTCAATTAAGGTCTTGACTTGAACATTAATCTGAAGGCAGTTATTTATCTAATTAACTGACAATGTTTAGTTGTTACTTGTTTTAAGTTAATCATGTAACAATTAACTCATTAGGATCTGGGGTACCACAAGAGTTTTTTTTAAAGAGTTACCATATCATCATTCTAAACAATAGTAACCTACTTGCATCTGCAAAAACCTGAGCCATACTTATGATTCAGGACTACACCAAATGGTTTAATTATTTATTTACTAGCTAATTTAATGGGAACGCAGGATAAATATACACGCTTTGCACCAATTATTGACTGGAGTCGTAATACAGCTGCTTGTTAAAGAAGAGATGGAGAGAGAGGGACAGAGACACTTAACATTGGTACATTCAGAAACTACTCTCACCTACAGTAACCATATACTTTGCACACATACCAACTCCCGCTTTCATTAAGAAATCATGAATGTATTTACGTGAAATGCCTGGGTTCGCCAGGCATATCTCGAACAGGGCAGCATTAGAAAGGGGATTGGGCCTTTTTGCCGCATGCTTGTAAGGCTCTGATTGTCCGAAATGGTTCTGACAAGTCTTCTACTGTTGTCCTTTGTATTTGTCCGGTATCCGGTGACTTGCCGTGTAGTCCTGAACAGAACTACAGAGTTTACTTTCCTTCCATTCACTCTTAAAGAGCCTTCTTTGAAGTTAGGCTAGCCAGCCGTATCAATGGTTTGAGCAGAATAACAGAATGGTCTTACTTAAATTCGCTTTCGAAGATACTTTACCTAGGACAGCTAATCAGCCGTATCAGTGATTGTCCGGGAGGTGAGTTTATCATTTCCACTTCGTGTTAAAATTCAAAGTTTAAACCACTTTAAACATGCAGCTGCACACTTTTCCGGTGTAATGTGTTTTTTTTTAACCCATAATTTTACAGTTTGCTCGAAATGGGCAGTTCCGGCAGTCTGCCACGCTCCCTGACCTCACTCCAGGCGGTAACTACTCACTGTGCAAAGTTAGGTAAAATAATGATCTCTTATATCACATCCACCTCTTAACAAAAAACATTTCTTCATGTTACATGTACAACACAGAGTATGGAAACTTCATTGTTACGAATCTCTTTTGGCCCGACAGTCTAGGGGGGGATGGTAGTGAGACCCGTAACATAACTCATGCAAATTATAATTGTGACAAAGTAAAAGTGATAACGAAATAACCAGGACAACTGAAATCTACCGTCAAACTCAGGGTTTATTGTAAAACACACGGTAATGGGGGGAGCAGGGAAAGGGGCTGAGCTGGACCCAAGGAAAGAAACAATAACTATTCAAAAACACCCCTAAGCTAGACTAGCCTACTTTAACAATAGCTAACTAACCAAAAATACAGTGGGTGGTCCGCCCAGTTCTAACTAGTGTATTTAACAAAGTCTACCTACGGGTAGTGTATGCCCATGGGCAACTTGTCTTGGTTTCCCCTTTTCCCACCAGCAAACAAGCAAACACCATAATCAAAACAATACTCACAGGTGATGAAAAAGTGCTATGGAGGTGCTCAGACAAAAGAGAGGTTAATACACAAAGAGAGAGTGAAACACAGAGACCTACAGACATGGCATTTACAGAGAGATTGAGCTCCAGAGCAAACAACTGATGGGGTTTTTAAACCAAGGGAAAGGAACTGTGATAGGGTAGGAAACAGGAGGTGCGTCTTCTGATTGATGATTGATTGTTGACTGATTGGGGAGTGATGATTTTCACCTGTGAGGGGAGAAGGAGAGAAAACAACACAGGATACACACACACACACACACACACAGGATACCTGTATCCGTAACATTCATATATGTAGTGGGTATACTTTCCAAGTTACGGTATTCCTTTATAACATGTTTAATGACATTCCAAAATAATAAACAAAATTCCATTAGTGTTCTATGGCCTCTGACCATTCCCAAAGTTATATGTTAGAAATATTGTTCCTGTATTCGATTTTGAACGTGTTAGAGTTTCAGTGGGAAAAAGTCTGTTGATACAAATTACACTCATTTGGTGAATCTTGAGAGCTCAGGCCTGAATCTTCTCCCTTGATTTACAACAGGGTTTGAGTTGTTATCCCCCACTGGTTATTTCCTTCCCCCTCTAGGGTGAGAGGGGGTCTGATTGAAGTTATTCATTGCAAGCCTGATCTATTTGGATTCTCATGGACTGTCATGACAGTCTACAGTAGCCTCAACGGCACTCTGTAGGGTAGCAACATGGTGTAGCCGGAGGACAGCTATCTTCCGTGCTCCTCTTGGTACATTGTCTTCAATACAAAACCTAGGAGGCTCTTGGTTCTCTCCCTCTTCCATAGAATGACAACTTCCATATGACAACTTCCATAGGACGTCCTCCAACCCATCGGAGCTCTAGTTGTCCACCCAAACAAAGGATCCGAGAATGAATCTAGTACTGAAAGCATAAGCTACAGCTAGCTAGCACTGCAGTGCATAACATGTGGTGAGTAATTGACTCAAAGAGAGAGAAAGACAATAGTTGCACAGTTTAAACCACTTTAAAATAAACCACGTTTATTAAAAAATTAAGGAGAAGCAAGAGGGAGAGATTTCCTCAATTATTTTCACATTCAGTTTCACTTACTTAGCTAGCAAATGCAGCTGGCTAGTTTAGTTAGTCAAACACCATGCTCAAACAGAGGGATATTATGTTATCTAGCTGGCTATGACTATCCAACACAACACTGGAAATCTTCCAAGTCAAAGTAAGCTTTTGGTTTTACTTACTTATTGCCACCGGGGCCCGCCGGTGTAACTGCTTACTGACTATACACTGTAATGTTACTGCATGATTGTAACAGGTTTACTATCGCATTAGTTCAATTAGCTATTTTGACTAGGACATTACTTTAGCTAATATGGGGACAACGATGTAGGCTGTGTGTACCGGTTATGACATGGTTTGGCTTGGAAAGGTTTTTCCACCTTGTCACATACAGCTGATGTGTTGTTAATTGAAGTACACAAATGATGGGAAAAGGTGAGAGGAGGAGAGTGCATAGAGGCTAGAATTAATACAACTGTTATGAAAGTGAACTGTGTTTGTGTGATCAGGGGTGTATTCATTCCGCCATTTCCGTGGGAAAAGTTTCTTAAACTGATGCAAACGAAACGGGGATAGAAAATACCAGAATTTGTCCAATAGAAACTCTTGTTTGCAATTGTTGGACCAATAATTACACCCTAGATAAGCTAGATGCAGGCAAGAGTGTCCAAGGCAGTATTGCATGTGTCACTGACTGTCATCTCAAAGTTTCCCCTCGACCTGTGTATACTTACGTTGTAAACATTCATTCATAGGCTAGGTTGAAGCAACGTCATGATGTCTATAGGGAAAAATGTTGTATCATGTAGTAGCCTAAACCGATCGTTGTTACATTGAACTGGGTGAATGGAATATGAATGACAGTCATCCAACATGCTGTAATAGAAATAAGGCCATGTTCACGAGAAAAGGCGGCATTGACCGCCACTGGTTTGTAGCATGTCGCAAAAGAGAGGTGTGTGGCACTCCAGCATCTCAGCTCAGCCACTAACTTGACATTTGCGAACGGGACTATGAACAGAAACACTATTCCTTCACTGTCCTGAGAGGCGATGAGGTTCTTGGCAGTGTCTGCATTAAGTGCTCCTGTGGATCGTGTATTCAGCCAAGGGAGAACAATACTGCGGTCCTATAGCACACAAATGGGTGATAGACCCTTGGCCAATTTGATATTTTGCTAATGCAATGCATTGTAGGAGAGAGAGGAAATCAATTATGATAATGGGGCAGTGAAGTCTTGAGGACGTACAATGGCTGCTCTGAAGTTTGCACTTGTTTTTTATTGGGATTTTCCTGGTTTTCCTGGTTTCCTGGTTTTGGGATTTTCCTGTGAACTGTGTTGAAAACCTAAGAGCCTAAAAGTCTTCTCATTGGTACCATTTGTATGGCCTTTCTGTCAGTAATAGGATTTTTTAAAGTACATTTTTAATATAGTCTTTGACTCAAGTTTATTATGTAGTGTACTAGTAGTATAAGAAAATCAGGAAATAAAAAATGCATCGAAATTGGCATAACACGTAACCATTGACTTGAGGACATGAATCTCCAAATTAGGGACTTGTGACTTGACTCGACCTGAGCTGTGGACTTTACTTGAGACTTGTCTGTTATTTATTGGGACTTGATTGAAGACTCGAAGGTTAAGACTTAATACTTGGCAAATTGTGACTTGGTCCCATCTCTGTACACAAGCAACTACACTCGCATGTGTCGTGTGTATAAACGTGTATGTGAATGTGGCTTTTGCTCTATGGCTCTGAGACTGAGCAGAACTGAGTCAAGGTTTAAGTCTCTCCCCAAACACCATGGATGTGTGTGGCACTGCCCTAACACCACCAGCACAGACCACCACGCTAGTTAAACCTAGGAGTCTCCTCCAAATGACAAAACAGAGGAACACGAGGATCAACCAGTCCAATGAACTCGAATTCAAAATAAACCAACCATTACTAAACTAACTTCAGAACTGAAAACCGCAATTGCAGATCAATAAAGCACATTTGTGTTTTACTTTCAAATTATATTATGTTCTCCAGTGAACTGATGACATTGAATATAATCAATGCTTATTTATTTATTTAGTTAATCCAAAGGGCACTGTACACTATAAACGGTGGTACACATAATATCATTCTGCCTTAGCAAGCTACCTCTTCATGCCATGCAGGAAGGTACGTCTCTCTACATTGTGGCATTTAACACAATCCAGCCTTCTCCTTTCTGATTGGACTCTAGGCACCAGGGATAATCATTAAAGCACTGTAAATGTCTGTCAGGAAAACAAAGCAGCAGAGCAAACACAGACACAGAAATCCAGCAGTGAAACGATGCCTGGAAGTCTTTGTTTGTCTAGTTTGTATTTTTCAAACTCTGTTCATAAAATATGGATTTGGAATGGATTCACACTGCTCAAAGGATGAGACTGTCTGACATATCAGGGTTTTACTGGAAGATGTTTCTCACATGAGCCTGCTTGTCTGTATATGGCCAGATAAGAAATGTTCTCATGACTTTAAGTGAGAGAAATTATTCTGAAAGTTTCTGTCCAAATGTGACATCAGGGACTTTTAAAGAGGAAATGAATCTCAAAGTAACTGTCTTGAGTTCCTGTCCAACTGTGAAATATGGTTTTGGGTTGTTGTTGTTTTAACTAGTTACTGTGGGGCTCATCATCTCCGAGCCATCTGGTTTAAGTGGCTGACTTGGGGCAGGCTTTTCTCCTCTACAGATGGATGTGTGCCACTTGAATTCCTGTGTTCTAATTAGTGGGGGAGCCAGTTCACCTGTCTCTCTGAGTCCTCCACGTCTGCGTGACCAAAGCTAGGAGTGCCAACTCCGTCCCAGTTCTCCGCTGCCAAATGGACTCTGCCCTTCCACACACAATTAAACACTGGGATTCTGGGACATGCACATTGCAATAGTCCCTAATAAACTGGTTAGACTTAGTGATTTGGAGTCCCAAGTCTATTAAAGACAACTGTAAAAATGTATTCCATTCTAAGATGCCATGAACACAACTAGTTTTCATCTGATTGTCAAATAAATCACTTCAAAAAGTAGGTTACCTTCACACATTAATCCAAAATAATTCCAGCATCCAAACAGTTCACTGTGCACCCACCAACTTTACCTTCAATTCGCAAGTGGCTGAAACTGTCTCACCGGAGAAAGCATCCGAGCGAGTGAAAAAGCACCCCTCTGTCTTACTATATGTAGCCCATGTATCTGATTCTGTCTGGCCATACTCTTTTTGTCCAGACAGCATCAGATACATGGGGTACACATACATGTCCTCTGCCTCGACAACAATGGCAGTATTAGCAGCACCTTTCATTTCTCTGCCCTGCTCGGAAAACCCCTCCTTGCTGCAACATAATTTAAAAGAAAGTCACATTTGCAATCATATCACGGGAAACAATGCTAGGTGGAATAGTTAGGGTGGAATAGTCCATTATTATGAACCTGTCAGTGGGTGATTTAATGACACCTGTATCTACTAATATGAGTAAAATCTGTATGGATTCATTCACTTTTTTGGAGTCCTTTCTTGTCAACAATTTGGTCTCATTAACCTGGGCGCAGTGGCTAGTCAAAAACTCACTTTCCATTTCCTTTGTAACTTTGAAGCTTCCTGCAGATTTTGCTACTCCTGAACCAACCTGTTGTAGCAAGACAGAATGAGAGCGATGAGCTGAGCAACCCACGACAGCGGGTCATTTGTTGGGGGGGAGGGTCACCCCCAGTCACCCCTCGGGATGACTTGTAAATGTTGTCATCCGATGCAGCTGTGGAGCCTCTGGCTTGTATGGAACCCGACAATATATTCTCTCTTTCTCCCTGCCCTTTCCCCAACACACAAACACACACAAACAGTGTCAGTGGGCACTTCCTTCCTTAGGCTGCTCCTCCATGGAGGGAGATTGCTCTCTTTACCATCCTTTCTCTTCTTTGCCTCCCTTCTCTCCCATTCTTCTCTCGTTCTCTTTTTCCTGATGTCTCTAGTAGGGCCATGACGGTCATGGAATTTTGTATGATGGTTATTGGTCAGCCAAATGACAATGGTCACCGTAATAACCGCTCAAATAGCAAAATAAATTGAGATGCACATTTTCTCACTGCTCCTGACTCCAGGTGCTGCTGCAGGAGGGGGACGTTGCCTTGCCAACCAAAGACTGATTTGCTACAACATCTTGTTTGTTTCAGCAGGGAGCAACAAAGTTTTATCATGTTGTAGAGTCCATGTTACAGCAGAAACGGACTTGACCGCGCAAATGCCAGGCCATCCGGTTTTCAGTCAGCTGTTCTTTCTATTCCCCAAAATATATGTATTATTTGTCTGTGTGTGTGTTTGTCTCAGTCACCATACACACACACTTGGTCCTCCAAGGGATAATAATCAATTACTCTCGAAGCGGCCAGTTAACTGAGCAGGTTTACACCTCACACACGAGCGTGCGTGCCATTCATGTGCTCCCAGGATAGATGTGTGTGTGTGTTTCCACCTAACGTTGTGTGTGGCATCGTGTCATTAGAAGGTGAGATCTATAGTTACCGTCTGCTATGAAGACCTCTCACTGTTCTCCCCAGCAAGACCGCAAGACTGGCAGCCCTGCTTCAAGTACACACTATCACTGTTTTTGTTTAGTCTGGTGTTAGACACAAAGACAGGCCCAAGGACTGACTTACTGACTTGAGTAGTTAATGGATAATTTTGAACACAGAGCCACAGAAAGGTTTGGTATCCATTGTAATAGTAGGTCTCATTGATTGTTTTAGGCTATTCATCCATTTAGAGAACAGTGAGTAGTGATGCTTATACAGTGTATGATTCTTAGCATTAGTACATGGGAGCATATTACTGAGTGACGCAGCAGTCTAAGGCACTGCATCTCAGTGCCAGAGGTGTCACTACAGATACCATGGTTTCGAATCCAGGCTGTATCACAACTGGCCATGATTGGGAGTCCCATAGGGTGGCGCACAATTGGCCCAGTGTCGTCTGGATTTGGCCAGTGTAAGCCATCATTGTAAATAAGAATTTGTTCTTAACTGACTTGCCTAGTTAAACAAAAAAATATAATACAAATATGCCCCCAATCCCTATCGTAATACCAGAGTATTCTAACTAAGTACTCTTGTCAGTCAGATTGTTGTAGTTGAGATAAAATAGTACACCAGCACACACTTATACTTTATGCAGAGGGGAACTTTACCTTTATTTGAAGTAAGAAGACGGCTAAATGCATGATACCAATCCACCCGAACAGATGAAAGCAGATCTCAGAGAGCCCAAAGGGACTCTTAAATAACAAGCTGGCAGAAAGAGAGAAATGAAAGAGTGTGAAATTGGACCAGGGAACCAGGGCCTGAGTACAGAAACGCTTCCTTACAAATCCCCACATTTAAGTCACTGCCATCCATCAGAGGAATAGGAAATATACAGTACTTCCTGATGTGTAGATCTTCTTTAGTTTGATAGTTATTCAGTGCACTTCTGGGTTTCCTCTGTCGTGTTGTTGTGCTTCAGAATGACCTTTAATTTGGTAAAGACACTCAGAGTCTTCTCTGGCAGTAGGAGACGCAAAGGTTTTCACACCGCCTTATTAAGAGCAACCCCTTAGAGTAACAGGGAGACAGCAGTGTGTGTGTGCCTGCTTGCATGTGTGTGTGTATAAGTCCTTGAGAAGGCCCTTGACTGGACAGGAGAGTCCCCTTCAGCAGGAGGGGGATGGTGGATGACAGGGTCAGCCTGACCATGTCCACTGGGAGATGTACTACAATGGAAGGGGTGGATGGAGGGGGATAGATGGGGACAGATTCATTCAATTTAATAGGACAGTATTACTTCTTATGGTCTCAGTGAAAGAGGAAAGTGATGTCAAACCAGGGGAAATAACAGAGGCTTCTTTTGTCTTCTTTTAGGACATTTTAGAGCTGGATTTACTAAGCATTTTAAGCAGTGTACATGTTCTTTTGAATAAATCATTCAAGGTAAAACAACAGGCAGAATGGCATGAACAAAGACTACTTTAAATCGTGGTTCAAAATACACCCCTTCAAATTACTGGATTCGGCTATTTCAGCCACACCCGTTGCTGACAGGTGTATAAAATCGAGAGCACCGCCATGCAATCTCCATAGACAAACATTGGCAGTAGAATGGCCCATGCTGAAGTGATTTTTAATGTGGCCATTCCAACAAGTCAGTTTGTCAAATTTCTGCCCTGCTAGAGCTTCCCCGTTCAACTGTAAATGCTGTTATTGGGAAGTGGACACGTCTAGGAGCAACAACGGCTCAGCCGCGAAGTGGTGTTGAAGCGCATTCCGTGTAAAAATCGTCTGTCCTCTGTTGCAACACTCACTACCGAATTCTAAACTGCTTCTGGAAGCAACGTCAGCATAATAACTGTTAGTCGGGAGCTTCATGAAATGGGTTTCCATGGCCGAGCAGCCGCACACAAGCCTAAGACCACCGTGTGCAATGCCAGATGTCAGCTGGAGTGATTTAAAGCTTGCCACCATTAAACTCTGGAGCAGTGGAAACGCGTTCTCTGGAGTGATGAACCATGCTTCCACATCTAGCAGTCCGACGGACATATCTGGGTTTGGCGGATGCCAGGAGAACGCTACCTGCCCGAATGCATAGTGCAAACTGTAAAGTTTGGTGGAGGAGGAATAATGGTCTAGGGCTGTTTTTCGTGGTTCGTGCCAGGCCCCTTAATCTTAATGCTACAGCATACAATGAATGACGTTCTAGATGAGGCTGTGCTTCCAACTTTGTGGCAACAGTTTGGGGAAGGCCATTTCCTATTTTAGCATGACATTGCCCCCGTGAACAAAGCGAGGTCCATACTGAAACGGTTTGTCGAGATCCGTGTGGAAGAACTTGACTGGTCTGCACAGAGCCCTGCCCTCAACTCCATTGAATACCTTTGGGAGGAATTGGAACGTCGACTGCGAGCCAGGCCTAATCGCTCAACATCACAGCCCGACCTCACGAATGTTCTTGTGGCTGAATGGAAGCAAATCTCCACAGAAATGTTCCAACATCAAGTGGAAAGCCTTCCCAGAATAGTGGAGGCTGTTATAGCAGCAAGAGGTGGACCAACTCCATATTAATACCGATGATTTTGGAATGAGATGTTCGACGGGCATGTGTCCACATACTTTTGGCCATGTTTTTTTGACTGTTTTTCTATTCTATGTGCATTTTGTTGTGTTTTATCAGTTTAAATAAAGAATATCTAACTTGTAGAATGTTGATCAGCAGATATATTTGCATGTATGTTATTAGCTACAGGTAGAATTGTCAATAAGTATTCTTAGAGCCGCTCTCTCTTGTTGATGCTTCTCAAGAGTTGAGGCAGACAGACAGCCACTAACCCCTGGTCCACACTAGCACACATAAACAGGAAACACACACACATGCATTCTATTTTGAAATGATCACACTGGCAAACCTGCATTTGTAAATTGTTAACAAACACCACAGTGTACATAATTAGCCCTTATTTCCTTCATGGATATCACACCCTGATGAGGAATATGTTAATACAGGGATGGACAACTTTGATGGGGATGGGGCCTCAAAAAAATCTGAACTCATCATGAGGGGCCGTAGTGGCTTGTGGGTCTGCGCACCCACATCCAAACCCACACATGCAGTCAGAGCCGGCCCTTGCCTTTTGAAATTTTGTACGTTTTTAGAGTTGGGGCCCCCCCCAGTCAATAATGGGGCCCCCCCCAGTCAATAATTTCCCCATGATTACTACAAGTTTAAATATCTGGCTAGCTGGCTAGACTAACTTACCAATTTTTTCCCCTATCTGTGTCAATCTCTTAACTTTGTTCAAATAAAAATACACTTCAATTAAGAGTGTGACTTTTATTTATTAATTAAAACCCCTGAAATAGAATCAAATACATTTGACCTGGCAGGAGACTGCCTATAGAAAATTAGAAAATGATGAAGCAATAGAAAAAGGAGAGGGAAACTCTCACTGATGACTGACTGAGACATTAATAAGGATGGAGACTAGAGACTTCCTCCTCTAGTGGCTAGTATGTGTGTCTGCATGTGTGTGTGTGTGTGTGCGTGCATTCATGCATGTGTGTAGGGTCTAGTGTGGTGGCAGTGACACTTCTACTCACAGGCCCCAATCCCATCTTGTGACCTGTGTTTTCTGTGCAAACATTACATTGACACCATGCTTTGTTTCTAGGATACACAAAGAGTTTGAAAGGGTATAAACATTGGTAGATGATTGACATTGCCAGAGAATCGAGGATAGAGAATTTGAATATTCAAATATAATCTTCTAACATATGTTCTCTCTGTCTCCTTTGCTCCATTTCTCACCTATTGCTGTGGACTCTGGACCTATACTTCTTGTTGACCCTTAACCTCTTCTAGGTAAGTTCCCTGACCTCTCCTGTTCATACCCTGTTCACACACATGTGGTCAGTGCTGCTTCATGATCCACTACATTGTCTTTTTAGCTCATCTTATTGACTCAAGTCAAAAAGGCTAAGTCAGATCAGATCTATTTTGCAAGGAAGATTTGGTCCCTCTTTTTGTAAGGGAAATGTGTTCCGTTTTGAATGGGATCGCTTTATTTATGTAGATTGTGGTGTAACCTCCCATGTGATGTTTTTAAGTGGGTACCATTAAACATTAAACCTTGGTTCTTTGGTTCTGCTTCATATAGAACTACCTCCATCAACCTGGGGAAGGGTGGACCCCATGTCATAGTAGCATAGCAATTAGAGAGAGAGAGAGAGGAGCCCACATCATACATTATTTAGTGTGGCTGAATGTGTAATCCGATCTTCAAAAATAAAATCTACCCTTTCTGATGAAGTGTCCAACGAATGAGCCCACAGTTCACTCAGTGTGGTTGGGATGCTGTTGACAGGAGCTTTTGGCAAATCAAAGCCCAATTGCTGAAATCTGAGCCTGTACCGTGCCACCGACACACATGGGTGCGTGAATTGTAAAAGAGTAATAACTGGACATGAGTTTCAATATTAGCTTTCTCTGCCGAAGGGGGAAGTGATGACGGCTGTGTGATATTGAGCTATGCAGTTAATCATCAGGTCCACATTAGCTCTATCAGTAAGGTGTTCTCATCTAGACTGCTTCCTCGTGGTGGTGGTTATGAGCTCTCTGTGATTGATTGTGTCACGCCACCACAGAAACACACTGGGAACATTACACTGCCTCAGGCTACTGAGACTGACTCTTACTCAGTCGGAATAATTAATTTTCACATTTTCAAAAACAGTTATCATTATTAAACAGGCACTATCTTTCCAAGAGGATTGAGTTGTATTAGAATACAATTCATACAATTTGGACCTGTAGTGGATATAAAGAAATTAAACTAACCTTTTTGTCAGTTCCTGTAAAACTCTGACTGAGGGGAACAGTATGGTCTCTGTTCCGCCATCATAAATCTACAGGCCTACTGCCCTGAGCCCTGGGGACATACACCTTGACCTGGCACATAAATACATCACTGCTGACTGGGGACGGAGAAACTAGGATGTTAACTGTTTACCACTATGGTCTATGGGCTATTTCGACAAGCCCTCCCCACCTCTACCTCCCCCCTTCTCTCTCTCCCTCTCCCTCTCTCTCTCTCTTCTCCTTCCCCCACCTCCCCCACGGGTAATTTATATTCATCCACTTTCATTTACTGCCACTTCACATCAGTTAAAGACAGCTCGCCTTTCTATCTTGGCAAGCGCCTGTTCACCCTCACTCCCTCGCTCTCTCTCCCATCCTCCCTGCCTCCCTCCTCCACTCTCTCCCCCTTCTATCCTCTGTCTTTTAATCATGGGTGTCTTTGCCAGAGAGAGGGGCGATAAATAACATCTAATGTTCTCTGCCCAGACCAGCACAGCACAGTGTTTCTCAAAAATAAACACATCTGAGAGACAGAGAAAGACTGTCTGTCATTCAGCCTGATGGGACTGGTGGCAGAGAGGAGTAGCATGAGGACTGAAGAACCTGGTGTAGAATAGAACAACCCTGTTTTTAGTAACTTGCACTCACTGTTTTATGAGACATTCAATGGCTGCTGCATGTGTTGTATTCCAGAGTACAAGGTGTTTGATAAACCTGGCTGCATTCAGGGAGAGTTGTAAAGTCAGTTAGGTATGAACAGGGTTGGGGAGTAAGGGTTTACAAAAAAACGGTAACAGTAATCTGTTATGTTACCAGCAAAAATATTGTAATCAGATGACAGATACTTTTGAAAAACTACATGATTACTTCAAGGATTACTTTTACGTTGAGAAAGAATGTTTGCAAGAAGAAAAAATCTTTGACACTTCTTTGTTTTGTCAATGACATTCAAATCAGCATTGAAAAAAGGAGCAAATTTAAGTTTTTCCACCTGAGCCAGTCTGACCACAAGTCATGATGACACACAAAATGTTTTTAATGGATTGTGGGAAAGAGCAGGAATAGGCTTTTGTAGGCTACAGTCCAGCTATGTCTTCCAAAAGATTATCCAACTTGAATAAACGCTTGGAGGTAAGGATGACAGCAGTGGCGTTGTCTACGGTGATACGGACATCACTTATTATTGTTTTATACATAGCGCATTGATGTGAATTCCACTGCTGCTCTCTCATTTAGCTATTTACGCCTTAGGGATTGTGGTTGCTGTGGATGGCTGTTCACAAATCTAAATGTGTATTTGAACCCAATAATGGTTGAATTCAGGAAGTTTAAGCTGCCTATTAATGGACAGCCAGTGAAAAAATGTTCTCTTGTAACAGCTGCATAGTGCGGATCCCAGCCTATGGAATACTTTTTTTTTTAATACAGTTGAAGTCAGAAGTTTACATACACTTAGGTTGGAGTCATTAAAACTCGTTTTTCAACCACTCCACAAATTTCTTCAGTTAGGACATCTACATTGTGCATGACACCAAGTAATTTTTCCAACAAATGTTTACAAACAGATTATTTAATTTATAATTCACTGTATCACTGTTTACATACACTAAATTGACTGTGCCTTTAAACAGCTTGGAAAACTCCAGAAAATTATGTAATTACTTTTGAAGCTTCTGATAGGCTAATTGACATAATTTGAGTCAATTGGAGGTGCACCTGTGGATGTATTTCAAGGCCTATCTTCAAACTCAGTGCCTCTTTGCTTGACATCATGGGAAAATCAAAAGGAAGAAGTCACGGCTCTAAAACTGCCATAAAAAAAGCCAGACTACGGTTTGTAACTGCACATGGGGAAAAATATTGTACTTTTTGGAGAAATATCCTCTGGTCTGATTAAACAAAAATAATAATATAATATAATATATGCCATTTAGCAGACGCTTTTATCCAAAGCGACTTACAGTCATGTGTGCATACATTCTACGTATGGGTGGTCCCGGGGATCGAACCCACTACCCTGGCGTTACAAGCGCCATGCTCTACCAACTGAGCTACAGAAGGACGGATATAACTGTTTGTTCAAAATGACCATCGTTATGTTTGGAGGAAAAAGGTGGAAGCTTGCAGTTCGAAGAACACCATCCCAACTGTAAAGCACAGGGGTGGCAGCATAATGTTGTGGGGGTGCTTTGCTGCAGGAGGGACTTGTGCACTTCACAAATTAGATGGCATCATGAGGTGGGAAATATGTGGACATATTATGTGGACATATTGAAGCAACATCTCAAGACATCAGTCAGGAAGTTAAAAATTGGTCGCAAATGACAAACACCCCAAGCATACTTCTCAAGTTGTGGCAAAATGGCTTAAGGACAACAAAGTCAAGGTATTGGAGTGGCCATCACAAAGCCCTGACCTCAATCCTATAGAAAATTTGTGGGCAGAACTGAAAAAGCATGTGTGAAAAAAATGCAAGGAGGCCTATAAACCTGACTCAGTTACACCAGCTCTGTCAGGAGGAATTGGCCAAAATGGCTACCTGAAATGTTTGCCCTCAGTTAAACAAATGAAAGGCAATACTACCAAATACTCCTTGTGTGTATGTAAACTTCTGACCCACTGGGAATGTGATGAAAGAAATAAAAGCTGAAATAATTCACTCTCTACTATTATTCTGACATTTCAAATTCTTAAAATTAAGTGGTGATCCTAACTGACCTAAGACAGGGATTTTTTTTACTATGATTAAATGTCAGGAATTGTTTAAAACTGAGTTTAAATGTATTTGGCTAAGGTATATGTAAACTTCCAACTTTAACTGTATACACTACCATTCAAAAGTTTGGAGTCACTTAGAAATGTCCTTGTTTTTGAAAGGAAAGCAAATTTTGCATCCATTAAAATAACATCAAATTGATCATATCATCAGAAATACAGTGTAGACATTGTTAATGTGGTAAATGACTATTGTAGCTGGAAACGGCTGATTTTTAATAGAATATCTACATACTGAAGGCGTACAGAGGCCCATTATCAGCAACCATCACTCCTGTGTTCCATTGGCAAGTTGTGTTAGCTAATCCAAGTTTATAATTTTAAAAGGCTAATTGATCATTAGAAAACCCATTTGCAATTATGTTAGCACAGTTGAAACTGTTCTGTTTCTTTCACAGAACAGAGCAAACTGGCTCTAACCAGAATAGAAAGAGGAGTGGGAGGCCCCGGTGCACAACTGAGGAAGAGGACAGGTGCATTAGAGTGTCTAGTTTGAGAAACAGACACCTTACAAGTCCTCAACTGGCAGCTTCATTAAATAGTACCCGCAAAACACCAGCCTCAATGTCAACAGTGAAGAGGCGACTCCGGGATGCTGGCCTTCTTCTTCGTAAACAAACACTGTATAGCCTCATAACATGGTTAAAACAATCATTTGTATATCATGGATGGTCAGTCCATAGCTCTGTCTAATAATCTGAGAGTGGTTACATTTCTCCAGGCACATCCCTTAGCTTTTTACCAAAACAGAGAAGGGGTGTCCGTTTTGTTAATGTTTCATCTGTGGATTTGCCCTTTAAACAGCTGCATATTATGAAGATATCACAGTTTCACCAACTAACAGGTAAACAATAGGCCTATAGCAAATGCAGCCAATTGCATTCATTTTTCATATGTAAATAACACTTTTCAGTAGTGCTCAAAGCATGCCATTCCATGAGCGCAGCATTTATTTTTCAACTCGAATCAATGAGTCTAATCAATCCTCCATGATAACAAAATCATAAACAAAAGTGGCTTATAAGTCCTTCGTTTTGGGGTTATGCTCAGGTTAAACAATTTGTCTAATCTATACTTCCATATTTCCAAGTCCTATTTCTGAAGATCAAGGTTAACATTTATTGGCACATTGACTCTGTACCGGTATCCCCCCCTATGCTGCTGCTATCCCCTCCTCCACATTATCTATGCATAGCCACTTTAATAACTACCTGCATGTACATATTACCTGTACGATTACCTCGACACCTGTGCCCCTCCACATTGACTCTGTACTGGTATCCCCTGTATATGCCTCCACATTGCACATTGACTCTGTACCCACATTGACTCTGTATCCCCCCTGTGTATATAGCCTCCACATTGACTCTGTACCGGTATCCCCTGTATATAGCCTCCACATTGGCACATAGACTCTGTACCCTCCACATTGACTCTGTATCCCTGTATATAGCCTCCACATTGACTCTGTACCGGTATCCCCTGTCTGTATATCCCTGTAGCCTCCACATTGACTCTGTACCGGTATCCCCTGTATATAGCCTCCACATTGCTCTGTACTGGTATCCCCTGTATATAGCCTCCATTGACTCTGTACCGGTATCCCCTGTATATAGCCTCCACATTGGCACCCCTGTATTGCCTCTGTATCCCCTGTATATAGTATCTCTGTACTGGTATCCCCTGTATATAGCCTCCACATTGACTCTGTACTGGTATCCCCTGTATATAGCCTCCACATTGACTCTGTACTGGTATCCCCTGTATATAGCCTCCACATTGACTCTGTACTGGTATCCCCTGTATATAGCCTCCACATTGACTCTGTACTGGTATCCCCTGTATATAGCCTCCACATTGACTCTGTACTGGTATCCTCCTCCACATTGACTCTGTACTGGTATCCCCTGTATATAGACCTCCCCCTGTACCTCCACATTGACTCTGTACTGGTATCCCTGTATAAAGCCTCCACATTGACTCTGTATATCCCCTGTATAAAGCCTCCACATTGACTCTGTACTGGTATCCCCTGTATATAGCCTCCACATTGACTCTGTACTGGTATCCCCTGTATAAAGCCTCCACATTGACTCTGTACTGGTATCCCCTGTATATAGCCTCCACATTGACTCTGTACTGGTATCCCCTGTATAAAGCCTCCACATTGACTCTGTACTGGTATCCCCTGTATAAAGCCTCCACATTGACTCTGTACTGGTACCCCCTGTATATAGCCTCCACATTGACTCTGTACTGGTATCCCCTGTATAAAGCCGCGCTATTGTTATTTACTGCTGCTCCTTTGTTATTTGTTTTTCTTATCTCTTACTTTTTTAGGTATTTTCTAAAAACGGCATTGTTAGTTAAGGGCTTGTAAGTAAGCATTTCACGGTAAGGTGTTGTATTCAACACATTTTAGGGCTCCTGAGTGGTGCAGCGATCTAAGGCACTGCATCTCAGTGCTAGAGGCTTCATTACAGACTCTGGTTCGATCCCGGGATGTATCACAACCGGCTGTTATCGGGAGTCCCGGGTTAGGGGAGGGTTTGCCTGGGGTTGGCCGCCAATGGAAAAATAAGAATTTGTTCTTAACTGACTTGCATGGTAAAATAAATGTGAGAAATAACATTTGATTTGATTTATCCCTGTAGGTCTGTATGTATGGATGGTGGAGTTGGCTATAGAGATGCTGAGCTTGGTTGGTTTTACCCTGTCTGAACAGTTGTCTCTGTGTAGTTGTAGTTTGGGGGCTATGTAAAGACAAACGTATAGTCTATTCAAAGTGGACTGCAGACTGGGACCATCTAAATATTCCTGTTGATGGTGCTGTCATTTCCATCATTTGAAGAAAGGTAGAATTCTACATTCAGTCAGAAGAAGACATTAATATTTGATTGCTCATAGAGTCAGGGAATAGTTGGGAACTCACAGCCTCCAGACATTATTACCTAACAGTATGTTTTTATTACAGTGGACTTTTCTCTCTGTGGACAGCCAAACACTCTCATTTTATATCAGTGTGGTGAGTCACCTGCAGCGAACGCCCCTTCAATGTTAAACTGTAAAAATAGTGAAAAGAGAGAACCGTCAGCCTTCATAGTATTAGACACGCAGCCATTCAGTGCAACACAAGGAAGGACAGGTAAAATAGGCCACTTCTGCTATCTACTTTAAAAAATAATAATAATAATAATAATCATAAATTTTTTTACAATACAAAACATCCACATACAAACAACAACATACAGAGGCACACAAACATCCACAACATCACCTCTGCCCAGACACCTGCTCACACCCCCATCTCCTGCGCCCGCATCACTCTCCGCCACATGGCCTCAAACTGAGCTGTTTTGTTTCTCTCCGTCGCCCACGCACTTTCAACATTCAGATAATAAAGCATTTGACCTGTCCATTGTGTTAACGATGGAGGATTGTTTGGTTTCTCATTTTGAAAATATGGTTTTTCAAGATGATTGACGAGAAAAGTATCGTCCAACCCATCGGGTATCTCACTGCATCCTCATATGCCATGTCTTGAAATATGCAGACAGACAGATTAAAAGTAAGTTTACATTGTAATACTTCTGACAGCCATCTTTCTGACTCTGCCCATAACTTTTTGGACCTCTGAGAGTGTTGTCTCTTGTGTTGTCAGAAGAGGCTTTTAAGTGCTGTTTGATATCTTAGAAAGCCTGAGGTTTTGTGAACCCCTTGGTGTTGAGTGAATGTTCAGTCAGATTTTAAAGCTCATTTGATAGTGTAAATATGATCACATGTCCTATCATACTTTACATGAGAGTCTCAATACCAGCAGCCTTATGTGCTAGACTCATTGGCTCTCTTGTGGTCAGACACAGTGGCTGTTGAAATGCCTCCAATGAGAATTTGATGCAAAAGAAGAGTGCTGTTTCAATGTGGATGTTTGAGTGGTTTCTGAGCAAAGCCTGCCCTCTATTGGTCAAATGATAATTTCTACGTACTCTAATTTGAGTCTTATGATGTAAGCGTTATGATATACAGTACCAGTCAAAAGTTTGGACACACCTACTCATTCCAGGATTTTTGTTTATTTTACTATTTTCTACATTAGAGAATAATAGTGAAGACAGCAAGACTATGACATAACACATATGGAAGAATCATGTAGTAACCAAAAAAGTGTTAAACAAATCAAAATGCCAAGAGTGCCAAGAGTTTTATATTTGAGATTGCATAAATGTACTTAACAAGGCACACCTGTTAATTGAAATGCATTCCAGGTGACTTCCTCATGAAGCTGGTTGAGAGAATGCCAAGAGTGTGCAAAGCTTTCATCAAGGCAAAGGGTGGCACCTTTGAAGAATCTCAATTATATAATATATTTTGATTTGTTTAATACTTGTTTGTTAACTACATGATTCCATATGTGTTATTTAATAGTTTTGATGTCTTCACTATTATTCTACAATGTAGAAAATAGTAAAATATAAAGAAAAACCCTTGAAGGAGTAGGTGTGTCAACATTTTTGACTGGTACTGTATATTGTATGCAGTGTAAAGTTTAAAGATAAACATTTGTTTAGTAAGCTATACTGACTTTATTCTGTGTATTATGACATATCAGCCAGTTATCACATAACCCCCAAAGTTATCAGCAAATTCATCCTCTCCTTAGTTTGGGGTTGTGGCAGGGTGCAACTATTTGAATTCAATATGTAAAGACAACTTTCATTGAGTGCTGATTCTTCTCTTTCACGCAAATGTAGCATGCATGCATTATGTATCATAGCTCCAGTCTACTATTCTGTCGGAACCTTCTGTTTCATGTTGTGGGTCATAGTTTGGATTCTGCTGGGAAGCAGTTGTAGAAGATATCCACATAAGGGAGACAGAGGCTTGGATTCCAACAGTCTGATTCTCTCTCCACTTTGGTTCTCTAACACTATTTAAATGAAGCTTCCCCTCCATGTGTAGCCTTGTGTAACTCAGAAAAATCTCTACCTTTCACTCTGCTAGACTCCCTAAGATAATTTAGTATGTCCCCATTATATTAGACAATAAACTTCCCCATACTAGCCTCAGGACAGAGGACATACTAGCCTCAGGACAGAGGACTAGTCCTTACTTCCAGGCTAATACATTATGTTGAATTCTCTAACTTATGAGATATGTCTTTACCTGATAGTCTTTTTTGTGTGACAGAAACAAGCTTTCATAAGAACCACTCATCTCCGTCCAAGAAAATGAATTCACACTACAAGATACTGTACTGTAAAGTAACCAGCAGAGAGCAGCATGCACATGCCAACCAGCCATTTACTGAGTCTTCAATCACTGTGTGCTGTATCCTGTATTCATAATATTTCCATATCAGAGGCTATGTTCTTGGATATGGCACTTTGTGTATATGTGTCTCTGTCTGTATGTGTGTGGTGAAAGGAGAGAAAGGGAAAAATAAAGAGAAATAATGGCTGGAAGACAGAAGCGAGAGTGTGTGTGTGTGTGTGTGTGTGTGTGTGTGTGTGTGTTCTGAGCAGGGAGTTGTCCTGCAGATTTGTCTCTTTTCATTCCCCTTTTATGTCTCAAGCCCTGAGCTAGTTCTATCTTTCCACACATCCACTTGTCTCCTTCCATCCAGGTTGCCCCTGGTAACGAGGGTGAAATACAACCAGACGTCATTCAGGCAGGGGGGAGGGGAGAGAGAGATGGGAAAAGAGAAATGGAGAGAGGGGGCAATATAGAATAGAGAGAGGGAGGAAGAAGGGAGAGAGATAAAGAGGAAGAGAGAGAAATAGACAGAAGGAAATGGAGGGACAAGTAGATCATGTGATCTTATGTGAAGTTAATGTGACAAAACTACACATGTGAAAACATGATCACGTGAAGTATTCCAAAAACATGTGATTTTCTACATGACATCATTTGTTTTTTCTGTAAGGGTGCAAACACAATGCAGTATTGATAGACCACAGGCTATAGTTAAAACAACCATTGCTTCCCATTCATCAACATTAGTTAACTGAAAACTGTTGTTGATGAATGATCATTAATGAAATTCAACTGAGGCTGCAGTGTACCACTACCTAGCTGACTGACAGACTACTGTAGCTTTAAAGGGGCAATCAGCTGTTGCTACATCAACTTTTGGACATAAAAATGAATGATATGTACCCATTGATTCTTGAAGAATATAACTTATAAATGTGTAATGAGCTTAGTTCATCTGTCGTACCCCATCATAACCCAAAATACATGTTTGTTTCACTCCGATGTTTGTAAACAAATTTAATGTAAATAAACAGCCTCAAAACGGCATCAAAACCGTCATTCCTTGAATTTGAGTGTGGTTACATATCTCATGCCCCATAACTCAGCTTTTTACATAAACGGACGGGATTTTGTATTGTTTCTACTGCTGATTGCCTCTTTAAAACACTTTCCAAGTCGTGATGTCTGTTGGTCTGTTGTCATGACACTGTTTGGCCCGAAGGTGGTGGCTGTATAGACTCTCATGGGCATCTGCAAACCTGAGTTAGTGTTGAGGAAGATGATGATGATAATGATGATGGTAATGATAGTGGTTGCAATGCTGATGTTGATGAAAGTCATGATTATGGGGTTATCATAAGGAGGATAGAGATAGCGATGGAAGATGAGTGTACAGTACTGACTACACAAGACATTTCCTGCAGATCTTAACATATCAGTGTGCTTTCATAATTGAAATCCTTTACGTAGACTATACTTCCTTGCTAATTCTGACCTGTATAATAAACTGCCCTGATCTGCATAAAACATAGTCAGTGATACACCACTGGTGTTCTAGACTGAAAGTGATTATGTCATTTCCTGTTATATTCGGAGTGTATCTGCCTTTCCCTGAGTCATTTCTCTCTGTAAATAGCCTGTAAGAGGAGGATGGACGCAAGGCCGCATACCTAAGTACAGTGAAGAGGTAGATGAGAGGTTGAATACTGTGTACTCCTCGCTTTGATAAACAGTACAGTTTACACATCCACAGAAGCAGAGGGTATATAGAATATCACATGAGAAATACCCACACACTGTGTACACACCATGCTCCAAGAGATGTGGTTGAAAAGATGCTGGATGAAACGCTCTGAGCATTGAAAGAGTGGTGGATATTATTTTTCTTCTCATGATACACATAGCAGCTAGTCTCAATGACAAGGTTAAAGATGAATCCAGTTGTTCTTTCACAGATCCAAGAGGTTGCTGTAAGACTTTAGAAATGCCTGTGTTCCTACTGTGTTCATGAATTTGTATTAGGATTTTGTTTTGGCATTATTTTGGCATTTGTAATGCACACATTTAATCATTGAATTCATAAATGTTACTTGTATTTCATGATTTGAAACTGAAGTGAATGAATATCGCATTCCATTTTCAAATTCAATTCAAATGTAATTGAATATTTAATAACAATATTTATATATTCAGTTTCAATTGGGTAGATATTGCATTCATTGTCTGCATATCAAGCCATCATTTCAAGTTGATCAAAGTTTAATATATTAAACCTTTCAGATGCATTCAGATCAGTGGTTATTTTAGCATGTAAATCTTGTTGGGGCAAATTCCCCCAAATATTTGTTTATGCATGCCAGAGCATCAAAGCATCAACACAACACTAAACAATACATTAATTGAACTATAACGGTGTCAAACGGTGCCCACAAACTGTTAGGGTCTACATAAAGCTGTCCCAACAGCAGAGCTTCATTTTAAGCACCATGGAGTGAATTCTTACCCTGCTTCACCTGGCTATCAGCAGAGCCTTGTGAGGTCCTGAGCCTTGTCTGGCAGCAAAACAGTTCATTCAGCCTCATTTACTGCCTTTTAAAAAGAAATATGGCTGACAAATGTGGTTTCTATTGACAATTGAGATGTACAAACTATGGCTTAAGGGAACGATGAGCAGATAAGAGGCAATCTGTAATTTCGATTAAGACATTAAAGAGCGAGCTAAGACGGATGTAGTCGGTATAACTATTTGTTCAGCACTTTTGAAATGTACAGCGACATAATTCAGAACAAAGGCTGTTCTTATAGTATTCTCCCTGTACACGTCAGAACCGGAGGATAAGTAAAGGGGGCATATAAGCAGACAATGAAATCTCTTACAATATTCAGTGATGACATTTCTCTAAAACAGGCTATAGGCTATATGTGCACCACCAAGTCAGAACAGTAGGCTAAGTTATGAGGGGAAAGGGACCAAATTACTAGGGTGAGGCACATGGGCTACTAACAGCTTAATTCACTTAGTATTACTTTCTTATCAACAGTTTACATATCTCCCTGGCATATTACATAATTTATGCATCAGCATACTAACATTTTTTGGGACTCAGCTTGTTGTGCACAGCAACACTTGAACAGAAAGGTTATCCTTTTAATCTTGGAAAGAGACCCTTGATATAGTAAAAAATAAAGAAAAACCCTTGAATGAGTAGGTTTGTCCAAACTTTTGACTGGTACTGCCCCACCATCCCTTAATGACAGGTCGACACTGAATCAGATTCGATTTTCAAATTTCAGATTCAAAACCAGAGACAACATCCTGGTACTTTTCCAGCCAGGAAAAATAAGGAGAACGGATACAATCAAACGCAGGGTTTTTCAACTATATTCTCATGGAGGCCAAATTGTGGTTTCTGTGACACTCCCTTCTAACGTGTCCTGCACGGGCTGTGATCATCATAGAGAGGAACTCCAGGCATGTTCCAGAGAGTCTTACACGGACCCAAACCGGCTGCGCGTGTGCGCCATCGTGCATACATTTATTTTGTCCCCCTACACCAAACGCGATCACGACACGCAGGTTAAAATATCAAAACAAAGATCGCTCTGTGTGAATCTACACCTTTTTCTCCCTGAGTATTCATTACACATCCCTTTACATTTGTGTGTATAAGATAGTTGTGAATGTTAGATATTACTGCATAGTCGGAACTAGAAGCACAAGCATTTCGCTACACTCACATTAACATCTGCTAACCATGTGTATGTGACCCTTTGGAATTACCTGGATTTCTTAGATGAAGATCAGATCAAATTTGATGACCAATTTATGCAGAAATCCAGGTAATTCCAAAGGGTTCACATACTTTTTCTTGCCACTGTAAATATCGAAATTGAATATTCAATTAAATAGAAATTACATTTGAAATAAAAGTTACATTTATAAATTCAATGATTAAATTTGTGCATTACAAATTCAATAACCTAATGCAAATTCAAAATGATTGAATTCAACAAAAAATTCTGTTGCTGCTGAAATCGCTCCATTGTGTACAGGAACACAGTAAACTAGATATGAGTTTGCTCATACAGATTGGCTTGTGGAGGACAGTGAGGTCAGGCTCAACATTGCTGGGTAGAGATGGGGTCAGAGAAATGGATTCATACTATGGCCTCTTCATTCATCTATTTCACTACCTGTTCTCTCCACTCTCAATGGTTGGAAACCTGGTTCTGTAGAAGAATGGAAGAACATAAGAATAGCGAATCACTTTGAGCCTGCGCAAGATATCCAACAGGGCTATAAATGTTGATCAGTGGAATAAAGGAGTGTGTTTTTCACTGGATACTGGCATACTGAGATGCATAATGGATACATTATTACAGTTTAACACCAGTAGGGCGTCATCTTTTTTATGACAACTATTTGAAGATGACATTGCTTAAGGTTAAGGCAGTCGCAATTCCTGAATAGCAAAGATAAAGTCACTGTGGTAAGGGAAGAGAACCAGTAGTGGAGTGATTTGAGACAACCTTTTTCTAGGAGCTATGTGAGAGATGACATCAGCTCTCCTTTAATGTTGAGCTCATCAGTGCAAGGGTGAAACTCAATAGTCTGAAGAGAATTCCTCTCCTTGTCTTCTCCCCGGGCAGGTGAAAGCAAGTTCATTATCAGACATCCACCTGGTGAAGCACCCATCTATAGTGTAGGGGTAAGGGGTCCATTTGGAATGACTAACACAGCCACTTTGGATACACACTCAAAATGCTCCCCCTATATTTATTTAGCGGTGGCAGGCTACCTCTGCCAAATCTTGGTCGCTACTCCCAAAAATATGATATTAAAAATAAAAGTTATTTTTTCCTCTGGATGGTAAAACATTTTCAGGATAAACCTAAACAACTAAAACAAAATATGAATTATGTATAAAATATAATGGAGCAATATAGTTTATAAATAAGATCATCTTTGAGAATAACTAAACAGTCAGGGAGAATCTAAAATTCAAATAATGTCATGGCATGGGGCTGCCATTAATTTTGTTATAATGTTTGAGTCACTCAGATAGCATAAGAACATGGCATAAGCCATGGCAAAATGTGTAGAATTGCAGGAAATGATAATGAACAAAAATATAAACGCAACATGCAACAATTTCTAAGATTTTGCCAAGTTACAGTTCATAAAAGGAAATCAGTCACGTAAAATAAATAAATTAGGCCCTAATCTATGGATATCATAGACTGGGTAGGGGCACAGCCATGGGTGTGCCTGGGAGGACATAGACCCACCCATTTGGAAGCCAGGCCCAGCCAATCAGAATGAGTTTTTCCTCACAAAAGGGCTTTATTACAGACAGAAATACTCCTCAGCACCACCCCCCTACCTTTATCTGACGATCCCGCAGGTGAAGAAGCCGGATGTGGAGGTACTGGGTTGGCGTGGTTATATGTGGTCTGCGGTTGTGAGGCCGGTTAGACGTACTAACATATTCTCTAAACCGGCTTATGGTAGAAAAATATACATTAAGTTCTCTGGCAACAGCTCTGGTGGAGTTTCATGCAGTCAGCATGCCAATTGCACGCTACCTCAAAACTTGAGACATCTGTGGCATTGTGTTTGGTGGCAAAGCTTAGCATTTCAGAGTGGCCTTTTATTGTCCCCCGCACAAGGTACACCTGTGTAATGACCATGCTGTATAATCAGCTTGTTGATATGCCACACCTGTCAGGTTGATGGATTATCTTAATAAAGTATAAAATACTCACTAACAGGGATGTAAACAAATTTGTACTTATAAAAAATGTCTGGGATCTTTTATTTCAGCTCATGAAACATGCAACACTTTACATGTTACGTTTATATTTTTGTTCAGTGTAATTTAGCACAGAAAAATGGGTAATTAACTACAATGGCCATAATGCATTGCCCACCTACTTGTCCGGTATATGTTTCTTTTACGCCTTCTACGTAAAAGAGACAGAAGATGGTGTGTTCTAGAGCGATAGAGCAGTTGGTTCGCAAGGTATCTCAAACTGAAAACACATGATCTAAGTCAGTGTTTCCCAAACTCGGTCCTGGGGACCCCAACGGGTGCACATTTATTTTTTTCCCCCTAGCACTACACAGCTGATTCAAATAATCAACTAATCATCAAGCTTTGATTATTTGAATCAGCTGTGTAGTGCTTGGCAGAACCAAAACATGAACCCCTTGGGGTCCCGAGGACTGAGTTTGGGAAACACTGATCTAAGTGATTGATAGTTGGTATTCAGCAGTCATAAAGGTATGCTTTATTTACTTTGAAGAACTACTAAAACAGTGATTTTGTCAGACAGCATAGGCAGCAGCTCTATAGAGATGAGATGATGACTTTGAATGAAATTATAAAGTCATCAAATAAAACAAATATATAATACACAACAACTGAAATATTTTATTAAAGTCATGTGAATAAATTATGGTGATAAGCAGTAAAGGCAGTCATTGTGTTGTTACAGAATTCAACCCACATAATGCAATTTTTTGGGTCGAAAACCGTGATTATTTTTTAATAATCGAACCAAACTGCACTAATCGACCTCAAAAAGCACTAACTGCTCAGCACTATTTGGGCATGAGTTAACAGACTATACATTTTTAAAAGTGCGATTTTCACTGGACAATTACTTTAAAACTGCACACAATGGGGCTGAGAGGAAATTTGCTTTCAAACTGATTTTATTTATCTTGGCCCCGTAGCAAAATGTGTAGAATTGCAGGAAATTTGATTTTAAACAGAACATTTTGTCTCTGCGGCCAGAAGGAGGGCCTAAAAAATATTTGGTCGGAGACTGCAGCATTTGCCAGGGCCACGACCACGCCACCCCCTATGATGACTTTGCTACTGCTGCTGGAAAAAATCCTAATGGAAACATTACACTCAAACACACACACATTCCCAGCATTACATTTTTTTATTTAACTAGGCAAGTGTTACGGCTGTCGTCGGAATGAGACCAAGGTGCAGCGTGATAGGCGTACATTTTGAATTTATTAAATGAACACCAAAAAAACAAGAAAGAATAAACGACACGTAAAGTATTGTAGCGCTAAACCAGCAACAAACAAAAACAAGATCCCACAACAGAGAGTGGGAAAAATGACTGCCTAAGTATGACTCCCAATCAGAGACAACGATAGACAGCTGCCTCTGATTGGGAACCATACTCGGCCAAAAACAAAGAAATAGACACCATAGAATGCCCACCCCAAAACACACCCTGAGCTCACAAAATAGAGAAATAAAACAGATCTCTAAGGTCAGGGCGTGACAGCAAGTCAATTAAGAACTAATTCTTATTTACAATGAAGGCCTGGCAAGAGGCAAAAGGCCTCCTGTGTTGGGACGGCGGCTGGGATAAAAAACAATGTAAGACAAAACAGACAACACAGACAAGAAGATATTAGCAACAGCACAAATACAACAGCAAACAAACTGTGGATGTGTGTGCGTGCGTGCAGGTATGTGTGTCGTGTGTGTGTGAAGTAAAACAGCGTGCTTCCTTGCATAAGGCAATGCAAACTAGTGACATGGGGTGACAAATAGAAACAACTACATGTCTCAACAACCTGTTCATCTATTTGTCCTTTGAACTTTTCCAGGGACACCAGGTCCTGGGGTTTTAGGTGGGCTCGGAGGGAATTCAAGACCAGGGGGCTGTGTAATGAAAGGACCACCCTGCATCTGATTGGTGACTTCACTGGTCGGTCCCTGGATGGGACACCATAAGCTGCTGGAAGTGGTGTTGGAGGGCCAGTAGGAGGCACTTTTTCCTCTGGTAATTTTTTTTTATCTCAATGCCCCAGGGCAGTGAAATAGGGACATTTCCCTGTGTAGGGGTGCCGTCTTTCAGACGTAAACTGGTGTCCTGACTCTGTAGTCACTAAATGATCCCAGGACACTTATCGTAAGAGTAGGGGTGCTAACCCTGGTGTCCTAGCTAAATTCCCAATTTGGTCCTTGTACCATCATGGCAACCAAATCATCCTTAGATTCCAATATGCTCATTCATCCACCCTCCTCTCCCCTGTAACTATTCCCCAGGTCATTGCTGTAAATTAAATGGTGTTCTCAGTCAACTTACCTGGTTAATAAGGTAAAATAAAATGCTTTGTTCTAATTTTCCCGACTCTTAATAAAACAAGATAGAGATTTGAGCTTTTATGTGTTTTCAGTTCAAGTGTCACACCCTGACCATAGTTTGCTTTGTATGTTTCTATGTTTTGGTTGGTCAGGGTGTGAGCTGGGTGGGCATTCTATGTTACATGTCTAGTTTGTCTAGTTCTATGTTTGGCCTGATATGGTTCTCAATCAGAGGCAGGTGTTCGTCATTGTCTCTGATTGGGAACCATATTTAGGTAGCCTGTTTGGTGTTGGGTTTTGTGGGTGATTGTCCTTAGTGTCTTGATGGCCTTGGTCTGTGTGTATGTGCACCAGTATTAGGCTGTTTCGGTTCGGTTTTTGTTACGTTTATTGTTTTGTAGTGTTTGTATTTAGATTTGTGTTGCTTCAGTTGAATAAACATGGATCGCATTCTACACGTCGCATTTTGGTCCGACTCTCTTTCCTATACAAAAAAAAAACGTTACATCGAGCTAGAAGAGAGGATAGTTAAAATGGCAGTTTTCCTGAAATGGCCTTCTAAATAGCAATGTACCAGTGTTCGAGCCTGCATGTTGCAAGTAATGTCCACCCGACAGCATTGTTGATATCACAATGTTGAGATGGACGTCTCTGATTGGTGACAAAAACGAAGGGCTGCATGAGTCAAGAGCCTTCAGTGTAGAGCTTGAGGCTTGTACATACATTGTAGTCCAATACAGAGTACAATGAATCAACTAATTTCTGGCGGCAACGGAAAAACAAGCTTTGTGCTGGTAATAAAACCCCAAATGCAGCTTGAGTTTCCTGACAAAGTTCTTTACATGGGTGGTGAGGCTGAACTTCTTATCCACCCAAACTCCCTGATACTTGTACGTTTTGATTTGCTCTATAGACTGTGCTTCCAAGGTAGTGATTACATGGTTTCCATATTGTTTAGTATTGGGGAAATACCAAGCATTTTGTTTTAGAGGAATTCAGAACAAGTTTGAAATCGTACAGATTATTTTGAATAATGTTAAAAGGTGTCCGATATACTACCATCTGCCTTAACACAATGAGTTCGATTTGACAGGTCGTTCACAAACCACTCCAGAGCATGACCAGTATTCCCATCACACTTCAGTCTCTGCACCACGGCAGTCCACAGTGTCAAACACCAAGTCTATAAATACAGATACACAATGCTGCTTCCTGTCCATGGCACTGTGAACATCATTTAAAACCTCCAAAATTGCTGTGACAGTTCTGTGGCCAGACCAGAAACCTCATCGCATACCACTCAGCCATAAGCTGCTCATTGACAAGGAACTCCAATACCTTTGCCAGAATAGACAACGTAGATATGGGCCGATAGTTATTCAGTAGAATGGGATCACCTGCTTTCAAAAGAGGTAGGACAAACGCTGATTTCCACAACCTCATTAGATTCTAGGGTGAGGTTAAAGATGCATGTTAAAGGGGAATCAATGTCTGCCTCTAATTGTAGTAGTCGGGGGTCTAGATCATCAGTGCCACTGGAGGGCTCTACGCTTTCAGGGCTCTACGCACCTCTGAGACAGAGAAGGGCGAGAAGGAGGACCAGGTGAAGGAGTGCTCGGGAGTGTCAGGTCATTTCACAGGGAGCTCATGTTGACCTTTAACCCTATCAAAAAATCCACCTGCATACAGCAAAAGTTGCTTAAAAGAGTAACCAGCTGTGAGGCAACCAGCAGTAGTTTAGAGAGCTGTGCATTTTGTTTTGTACTCTAAACCTTTCACTTGCAAAAATGTGGAAGGATTATTCAGATGATTTGAAGTAGTGGTCTGCTTTCAGCTGTCGGTCATAGCCACACCCTGATTCTGAAGGCATTTAAACGCCATCCAATCATCAGCTGAATCAGAGCTTCTCGCTGTAGCCCACACAGCATTCTGTTTCCTTGATTTCTGCTAGATCATCTGAGAACCAACAAGGGTTGTCTCTGCCCTTCATTCTGTATTGTTTAAAAGGGGCATAGCACAGCCAGCATGTCACTCCTGTCCTGATTCACTAATGAGAGTTCTGTTTTTAGTGGGCTGAGCGTTACTCAATGGTTACTCAATGGTTACTCAATAACTAATGTGTGCTTTTAGTTTTGTCTGCTGCACCAGCTAACAAGTGATCCAGGAATAGCCTATGCCTTTCATTCTCATTTCTCTGTTTGCACACATACATACACTGAATGTACAAAACATTAGGAACACCTTCCTAATATTGAATTGCACTCCCTGTTGCCTTCAGAACAGCTTCAATTCGTCGGGGCATGGACTCTACAAGGTGTCAAGTTGTTCCACAGGGATGCTGGCCTATGCCGACACCCACAGTTGTGTCAAGTTGGCCGGATGTCCTTTGGGTGGGGGACCATTTTTGATATATATGGGAAACTGTTGAGTGTGAAAAATCCAGCAGCGTTGATGTTCTTGACACAACCGGTGCACCTGGCATACCCTGCTCAAAAGCGCTTAAATCTTTTGTCTTTCCCATTCACCCTCTGAATGACACACATCTACAGAGACCTGGCAGTGTGGTGCAAGGACAACAACCTCTCCCTTAATGTGAGCAGGACAAAGGAGCTGATCGTGGACTACAGGAAAAGGCGGGCCGAACAGGCCCCCATTAACATCAACAGGGCTGTAGTGGAGCGGGTCGAGAGTTTCAAGTTCCTTGGTGTCCACATCATCAACGATCTATCATAGTCCAAACACACCAAGACAGTCGTGAAGGGGGCACGACAAAACCTTTTCCCCCCCAGAAGATTGAAAGGATTTGGCATGGGTCGCCAGATCCTCAAAGTTCTACAGCTGTACTATCAAATCAAATGTATTTATATAGCCCTTCGTACATCAGCTGATATCTCAAAGTGCTGTACAGAAACCCAGCCTAAAACCCCAAACAGCAAGCAATGTAGGTGTTGAAGCACGTTGGCTAGGAAAAACTCCCAAGAAAGGTCAAAACCTAGGAAGAAACCTAGAGAGGAACCAGGCTATGTGGGGTGGCCAGTCCTCTAATGGCTGTACCGGGTGGAGATTATAACAGAACATGGCCAAGATGTCCAAATGTTCATAAATGACCAGCATAGTCAAATAATAATAATCACAGTAGTTGTCGAGGGTGCAGCAAGTCACTACCTCAGGAGTAAATGTCAGTTGGCTTTTCAAAGCCGATCATTAAAAGTATCTCTACCACTCCTGCTGTCTCTAGAGAGTTGAAACAGCAGGTCTGGGACAGGTAGCACGTCCGGTGAACAGGTCAGGATTCCATAGCCGCAGGCAGAACAGTTGAAACTGGAGCACAGCCAGGTGGACTGGGGACAGCAAGGAGTCATCATGCCAGGTAGTCCTGAGGCATGGTCCTAGGGCTCAGGTCCTCCGAGAGAGAGAGAGAATTAGAGAGAGCATATTTAAATTCACACAGGACACTGGATAAGACAGGAGAAGTACTCCAGATATATATACTCCATCGAGAGCATCCGGACCGGTTGCATGACCGCCTGATATGGAAACTGCTGGGCATCTGACCATAAGGCGCTACAGAGCGTAGTGCGTACGGCCCAGTACATCACTGGGGCCAAGCTTCCTGCCATCCAGGACCTATATAATAGGCAGCCCATAAAATTGTCAGAGACTCCAGTCACCCAAGACATAGACAAGGCAAGAGGTACCGGAGCACCAAGTATAGGACCAAAAGGCTCCTTTAACAGCTTTTACCCCCAAGGCACAAGACTGCTGAACAATTAATCATATGGCCACCGGACTATTACATTGACCCCTCCCTCCATTTGTTTTGCATACTGCTGCTACTCACAGTTTATTATCTATACATAGTCACTTCACCCCTACCTACATGTACATATTACCTCTAACCTGTACCCCCACACACACACTGACTTGGTACCGGTACCCCCTGTAAATAGCCTTGTTATTGTTATGTTGTTACTACACTGTTGGTTAAGGGCTTGTAAGTAAGCATTTCACGGTAAGGTCTACACTTGTATTCAGGGCATGTGACAAATAAAGTTTTATTTTATTTTATTTGCAGTGGATTTAACAGGTGACATAGCTTTCACTCATGTGCATACACCCATACATATGTATACTGTGTACACAGTCTTCCCCACAGTGTCAGACAAACGTCATAACACAGACACTTGCTCTTTCTGTCTTTTTTGTCTCTGTCCTTCTCTCACTCAATCACACACTCTCCTTTCTCCTCCCTGATCATATTTTACACTCGCACTATACACCTCTACTCGTTCTGATCATGTTCCTGCTCTTGGTCTCACACACCCTCCCCCTGCGTCAGAGCAGAATTTCCTAGGCTGCCAATGCGGAGCTTAGGAAGAGATGAGGGGAAAGGAGAGCTGTAACAGTGGTAGTGCTGTACTGGGCTCTGACGTGCCGCTCTGCACTGCGCTGAGCTGCTCCACTCCGTTTTCCTGGATTATTAGCACACAGACAGCCTGCAGACATCAGTCTACACCAGGCTCTGCAAGGCACCGGAGGGAGGCAGAGTAGGGCTAGATTGGGCTGTTGCACTGGACTCAACTGGACTGCACTGGACTAGGTCTCTACCATACTGGACTGGACTGGGTTACTGCACTGGACTAGGTCTGCACCATACTGGACTGGACTGGGTTACTGCACTGGACTAGGTCTCTACCATACTGGACTGGACTGGGTTACTGCACTGGACTAGGTCTGCACCATACTGGACTGGACTGGGTTACTGCACTGGACTAGGTCTCTACCATACCATACTGGACTGGACTGGGTTACTGCACTGGACTAGGTCTGCACCATACTGGACTGGACTGGGTTACTGCACTGGACTAGGTCTCTACCATACTGGACTGGACTGGGTTACTGCACTGGACTAGGTCTGCACAATACTGGACTGGACTGGGTTACTGCACTGGACTAGGTCTGCACCATACTGGACTGGGCTGTACCCAACTGTTCTACAGGGCTTTGTCGTATCGAGCTGGACCAGACTGGGCTGCATTGGACCAGGCTGCATCTGGCTTACAGGGCCGTACCGTACCGGGGTGGCTAAAGCTGGGAAAGACTACTGGAAAATAAGGAACCCCCCTTCACTCTCCCCCATCCCTCCTTCTTTCTCTCTGTCACGCCTTCTTAGCAGCACCTCTCAGTGCTCTCCAGCAGAAGAACAGAACCCGACCTGAACGCATCCATCCATCCGTCAACCGGAGGAAGAGAGAGACAGAAAGAAAAAAAGTGAGGAGTCTTTTTGCAGAAAATACATTTATTTTTGTTCAGTAAAAAAACCTAAAAGTGGACTAGGGGAACGATTTTGGATTGGAGATTTGCCTGGTTGTTTAGCTTTTCACATTTTAGCAGACTGCTGTGGACGGCCACTAGCTGTTCCAGACTGTTACTGGCTGTTATCTACGGTCTCCAGTGCTTGTGGACTGTGGCGCACGGTCGTCCAGGTTGACTGACGGTCGTATACCGCATTCGGTTGTTTCTGGTGGTGGTGGGGGTGTACCCGGGGCGGGTATGGCCCAGCAGGCTGGTGTTGGGGTGGGGGTTGACACCCTGGCAGTGCCCCCCATGGCTAAACATATCGGTCTGAACGAGGACCTGGTGAAAATCCTGAGAGAGAATCTGCTTCAGCCAGAGAGGACCCGTGGCCACCGCCGTTCACCGTCCTCCATCTCCCCCCGCCTCTCCCCCCGGAACTCTCCACGCCTGCTCCGCCGCATGATGATCAACAACAGCAACCACAAAAAAAGGAGGTTCACCGTCGCACACACATGGTGAGGGAATGGAGGCACAGCAGAAGGGCTAGTAGATCTGCTGTTATGCTTATGGACTTGAAAGGGTGTGTGTGTGTGTGTGTGTGTGTGTGTGTGTGTGTGTGTGTGTGTGTGTGTGTGTGTGTGTGTGTGTGTGTTCACACTGTACCCAACCTTCAAGGGTGAAAACACTGTGTATGTGTGTGTGTCTTATGCTAATGCACAACTTTAAAGGGCTTGTGTGTAGGAAACGTACTCTGTTTGGGTGTGAGACTAGATAAGCTGTTTGAGTATTAAGTTATCTTCCTTGTTGGTTCTTTGTTTTAAATGTGCATGGCCAGACACACTGAATGTGTGTGTGCCTGTGTATGTTTGTGCGTGTATGTTGTCAGCAGTTATAAACAGAACGGTCAGCTGATGATTAAGGTGAGTTGTCCCACACAGCTGTTTAGTAGTAAACCGTTTCTCACCTTGTCAACATAATTGCTGTTACAAGTCATAACATCCATGTCACTGTGTGTTTGTGCGTGTGTGTGTGTGTTTGCGTGTGTTTGTGTGTGTGTGTGTGCGCGAGCGCGAGAGAGAGATTGTGAATTGGGGGAATACAGTAAAAAGAGTGAATAAAAATGTGTTTTGTTATTAAAGAACCTGGCTGACAGATGGCTTTACGTTTTAGCCAACTCCCCTGTCCTGCCATAGCCTACATGTTATAAACAATGCTATTCACCTTCATGTTTTTGATACGTCTCCTCTTCCATCACCTAGTGGGTGTGGAGCTGCAGTTGCTGAATAAATTAGTGTCCTATCTATCCCTGTCTGCCTCCCACGCCATTTACCATCCCATCATCCCTCCCTCCTCTCTCTTCTCTTTCTCCCCCATTCCCCCTCTCATCCATGGAACCTCTCCAAGCCATCTTTTATGTGATTAAAATCCCATATATTCCACATTTCAGCATCCTTTCCCATGTTCATCCTATCTTTTTCTTCACCATATCCCCCGCCTCTTCATTCCCCTTCTCTCCTCTTCCTTTTCCATCCTGAACCCCCCCACCCTCTCTTCTCCCGTTCCTCCCCATCTCTGCTCTCTCTTCCTTGTTTTCTAAATGTGAATAAACTAATTAAGAGATGAGTGGTATTTGGTAGCTCTAGCCAGGCTTTGCTAATGCGTTCCTCAGCTTTTCCCCATCTTGAGAGAGAATTAATTAATCCTGCCTTCATCCATTTGGTTACCTATCATATTTTAAAGGCCTCACCCAAAATGACCCCCCCCAGTGGTCTCCCAAACTCATCACTACAATGCTAGTTTTAGAGTCCATGTTTTTTTGCAATGGTAAAAGTGTTTGCTCTAAATAGTCTGCAATCAGCCATTCTGCAATAATATATTGCTGTCATTAAATGTGATGAACATCAATGTCCTCTGAATTACTCCAACGCTTCTGCTAATTATATGAAACATTTGCATAACAAACATATGTGTTGATGATCATTAATGTCCTCTGCATGAACTTAATCAATACAGTAGTGATTTTGTTAATTATGCAACGCTTGATGTTAGAGTCACAGGCAATAGATAATACTCAAAAATCATTGTGGACCATATGCCTACTCAGGCTGCTGAGATCATGGGGATGAGGAAACCAGTGATGTTCCATGAGAAAGAAACCATTCAATAGATATTGAATTGGAGATGGTACTCATCAATGGTTCTGATCCATATAGTATAGGTGCAGTTGAAACTGAGAGGATTCTGGTCTGTTCTCCCAGATTGAGTTGATACTGAGATGATTCTGGTCTGTTCTCCCAGATTGAGTTGATACTGAGATGATTCTGGTCTGTTCTCCCAGATTGAGTTGATACTGAGATGATTCTGGTCTGTTCTCCCAGATTGAGTTGATACTGAGATGATTCTGGTCTGTTCTCCCAGATTGAGTTGATACTGAGATGATTCTGGTCTGTTCTCCCAGATTGAGTTGATACTGAGATGATTCCTGTCTGTACTCACAAATTGAGATGATTCCTGTCTGTACTTCCAGATTGAGATGATTCCTGTCTGTACTTCCAGATTGAGATGATTCCTGTCTGTACTCTCAGATTGAGATGATTCCTGTCTGTACTCCCAGATTGAGACGATTCCTGTCTGTTCTCTCAGATTGAGATGATTCCTGTCTGTACTCTCAGATTGAGATGATTCCTGTCCGTACTCTCAGATTGAGATGATTCCTGTCTGTACTCTCAGATTGAGATGATTCCTGTCTGTACTCCCAGATTGAGATGATTCCTGTCTGTTCTCTCAGATTGAGATGATTCCTGTCTGTACTTCCAGAATGAGATGATTCCTGTATATTATCTCATATTGAGATGATTTCTGTCTGTGCTTCCAGATTGAGATGATTCCTGTCTGTACTTCCAGATTGAGATGATTCCTGTCTGTACTCTCAGATTGAGATGATTCCTGTCTGTACTTCCAGAATGAGATAATTCCTGTCTGTACTCCCAGATTTAGATGATTTCTGTCTGTTCTCTCAGATGTAGATGATTCCTGTCTGTACTCTCAGATTGAGATGAGTCCTGTCTGTACTCCCAGAATGAGATGATTCCTGTCTGTATTCTCAGATTGAGATGATTCCTGTCTGTACTCTCAGATTGAGATGATTGCTGTCTGTACTCCCAGATTGAGATGATTCCTGTCTATTATCTCATATTGAGATGATTCCTGTCTGTGCTTCCAGATTGAGATGATTCCTGTCTGTACTCTCAGATTGAAGTAATTCCTGTCTGTACTCTCAGATTGAGATGATTCCTGTCTGTACTCCCAGATTGAGATGATTCCTGTCTGTTCTCTCAGATTGAGACGATTCCTGTCTGTACTCTCAGATTGAGATGATTCCTGTCTGTACTCCCAGATTGAGATGATTCCTGTCTGTATTCTCAGATTGAGATCATTCCTGTCTGTACTCTCAGATTGAGATGATTGCTGTCTGTACTCCCAGATTGAGATGATTCCTGTCTATTATCTCATATTGAGATGATTCCTGTCTGTGCTTCCAGATTGAGATGATTCCTGTCTGTACTCTCAGATTGAAGTAATTCCTGTCCGTACTCTCAGATTGAGATGATTCCTGTCGGTACTCTCAGATTGAGATGGTTCCTGTCTGTACTCCCAGATTGAGATGATTCCTGTCTGTTCTCTCAGATTGAGATGATTCCTGTCTGTACTTCCAGATTGAGATGAATCCTGTCCGTACTCTCAGATTGAGATAATTCCTGTCTGTACTCTCAGATTGAGATGATTCCTGTCTGTACTCTCAGATTGAGATGATTCCTGTCTGTACTCCCAGATTGAGATGATTCCTGTCTGTACTCTCAGATTGAGATGATTCCTGTCTGTACTCCCAGATTGAGATGATTCCTGTCTGTTCTCTCAGATTGAGATGATTCCTGTCTGTACTTCCAGATTGAGATGATTCCTGTCCGTACTCTCAGATTGAGATGATTCCTGTCTGTACTCTCAGATTGAGATGATTCATGTCTGTTCTCTCAGATTGAGATGATTCCTATCTGTATTCTCAGATTGAGATGATTCCTGTCTGTACTCCCAGATTGAGACAATTCATGTCTGTTCTCTCATATTGAGATGAATCCTGTCTGTACTTCCAGATTGAGATGATTCCTGTCTGTTCTCTCAGATTGAGATGATTCTTGTCTGTACTCCCAGATTGAGATGATTCCTGTCTATTATCTCATATTGAGATGATTCCTGTCTGTATTCTCAGATTGAGATGATTTCTGTCTGTACTCACAGATTAAGATGATTCCTGTCTGTTCTCTCAGATTAAGATGATATCACGCCTGCTGTGATGTGACAAGAACCCTCTCCAGCCACAAGACAAACAATCTCAGCTCCTCAAAGATAAATGACTTTGATTCAAAATGGCCTTGAAATGTGTGGTGTGTGTGTGTGTATTCATGTCCGTACATTTGTATTCATGCGTAAAAATGTGTGTGTCTGCTTGGGCTGAGTGTGTGTGTGTGTGTGTGTGTGTGTGTGTGTGTGTGTGTGTGTGTGTGTGTGTGTGTGTGTGTGTGTGTGTGTGTGTGTGTGTGTGTGTGTGTGTGTGTGTGTGTGTGTGTGTGTGTGTGTATACAGTAGAATGTTGTGTGCGTGTCTGCTTGGGCATGTGTGCGTTTATGTGTGTGTACACAGTAGAATGTTGTGTGTGTGTCTGCTTGGGCATGTGTGCGATGATGTGTGTACAGTAGAATGTTGTGTGTCTGTGTGTCTGTTCGAGCATGTGTGCGATTGTGTGTGTATACAGTATAATGTTGTGTGTGTGTCTCCTTGGGCATGTGTGTATACAGTAGAATGTCGTGTGTGTGTCTGTTTGGGCATGTGTGCGATTGTGTGTGTATACAGTAGAATGTCAGGTTGAGAGGAGTGTGAGTAAGGTGCCGCGAGCAGCAATTGCTCACAAGTCACGACTCAGGATTCTGACTGATATGGAGAGAGACAGAAAGAGAGAGTGGGGAAGAAGAGAGAGAGTGTGAGGTAGAGGAGTGAGAGAGAGGAGGGAGAGAGTGAGAGAGAAGAGAGGGAGAGAGTGTTATTGTTGTGTAGCATGGAGTTGTGTCATGGTGTGTGAGAAATAACAGAATAATAATACTACTATTTCTCTTTCCTGGGCCTTAGTCACAGAGATGTATTGCTCTTACTAAAAGGGATGGAAATAATTGCCGTGATGAAAAGTGAATGGATTTTTTTTTACTAAACTCATTTCAAAGCCACATTGTTACTGTGCTGCGGTTACATTTGGAATTTGAATATGCTATTTGACTTTACTCAATAAACTGCAAATATAAAAGGTACAGTGAAAAGAAAGAAGGGATTTCGACGATTGTATGGAGGGCATAAAAACTGTATTCGGATATTATTCAGACCCCTTGACTTTTTCCACATTTTGTTATGTTACAGCCTTATTCTAACATTGATTAAATCATTTTACCCCTCATCAATCTACTCACAATACCCCACAATTAATTTAGTCTAATTTCTACAAATGGAAAAACTGAAATTTCACATTTACATAAGTATTCAGACCCTTTACTCAGTACTTTGTTGAAGTACCTATGGCAGCGATTACAGCCTTGAGTTTTCTTGGGTATGACGCTACAAGCTTTCCACATCTGTATTTGGGGAGTTTCTCCCAATCTTCTCTGCACATCCTCTCAAGCTCTGTCAGGTTGGATGGGGTGTCACGACTTCTGCCGAAGTCGTTGCCTCCTTGTTCGGGCGGTGCTCGGCGTTCGACGTCACCGGTCTTCTAGCCATCATTGATCCTTTTTTCATTTTCCATTGGTTTTGTCTTGTCTTCCCACACACCTGTTTTCATTCCCATTCATTACCTGTTGTGTATTTAACCCTCTGTTTCCCCTCATGTCTTTGTCAGAGATTGTTTATGGTCAGTGTAGTGTTGTTTGTTGTATAGGTGCGCGTCGGGTCTTCGTACCCATATTTTGTTTATGTTCTTTTCCTGTTTAGTGTTATGGAGCATGTTACTAGGACATTATTAAAAGACTCCATTTTACACTCCGTTTGACTCTCCTGCGCCTGACTTCCCTGCCACATATACACATATGCCTGACATGGGGAGTGTTGCTGCAAAGCTATTTTCAGGGCTCTCCAGAGATGTTCGATCAGGTTCAAGTCTGGGCTATGGCTGGGCCACTCAAGGACATTCAGAGACTTGTCCCAAAGCCACTCCTGTGTGCTTAGGGTTGTTGTCCTGTTGGAAGGTAAACCTTCGCCCCAGTCTGAGGTCCTGAGTGCTCTGGAGCAGGTTTTCATCAAGGATCTCTCTGTACTTTGCGCCATTCATCTTTTCCTCGATCCTGACTAGTCTCCCAGTCCATGCTGCATCCCTACAGCATGATGCTGCCACCACCATGCTTCACCGTAGGCCTTGGTCACGTCCCTGACCAAGGACCTTCTCCTCCGATTGCTCAGTTTGGCCGGGCGGCCATCTCTAGGAAGAGTCTTGGTGGTTTCAAACTTCTTCCATTTTTAAGAATGATGGAAGCCACTGTGTTCTTGGGGACCTTCAATGCTGTAGAAATGTTTTGGTACCCTTCCCCAGATATGTGCCTCTCGGAGCTTTATGGACAATTCCTTTGACCTCATGGCTTGGTTTTTGCTCTGACATGCACTGTCAACTGTGGGACCTTATAAAGATAGGTGTGTGCCTTTCCAAATCATGTAGATTGATAAGGGGAAGAGAAAACAAATCCATAGAATAAGGCTGTAACGTAACAAAATGTGGTCTGAATACTTTCTGAATGCCCTGTAGGTAGTAAGGATAAATGTGTGTACCCCATAAGTAGAGTTGCAAAATTCCAGTAATTTTCCCACATTCTTAGAAAAAAGGTGCTATCTAGAAACAAAGGGTTCTTCGGCTGACCCCATAGGAGAGCCCTTTGAAGAACAATTTTTGGTTCCAGGTAGTACCCTTTTGAGTTCCATGTAGAACCCTTTACACAGAAGGTTTCTACATGGAACGCAAAAGAGTTCTACCTGGAACCAAATTTAACAACCGAAATTACCCTTTTGGAACCTTTTTTCTAAGAGTGCAGAATTTCCATTTTTTTCCAGAAATCCTGTGTGGAGGACAAAACCAGTGATAGACTGTAGAGTGACAGAAAGGCAAAGCCCAGACCCTGTGAGTGACTCTTATCATCAGTAATACTGAAGACTGAAGTCCATTTACTCTCAATCAGCCTCTCATGGTTTTATAGCTCCAGAGAAGAGCAGGGAAGCTGGGCAGCATTAAATCTGATGACTTACAACATGTAGGCTCCACTACACACTTCATTAACACTACTATCTCTCTCTCTCTCTCTCTCTCTCTCTCTCTCTCTCTCTCTCTCTCTCTCTCTCTCTCTCTCTCTCTCTCTCTCTCTCACTCACTCACTCACTCACTCACTCACTCACTCACTCACTCACTCACTCACTCACTCACTCACTCACTCACTCACTCACTCACTCACTCACTCACTCACTCACTCACTCACTCACTCACTCACTCACTCACTCACTCACTCACTCACTCACTCACTCACTCACTCACTCACTCACTCACTCACTCACTCACTCACTCACTCACTCACTCACTCACCACCACCACTCACTCACTCAAACTCAACCACTCACTCACTCACTCACTCACTCTCTCTCTATTTCTCACTCTCTCTCTCTTTCTCACTCTCTCTCTCTTTCTCACTCTCTCTCTCTCTCTCTCTCTCTCTCTCTTTCTCACTCTCTCTCTCTTCCTCTCTCCTTCTTTCTTTCTCTCTCTCAAATCAAATCAAATGTATTTATATAGCCCTTCGTACATCAGCTGATATCTCAAAGTGCTGCACAGAAACCCAGCCTAAAACCCCAAACAGCAAGCAATGCAGGTGTAGAAGCACGTGGCTAGGAAAAACTCCCTAGAAAGGCCAAAACCTAGGAAGAAACCTAGAGAGGAACCAGGCTATGTGGGGTGGCCAGTCCTCTTCTGGCTGTGCCGGGTGGAGATTATAACAGAACATGGCCAAGATGTTAAAATGTTCATAAATGACCAGCATGGTCGAATAATAATAAGGCAGAACAATTGAAACTGGAGCAGCAGCACGGCCAGATGGACTGGGGACAGCAAGGAGTCATCATGTCAGGTAGTCCTGGGGCATGGTCCTAGGGCTCAGCTCCTCCGAGAGAGAGAAAGAAAGAGAGAATTAGAGAGAGCATATGTGGGGTGGCCAGTCCTCTTCTGGCTGTGCCGGGTGGAGATTATAACAGAACATGGCCAAGATGTTCAAATGTTCATAAATGACCAGCATGGTCGAATAATAATAAGGCAGAACAGTTGAAACTGGAGTAGTCCTGGGGCATGGTCCTAGGGCTCCGGTCCTCCGAGAGAGAGAAAGAAAGAGAGAAGGAGAGAATTAGAGAACGCACACGTAGATTCACACAGGACACCGAATAGGACAGGAGAAGTACTCCAGATATAACAAACTGACCCTAGCCCCCGACACATAAACTACTGCAGCATAAATACTGGAGGCTGAGACAGGAGGGGTTCAGGAGACACTGTGGCCCCATCCGATGACACCCCCTGTCTCTCTCTCTCTCTCTCTCTCTCTCTCTCTCTCTCTCTCTCTTTTCTCTCTCTCTCTCTTGTTTTCTCTCATTCTCTTTCTCTCATTCTCTCTCTCTTTCTCTCTCTCTCTCTCTCTCTTTCTCTCTTTCTCTCTCTCTTTCTCTCTCTCTATCTCTCTCTTTCTCTCTCTCTTTCTCTCTCTTTCTCTCTCTCTCTCTCTCTCTGCTCATATAAAGCTCCTATGGGTGGAAGATGGAAGAGACTATGAATATACACAGCATAGTATTCATAGTGGTTGTGTCGTTTTGTTACTAATCCTTGAATCTGCACTATTCTTCAAGTAAATGTGTTTTTGTAAAATGTTCTGTGGAAATTGTTAAAAGTAATCCTTGTGCATAGATTTGTATGGTTTGTTTAACTTTGCAATCGTTGTTTTTTGTTTGGCATACATTTTAAAGTGAAAAATCTAAATCATAGTATTCTCTTTGGAATTTCCCATTGAAAGCATATTCCAATCTTCACCTGCATAGAGGGTGTGTGCATATTTCTGGCATACTGTAGGTTAGTAGCACCAAACTCAGCTTAATGTTCTTAAAGTAATGATGGACTGTCATTTCTCTTTGCTTATTTGAGCTGTTCTTGCCATAATATGGACTTGGTGTTTTATAAAATCAAATATCTTCTGTATATCAACCCTACCTTGTCATAACACAACTCAAACGCATTAAGAAGGAAAGAAATTCCACAAATGAACTTTTAACAAGGCACGCCTGTTAATTGAAATGCATTCCAGGTGACTACCTCATGAAGCTGGTTGAGAGAATGCCAAGAGTGTGCAAAGCTGTCATCAAGGCAAAGGGTGGCTACTTTGAAGAATCTCAAATATAAAATATATTTTGGTTTGTTTAACACTTTTTTGGTTACTGAATGACTCCATATGTGTTATTTCATAGTGTTGATGTCTTCACAATTATTCTACAATGTAGAAAATAGTACAAATAAAGAAAAACTCTTGAATGAGTAGGTGTGTCCAAACTTTTGACTGGTTCATCAAATGGTGGGTGGACAGTGCACTGTTTATAGATGCTGGAAGTGATTTGTTTGACAATCAGATGAAAAAATATATATCTGGTTGTGTTCATGCCTCATGAGAAGGTAACACATTTTTACAGTTACAGTAAATAATGTCTTTACTATTCGGCCCATACAAAATACTTGTGCTAGTGCACACATACTGTACTTTCACCCCTGGTTATACTCAACGGTCTCTTGTGACATTCCTTTGTCTCCTTATTAACTATTAGGGTATCCAGGTAGTTTGACTGTGCTATTACTCTCATTTACAGCAACACCCTGGGGCGAGATGGTTACATTTCTATGCATTTTGTGTTTTGCTATTTACTATTTACTTTAAGAAACATAATGGCCAACTAGTGACCCTGTGACAGGAAATCCATCTCCTAAACCACTGACTCACTCATTATATCCTCAGTAAATGGCACACCAAGAGTGTGTTTGTGTCTCTCTAAAGGTCATGTCGCTCAAATATAGCCTCAAATGGGTTTCCATTTCCCATTTCACCAAATAGGAGTCTTTTGAACACTAGAACTGATCCAGTCGAAGGCTTATTCGCCACTCGGCTTAACTGAAAAGAGACAAAAGCTCACAGGACCTCATTTAAGACACGAAGGTCAGTCAATCTGGAAAATATCAAGAACTTTGAAAGTTTCTTCAAGTGCAGTCACAAAAACCATCAAGCGCTATGATGAAACTGATTCTCATGAGGACCGCCACAGGAGAGGAAGACCCGGAGTTACCTCTGCTGCAGAGTGTCATATACGTGTGTATAGGTGGCAGGGAAGTCAGGCGCAGGAGAATCGAACTTGGTAAAATGGAGTAGATTAATAACTTAAAAACATGGCTCCAAAACCATGACAATAATCAAAACAAAGAGGACCCGTCGCGCACCAACACAAACACGATAAATGAACAACAAACAATCTCTGACAAGGACATGAGGGGAAACAGAGGGTTAAATACACAACAGGTAATGAATGGGATTGGAACCAGGTGTGTAGGAAGACGACAAAACCAATGGAAAATGAAAAAATGAATCAATGATGGCAAGAAGACCGGTGAGCACCGCCCGAACAAGGAGAGGCATCGACTTTGCAGAGCGATCCGGATGGAGACGGTGGAATTCTCGCAGCAGGGAAGGATCTAACACGCCCTCCACCGGAACCCAGCATCTCTCCTCCGGACCGTACCCCTCCCAGTCCACGAGGTACTGTAGGCCCCTCGCCTGACATCTCGATTCCAGGATGGATCGAACGGAGTACGCTGGGGCCCCCTCTATGTCCAGAGGGGGTGGAGGAACCTCCCGCACCTCAGCCTCCTGGAGCGGGCCAGCCACCACCGGCATGAGGAGAGACACATGGAACGAGGGTTAATGCGGTAATTGGGGGGAAGCTGTAACCTATAACATACCTTGTTCACTCTCCTCAGGACTTTAAACGGCCCCACAAACTGCGGACCCAGCTTCCGGCAGAGCAGGCGGAGGGGTAGGTTTCGGGTCGAGAGCCAGACCCTGTCCCCTGGTGCGAACACATGCGCCGGAACCAATTGTCCAACCTTAGGAGCCTCGGTCTGACTCTGATGCCAAGGAGCCAGAACCGACTGATACCCTAATACACATTGAAAGGGAGAAAGGTCAGTGGAGGAGTGGCGGAGCGAGTTCTGGGCCATCTCTGCCCAGGCCACGAATGCCTCCCACTCCCCACATCCTGGTTAACTCTCTCCACCTGCCCATTACTCTCGGGATGAAAACCTGAGGTAAGACTGACGAAGACCCCCAGACGCTCCATGAACGCCTTCCAGACCCTTGACGTGAACTGGGGACCCCGATCAGACACTATATCCTCAGGCACCCCTATAGTGCCGGAAGATGTGTGTAAACAGGGCCTCCGCAGTTTGTAGGGCCGTAGGGAGACCGGGAAAAGGGAGGAGACAACAAGACTTAGAAAAACAATCCACATCGACTACGATCGTGGGGTTACCCTGTGAAGTTGGAAGATCGGTTAGGAAATCCACCGACAGGTGCGAACACGGCCGTTGTGGAACGGGTAAGGGTTGTAACTTACCTCTGGACGGGTGTCTAGGAGCCTTGCACTGGGCACACACTGAGCAGGAGGAAACATAAACCCTCACGTCCTTAACTACCAGTACCTCCATCAAGACAGCGCACCGTCCGACCGATCCCAGGATGACCAGAGGAGAGTGACATGTGGGCCCAATAGATCACTCGGTCGCAGACAGCAGACGGAATGTACAGACACCCAGCTGGACACTGAGGGGGAGCGGGCTCTACACGTGACGCCCGCTCAATGTCCGTGTCCAGCTCCCACACTACCGCCGCCAGCAAACAAGAGGCTGGGAGTATGGGAGTGGGATCCATGGGCCGCCGGGACATTGCGTCTGCCGTAACGTTCTGGGAGCCTGGTCTGTAAGAGAGGGTAAACACAAAATGGGTGAAAAACATGGCCCTCCTTGCCTGGTGAGTATTCAGTCTCCTCGCCTCCCGGATCTACTCCAGATTGAGATGGTCAGTCCAGATGAGAAAAGGATGTTTAGCCCCCTCAAGCCAATGTCTCCATGCCTTCAAAGCCTTGACGTCAGCCAACAGCTCCCGCTACCCCACATCATAGTTCCGCTCCGCCGGGCTGAGCTTCTTCGAAAAGAAGGCACAGGGGCGGAGCTTCAGTGTCGTACCCGAGCACTGAGAGAGCACAGCTCCTATCCCGGCCTCGGATGCGTCTACCGCCACTATGAACGCCAAAGAGGGATCCGGATGAATCAACACAGGAGCCGAGGTAAACAGAGTCTTCGGGTGCCTAAAAGCCCTGTTCGCCTCAGCTGACCACTGCAAGCGCACCGGTCCCCCCTTTAGCAGTGAGGTAATGGGAGCAGCTACCTGACCAAAACCATGGATAAACCTCTGGAAGTAGTTGGCAAACCCTAAGAATTGCTGCACCTCCTTCACCGCTGTGGGAGTTGGCCAAATATACACGGCTGCAATGCGGTCACTCTCCATCTCCACTCCTGACGTGGAAATACGATGCCCTAGGAAGGAGACGGATTGTTGAAAGAACAGGCATTTCTCAGCCTTGACGTACAGGTCATGCTCCAACAGGCGACCAGGCACATTGCACACCAGGGAAAAAATGCTTGGCGAGTGTAGCAGAGTATATCAGAATGTCATCGATATACACCACTACACCCTGCCCGTGCAGGTCTCTGATAATCTCATCTACAAAGGATTGGAAGACTGACAGAGCATTCATCAACTTGTACGGCATGACGAGGTACTCACAATGCTCCGAGGTGGTACTAAATGCCTTCTTCCACTCTTCTCCCTTCCAGATACGCACCAGATTATATGCACTCCTGAGATCCAGTTTAGTGAAGAAGCGTGCCCCGTGCATGGACTCAATCGCCGTAGCGATAAGAGATAGCGGGTAACTGTACCTCACCGTGATTTGATTGAGACCTCGATAATCAATATACGGTCGAGACGGGTGAAGTGGAGGACCGAATGTACCCCTGACGCAGGGATTCGGAGACATATCTCTCCATAGCCAGCGTCTTCGCTTGCGACAGGGGATACACATGACTCCTGGGAAGTGCAGCGTCTACCAGGAGATTTATCGCACAATCCCCCCCGTCGATGGGGTGGTAATTAAGTTGCTTTCTTTTTACAGAAAGCGAGAGCCAAATCGGCATATTCTGGGGGAATGCGCACGGTGGAGACCTGACTTTCCACCGTAGTAGTGTAACGGATGTGAAACGGCTATCTTAGTTAGCGGTGTGCGCTAAATAGCGTTTCAATCGGTTACGTCACTTGCTCTGAGACCTTGAAGTAGTAGTTCCCCTTGCTCTGCAAGGGCCGTGGCTCTTGTGGAGCGATGGGTAACGATGCTTCGTGGATGACTGTTGTTGATGTGTGCAGAGGGTCCCTGGTTCGCGCCCTGGTATGGGCGAGGGGACGGTTTAAAAGTATACTGTTACAGTAGCACCAACGGACACCCCTAAACACCTACCTGAGCACTCTCGTGACCACCCCGCGAGAGCCCTCTGTGGCCAAGAAACAGTGGGGTTATGACAAGCTAACCAGGGTAGTCCCAGCACCACGGGATACGCAGGAGAATCAATAAGAAAAAGACTGATCTTTTCCGTGTGACCCCCCCTGCGTTACCATACTCAAAGGAGCGGTGCCCTCCCTGATAAACCCTGACCTTAATGGTGAACCGGAAAAGGTACATCCACAGGAACAATGGGGATCCCTAAACTATGAGCAACACTTTATTAATGTAAATCCCCACCACGCCTGAATCTACTAGCGCCTTATGCTGGGAACGCGGGGGAAAAAAGTGCCGGAAACAAACATATGTGCAACAGAGGGCTCTGGGTGAGAATGGTGCCTTCTCACCTGGGGTGACACAAGAGTGCCCTGCCTGCTGCCTCGATTCCCCGAGGAACCAACCCGGCACCGACCAGCAGTGTGACCTCTGCGACCACATATGGTGCACGAGCGGGAACCCCCTCCGGTCTCCCTACGCACCGTCCCTCCCAGCTCCATGGGTATCGGAGACGGGGTGCGGGAGGCTGGAACAATCAGATCTGGCCGTCCGCGAGTAGCCAGCAGGTTGTCCAGCCGGATGGACAGGTCCATCAGCTGGTCGAAGGCGAGGGTGGTGTCTCTGCAGGCCAGCTCCCGACGGACGTCCTCGTGTAGACTACAGCGGTAATGGTCGATTAGGGCCCTGTTGCTCCATCCAGTGCCGGCAGCCAGGGTCCTAAACTCCAGAGCAAACTCCTGGGCGCTCCTCTTCTCCTGTCTCTGGTAGAGGCACTCACCTCAAAATGGTCCAACGCCGCATCTACCTCTCCACACACAGCGCTGGCCCACTCCAGGGCTTTCCCGGCGAGGCACGAAACGAGGGCGAAACTCTTCTCACGGTCTGATGGAGCTGGGTGGACCGTGGCCAGGTAAAGGCTTGTTGGAGGTTGAAACCCTGGCAGTTGGCAGCACCTCCGTCGTACCCCCGTGTCATTGATCGACGGATCCCACTGTGTTCAGGCGGGAAAGGGGCGCTCAGGCCCTCAGACCCCGGTTGTGCTGGTGGAGGCGCTGGAAAACTCCATGGCCGGGGTACCTTCTCCTGCTGACCTCATATATTGGTCAGAGATTCTGTCATATACGTGTGTATAGGTGGCAGAGAAGTCAGGCGCAGGAGAATCGAACTTGATAAAATGGAGTAGTTTAATAACTTAAAAACATGGCTCCAAAACCATGACAATAATCAAAACAAAGTGGGTACGAGGGCCCGTCGCGCACCAACACAAACAACACTATAAATGAACAACGAACAATCTCTGACAAGGACATGAGGGAAAACAGAGGGTTAAATACACAACAGGTAATGAATGGGATTGGAACCAGGTGTGTAGGAAGACAAGACAAAACCGTGACACAGAGGATAAGTTCATTAGAGTTACCACCTCAGAAATTGCAGCCCAAATAAATGCTTCACACATCTCAACATCAATTGTGCTCCATCAAATGACCTCAACCCAATTGAGATGCATTTTGGATGAGTTGGACTGCTGAGTGAAGGAAAAGCAATAATAATAATAATAATAATATATGCCATTTAGCAGACGCTTTTATCCAAAGCGACTTACAGTCATGTGTGCATACATTCTACGTATGGGTGGTCCCGGGGATTGAACCCACTACCCTGGCGTTACAAGCGCCATGCTCTACCAACTGAGCTACAGAAGGAAGCCAACAAGCCAACAAGTGCTCAGCACATGTGAGAACTCCTTCAAGACTGTTGGGAAAGCATTCCAGGTGAAACTGGTTGAGGGAATGCCAAGAGTGTGCAAAGCTGTCATCAAGGCAAAGGGTGGGTACTTAGAAGAATGTAAAATATAAAATATATATTTATTTGTTTAACACATCTTTGGTTACGACATGATTCCATATGTGTTATTTCATAGTTTTGATGTCTTCACTATTATTCTACAATGTAGAAAATAGTAAAATAAAGAAAAACCCTTGAATGAGTAGGTGTGTCTAAACTTTTGACTGGTACTGCCCCACCATCCCTTAATGACAGGTCGCCACTGACTCAGATTCAGTTTTCGAAATTCAGATTCAAAACCAGAGACAACATCCTGGTACTTTGCCAGCCAGGAAAGGCAGAGGACATTCAGTGATTATCATTGAGCATACTTTTAGCCAGTTGATTGATGTATCAACTACTGTCCGCGCTCATCTTGGTCCCGGCCAGTCATCGCTGCCATTTTGGAGCGTATACCATCAATTTTCAAGTCCATTCACTACTTTCTCATGCAGCAATCAGGCTCCTACAATTGTCTTGCCATCTTTGTTTTACTGCGATGGGCTCATGCTTTACCGATACACCATACCGGCACTATTTATTTTGCCGGTGCTCTGTACCAGACCATACTGGCTTATTTTCACCCCATGTGTATAACCCCCATGTGTATGTTGAGGACATATAAGATGGCTTGATAACTTGTTTCTGTAATGTTCTCTCTACACTCTTAGAAAAAGGTGACATTTATGTTCTTCGGCTGTCGCCATAGGAGAACCCTTTGAAGAACCGTTGTTTTGCTTCCATTTAGAACTCTTTTGGGTTCCATGTAGAACCCTTTCTACAGAGGGTTCTACATGGAACCGTAAAGGGTTCGACCTGGAAGCAAAGAAAGTTTTATTTGGAACCAAAAAGGGTTCTCCTATGGGGACAGCCGAATAACCCTTTTGGAATGTAGGTAAGTCATTTAGAGTCATTTAGAGCGATTGAAATCCATCTGTTGAATGGCAATAATTTCTCACTTCCATTCTCCAAAGACAGAATGGCTACCATGGTTTCATCCATATGAGGTGGTGTGTGTGTGAGAGAGAGAGATCAAGAAAGAGTGATATGGCTGTCAGCGGCATGGGGAGGTTGGCTATGCTCTTACTCATCTAATCTGAACTGAGACCTGCTTCTCAGAATGACGAGGAGGTTAATTGCTGATGAGTGCTGCCTTGACAGCCTTATGCCATCCATTTATTAATTCTGACATGGAGGATGGGGTCTTCCTGGGGCATACATCTTTAAACCTACATTATACATTTAAAGAAATGTTATTAATATAATTGTCATTTTTGGGGGATGGCGGCATATAGTGAAAACACTGCACAGACACATACACAATCCTCTGCTTCTGCCTAGGCGGAATCACAGAGCTCGCCTTGAGTGGTCCTCTTGCCTTGGGGAGTAGGGTAGTGGGGACATTGATGATGAGTGGGGACTACAGCAGTTACTAACCCTATCGAGTGGAGGTCAGGTGTTGTACTCAGAGCTGATAAGAGACTGGAGAAGTAGCAGGAGACCAGACAGGTAGAAGTTACAGGAGCAGGAGCAGTAACAGCAACAGGTGAACTAACAGTAACAGGAGCAGTAACAGGTGTAGTACAAGTAACAGGTGAACTAACAGTAACATGAGCAGTAACAGGTGTAGTACAAGTAACACGAACAGTAACAGGTGAACTAACAGTAACAGGAGCAGTAACAGGTGTATTACAAGTAACATGAACAGTAACAGGAGCAGTAACAGGTGAACTAACAGTAACAGGAGCAGTTACAGGTGTAGTACAAGTAACATGAACAGTAACAGGAGCAGTAACAGCAGTAGTAAAAGTAACATGAATAGTATCAGTAACAGTAACAGGAGCAGTAACAAGCAGGTAGGATAACTAACAGTAACAGGAGTAGTAACAGGACAGGAGTAGTAACAGGAGCAGTAACAGTTACAGGAGTAGTAACAACAGGAGATTGGAAAAACTGGAGAACAGACAGGTAGAAGTTACAGGTGCAGTAACAGGAGAAGTAACAGTAGTAATAAAAGTAACATGCATAGTAACAGGAGCAATAACAGGAGAGCAGGATAATTTACAGTAACAGGAGTAGTAACATGATTAGTATCAGGAGCAGTAATAGGAGCAATAACAGGAACAGGAGCAGTAACAGTAACATGAGTAGTAACAGGATCAGTAACCGTAACAGGAGCAGTAACATTAACAGGAGCAGTAACCGTAACAAGAGCAGTAACATTAACAGGAGCAGTAGAAATAGCAGGATATTGAAGAAACTAGAGAGGTAGCAGGAGACCAGCCAGGTATAAGATACATGAGCAGGAGCAGTAATAGCAACAGAAACAGTAACAGGAGAACTAACAGTAACAGGAGTGGTAACATGAATAGTAACTAGAGCAGTATCAGTAACAGGAGCAGTAACAGGAGTAGTAACAGGAGCAGTAACAGAGGCAGTAACAGTAACCGTATCAGGAGTAATAAGGAGGAGCAGGAACAGTAATATTAACAGGAGCAGTAACAGTAATTGGAGCAGTAACAGTAATATTAACAGGAGCAGTAACAGTAATAGGAGCAGTTGCTGTAACAGGCGTTGTAACAGTAATAGGAGAAGTAACAGTAAAAGTAACAGGAGTAGCAACAGGAGCAGGAGCAGTAATAGGAGTAGGAGCAGGAGCAGTAGCAGTAACAGGAGCAGTAACAGTAACATTATCAGGAGTAATAGCATATGCAGTAACAGTAAAAGTAATAGGAGTAGTAAGAGTAACAGGAGCAGTAACAGTAGAGGTATCAGGAGCAGTAACAGTAACATTATCAGGAGTAATAACATACGCAGTAACAGTAAAAGTAATAGGAGTAGTAACAGTAACAGGAGCAGTAACAGTAGAGGTATCAGGAGTAGTAACAGGAGCGGTAACAGGAGCAGTAACAGAAGCAGTAACAATAATAGTAGCAGTAACAGCAGCAGTAAAAGGAGTAGAAACAGTAACAGGAGTAATTAAAGTAACATGACTAATAACAGTAACAGTATCAGGAGTAATAACAGGTGCAGTAACCATAACAGGAGCTGTAACAGTAGCAGTTTCAGGAGTAGTTGCAGTATCTGGAGTAATAACAGGTGCAGTAAAAGGAGCAGTAACAGTAGCATGAGTCGTAACAGCAGTAGTTAAAGTAACATGACTAATAACAGTAACAGTATCATTAGTAATAACAGGTGCAGTAACAGTAACCGTAACAGGAGCGTTAACAGTAACAGGAGCAGCAACAGTAACATTATCAGGAGTAATAACAGTTGCAGTAACAGTAACAGTAATAGGAGTAGTAACAGTAACAGGAGCAGTAACATGAGCAGTAACACTAACATGAGCAGTAACAGTAGCACTAACATGAATAGTAACAGGAGCAGTAACAGTAGCAGTGGCAGGAGTAGTAACAGTATCTGGAGTTAAAGCAGGTGCAGTAACAGGAGTAGTAACAGGAGCAGTAACAGTAACAGGAGCTGTAACAGGAGCAGTAACTGTAACCGGAGTAGTAACAGTAACAGGAGTAGTAACAGTAACAGGAGCAATAACAGGAACAGGAGCAGTAACAGTAACAAGAGCAGTAACCGTAACAGGAGCAGTAACCGTAACAGGAGTAGTAACCATACAGGAGCAGTAACAGGAGCAGTAAAATTAACAGGAGTAGCAACAGTAACAGGAGCTGTAGAAGTAGCAGGATATTTGTGAAACTAGAGAGGTAGCAGGAGACCAGACAGGTATAAGTTACATGAGCAGTAGCAAGAGCAGTAACAGCAACAGAAACATTAACGGGAGAACTAACAGTAACAGGAGTAGTAACTGTAACAGTAACAGGAGTAATAACATGAATAGTAACAGGAGCCATAACAGTAACAGGAGCAGTAACATGAGTAGTAACAGGAGCAGTAACAGAGGCAGTAACAGTAACCGTATCAGGAGTAATAACAAGAACAGTCATCGTAACAGGAGCAGGAACAGTAACATGAGCAGTAACAGTAATAGGAGCAGTTACTGTAACAGGAGTTGTAACTGTAACAGGAGTAGTAACATTAACAGGAAAAGTAACAGTAACAGTATCAGGAGTAATAACAGGTGCAGTAACCATAACAGGAGTAGGAACAATAACAGGAGCAGTAACAGTAACAGGAGCAGTAGCAGGAGAGGTATCAGGAGTAGTAACAGTAACAGGAGCAGTACTATGAGCAGTAACAATAACATGAGCAGTAACATTAACAGGAGCTGTACCAGGAGCAGTAGCATGAGTAGTATCATTATCTGGAGTAATAACAGGTGCAGTAAAAGGAGCAGTAACAGTAGCATGAGTCATAACAGGAGTAGTTATAGTAACATGACTAATAACAGTAACAGTGTCAGGAGTCGTAACAGGTGCAGTAACAGGAGCAGTAACAGTAGCATGAGTCATAACAGGAGTAGTTATAGTAACATGACTAATAACAGTAACAGTGTCAGGAGTCGTAACAGGTGCAGTAACCGCAACAGGAGCATTTACAGTAACATGAGCAGTAACAGTAATAGGAGTAGCAGCAGTAACAGGAGCAGTACTAGTAACTGTATTAGGAATAATAGCAGGAGCAGGAACAGGAACAGGAGCAGTAACAATAATTGTAATAGTAGCAGGAGCAGGATCCATAACAAGAGCAGGATCCATAACAAGAGCAGGATCCATAACAGGAGCAGTAACCGTAACAGGAGCAGTAACCATAACAGGAGCAGTAACATTAACAGGAGCAGTAAAATAAACAGGAGTAGTAACAGGAGCAGTTGAAGTAGCAGGAGATTGGAGAAACTAGAGAGGTAACAGGAGCAGGAGGTGTATGTTACAGGAGCAGTAACAGTAACAATAACAGGAGAACTAACAGTAACAGGAGCAATAATAGGAGAACTAACAGTAACAGGAGAACTAACAGTAACAGGATCAGTAACAGGAGCAGTAACAGGAGCACTAACAGTAACATCAGCAGTAACAGGGGAACTAACAGTAACAGGAGCAGTAACAGGAGAACTAACAGTAACAGGAGCAGTAACAGGAGAACTAACAGTAACAGGAGCAGTAACCATAACAGGAGCAGTAACCATAACAGGAGCAATAACCGTAACGGGAGCAGTATCAGTAACAGGAGAGAAAGAGAACTAACAGTAACAGGAGTAGTGTCAGGAACAGTAACAGGAGCAGTAAAAGTAACAGTATTAGTAATAGGAACAGTAACAGTAGCAGTAAAATGAGTAGTAACAGTAACAGGAGCAGTAACAGTAACATGAGCAGTAAACGTAACAGTAGCAGTAATAGGAGCAGTAGCAGTAACAGTAGCAGTAGCAGTAAAAGGAGTAGTAACAGTAACAGGAGTCGTAACAGGAGTAGTGAAAGTAACATGACTAATAACAGTAACAGTATCAGGAGTAATAACAGGTGCAGTAACCATAACAGGAGCAGTAACAGTAACAGGAGTAATAACAGATGCAGTAACAGTAAAAGTAATAGTAGTAGTGACAGTAACATGAACAGTAACAGTAACATTATCACGAGTAATAACAGATGCAGCAACAGTAAAAGTAATAGGAGTGGTAACAGTAGAGGTATCAGGAGTTGTAACAGTAACAGGAGCAGAAACATTAACAAATCAAATCAAATGTATTTATAGAGCCCTTCGTACATCAGCTGATATCTCAAAGTGATGTACAGAAACCCAGCCTAAAACCCCAAACAGCAAGCAATGCATGTGTAGAAGCATGGTGGCTAGGAAAAACTCCCTAGAAAGGCCAAAACCTAGGAAGAAACCTAGAGAGGAACCAGGCTATGTGGGGTGGCCAGTCCTCTTCTGGCTGTGCCGGGTGGAGATTATAACAGAACATGGCCAAGATGTTCAAATGTTCATAAATGACCAGCATGGTCAAATAATAATAATCACAGGCAGAACAGTTGAAACTGGAGCAGCAGCACGGCCAGGTGGACTGGGGACAGCAAGGAGTCATCATGCCCGGTTGTCCTGAGGCATGGTCCTAGGGCTCAGGTCCTCCGAGAGAGAGAGAAAGAAAGAGAGAATTAGAGAGTGCATACTTAAATTCACACAGGACACCAAATAGGACAGGAGAAGTACTCCAGATATAACAAACTGACCCTAGCTCCCCCGACACATAAACTACTGCAGCATAAATACTGGAGGCTGAGACAGGAGGGGTCAGGAGACACTGTGGCCCCATCCGATGACACCCTCGGACAGGGCCAAACAGGAAGGATATAGCCCCACCCACTTTGCCAAAGCACAGCCCCCACACCACTAGAGGGATATCTTCAACCACCAACTTACCATCCTGAGACAAGGCTGAGTATAGCCCACAAAGATCTCCGCCACGGCACAACCCAAGGGGGGGCGCCAACCCAGACAGGAAGATCACATCAGTGACTCAACCCACTCAAGTGACACACCCCTCCTAGGGACGGTATGAAAGAGCCCGAGTAAGCCAGTGACTCAGCCCCTGTAATAGGGTTAGAGGCAGAGAATCCCAGTGGAAAGAGGGGAACCGGCCAGGCAGAGACAGCAAGGGCGGTTTGTTGCTCAAGAGCCTTTCCATTCACCTTCACACTCCTGGGCCAGACTACACTCAATCATATGACCCACTGAAGAGATGAGTCTTCAGTAAAGACTTAAAGGTTGAGACCGAGTTTGCGTCTCTCACATTGTCAGGCAGACCATTCCATAAAAATGGAGCTCTATAGGAGAAAGCCCTGCCTCCAGCTGTTTGCTTAGAAATTCTAGGGACAATTAGGAGGCCTGCGTCTTGTGACTGTAGCGTACATGTAGGTATGTACGGCAGGACCAAATCAGAGAGATAGGTAGAAGCAAGCCCATGTAATGCTTTGTAGGTTAGCAGTAAAACCTTGAAATCAGCCCTTGCCTTGACAGGAAGCCAGTGTTGGGAGGCTAGCACTGGAGTAATATGATCAGATTTTTTGGTTCTCGTCAGGATTCTAGCAGCCGTATTTAGCACTAACTGAAGTTTATTTAGTGCTTTATCCGGGTAGCCGGAAAGTAGAGCATTGCAGTAGTCTAACCCAAAGCATGGATTAATTTTTCTGCATCATTTTTGGACAGAAAGTTTCTGATTTTTGCAATGTTACGTAGATGGAAAAAAGCTGTCTTGATATGTTCTTCAAAAGAGAGATGTAGTTCTTCAACAGGAGCTGTAACAGGTACAGTAGTAGGAGTAGTAACAGTATCTGGAGTAATAACAGGTGCAGTAACCATAACAGGAGCAGTAACAGGAGTAATAACAGGTGTAGTAACAGTAGCACTAACAGTATCATGATCAGTAACCGTAACAGGGTCAGTAACAGGTGCAGTAACAGTAATATTAACAGGAGCAGTTACAGTAACAGGAGTAGTAACAGTAACAGGAGTAGGATATGTAACAGTAACAGGAGTAGTAACAGGAGCAGTAACAGGAGTAGTTGCAGTAACAGGAGCAGTAACATGTGTAGTAACAGGAGCAGTAACAGGAACAGTAACAGAAACAGTAACAGGAGCAGTAACAGTAGTAGTGACATGAGTCGTAACAGGAGCGGTAACAATAACATGATTGGTAGCATGAGTAGTAACATGAGTAGTAACAGGAACAGTAACAGACCCTGTACAATAGAGCTGATGATGGAGTTCAGGCTTCCTGTGTAGAGATGTCTACATGCTGGAGGTGGTGTGGGGTTGTGGTGGAGGGAGGAAAGTGCTGCAGTCTCACCACTCTGTCTCCATCCTAGCCAATGCTTCACCATGGATTGTAACATAATGGAGTACCAACTGTTTGCTTAAACCTGCACTTGAAAGTTGTGTCTAGTACTGTGTAGAGAGTGTGTGGGCTAGTGCTGGTGTAGCAGCGTCCTATTTTAAAGTTTCAAAACTAAACAGTGATTAAAATAATAATGAGTGTATTTATATAACTGTTGAGTGAGTTCACTAAGGGGTTATGCTACAGTATGAGTGCTGTTAGGCACTCTATCTAGCTGTAGCGTCCTGTTGGAAAGTTTTGGAGTGTGTCGGCCGGCAGTAGCGAGGGGAAAAAGCGAGAGGGATGGAGTCAGGGAGAGTCAGCATGTAGGAGGAGAGGGCCTGAGGCACTCTAATCTAAGCAGGGCGAGACTCTCCACTCCTCCACTTCTGTTTACACCACCCCTCTCTATTCACTCCTCTCTCTCATCCCTCTGTCTTTCTGCCATAAAAACACAGAGAGAAAAACAACTTCCCCAAAGTAAAGGTGTGCCTAGCCATCCCTGTTGTACACACCGTGCATTGGAAGAGTTAGTGGGCGGACTCAGCTATGCTAGTGGTAAACATGCAGTGTGGCATCTCCTGGGGCCATATTCAATCAGAACCTGTGTCTCGCTTTAAGACTGGAAAATATTGTTTTAGCCAATATGTTTGAGTTAATGTATTGAAGTTAAGTTTCATGTCTGTTTCACATGAGAAACATTAAGGGCATACATACTCAGTGGTAAATCTAAATGGAAACCGGTCCTCAAAGTTCATTTATATTGATATTGATGCCATAATGCAGATTATCTGTGCAAAACAAGTATTCTCATTCTTCCTCATAGGTTTAGATAGAATGTGACCTGTAGATGGCCTTGGAAAACATCTGTCAGCCAATAAGATAACAGAGAGGATTCTCATGACTTTCCATGGCTGCTGCTGGAACAGTCAGTCTGCAGCTTTATGCCTTTGAGAAATGAGATTTTGTGATTAGCATATATATGAGCGCCTTGGTTACACCGCTTAGGCCCTTCTGCAGCAAAACAGAGTTTTCATTTGCAGTGATTTGTGTTGGATAGTCTGCCGGTAGAGTAGAGATGAGTGAGACCTCTCTTATAACCTATAATACATATGCACGCACACACACATACACACACATATACAGTGCCTTGCGAAAGTATTCGCCCCCCTTGAACTTTGCGACCTTTTGCCACATTTCAGGCTTCAAACATAAAGATATAAAACTGTATTTTTTTGTGAAGAATCAACAACAAGTGGGACACAATCATGAAGTGGAACGACATTTATTGGATATTTCAAACTTTTTTAACAAATCAAAAACTGAAAAATTGGGCGTGCAAAATTATTCAGCCCCCTTTAAGTTAATACTTTGTAGCGCCACCTTTTGCTGCGATTACAGCTGTAAGTCGTTTGGGGTATGTCTCTATTGTCACGCCTTGGTCATTGTATTTTGTGTTTTCGTTATATATTTGTCCAGGCCAGGGTGTGACATGGCTTTATTGTATTGTCGTATTGGGGTTTTTGTAGGCATTGGGATTGTGGTTGATTAGGGGTGTGTCTAGTATAGGCTTGGCTGCCTGAGGCGGTTCTCAATCAGAGTCAGTTGATTCTCGTTGTCTCTGATTGGGAACCATATTTAGGTAGCCGGGGTTTCACTGTGTATTTCGTGGGTGATTGTTCCTGTCTCTGTGTAGTTGTTCACCAGACAGGCTGTATTAAGTTTTCACGTTCCGTTTGTTGTTTTTGTATTTATTAAGTTATTTCATGTATCGTCATTTGTTTCATTAAAGACATGAGTAACCACCACGCTGCATTTCAGTCCGACTCTCTTTCGACAAACGAAGAACGCCGTTACATCTATCAGCTTTGCACATCGAGAGACTGAAATTTCTTCCCATTCCTCCTTGCAAAACAGCTCGAGCTCAGTGAGGTTGGATGGAGAGCATTTGTGAACAGCAATTTTGAGTTCTTTCCACAGATTCTCGATCGGATTCAGGTCTGGACTTTGACTTGGCCATTCTAACACCTGGATATGTTTATTTTTGAACCATTCCATTGTAGATTTTGCTTTATGTTTTGGATCATTGTCTTGTTGGAAGACAAATCTCCGTCCCAGTCTCAGGTCTTTTGCAGACTCCATCAGGTTTTCTTCCAGAATGGTCCTGTATTTGGCTCCATCCATCTTCCCATCAATTTTAACCATCTTCTCTGTCCCTGCTGAAGACAAGCAGGCCCAAACCATGATGCTGCCACCACCCTGTTTGACAGTGGGATGGTGTGTTCAGGGTGATGAGCTGTGTTGCTTTTACGCCAAACATAACGTTTTGCATTGTTGCCAAAAAGTTCCATTTTGGTTTCATCTGACCAGAGCACCTTCTTCCACATGTTTGGAGTGTCTCCCAGGTGGCTTGTGGCAAACTTTAAATTACACTTTTTATGGATATCTTTAAGAAATGGCTTTCTTCTTGCCACTCTTCCATAAAGGCCAGATTTGTGCAATATAGGACTGATTGTTGTCCTATGGACAGAGTGTCCCACCTCAGCTGTAGATCTCTGCAGTTCATCCAGAGTGATCATGGGCCTCTTGGCTGCATCTCTGATCAGTCTTCTCCTTGTATGAGCTGAAAGTTTAGAAGGACGGCCAGGTCTTGGTAGATTTGCAGTGGTCTGATACTCCTTCCATTTCAATATTATCGCTTGCACAGTGCTCCTTGGGATGTTTAAAGCTTGGGAAATCTTTTTGTATCCAAATCCGGCTTTAAACTTCTTCACAACAGTATCTCGGACCTGCCTGGTGTGTTCCTTGTTCTTCATGATGCTCTATGCGCTTTTAACGGACCTCTGAGACTATCACAGTGCAGGTGCATTTATACGGAGACTTGATTACACACAGGTGGATTGTATTTATCATCATTTGTCATTTAGGTCAACATTGGATCATTCAGAGATCCTCACTGAACTTCTGGAGAGAGTTTGCTGCACTGAAAGTAAAGGGGCTGAATAATTTTGCACGCCCAATTTTTCAGCTTTTGATTTGTTAAAAAAGTTTGAAATATCCAATAAATGTCGTTCCACTTCATGATTGTGTCCCACTTGTTGTTGATTCTTCACAAAAAAAATACAGTTTTATATCTATGTTTGAAGCCTGAAATATGGCAAAAGGTCGCAAAGTTCAAGGGGGACGAATACTTTCGCAAGGCACTGTACCTAGTGTGTGTGCGATGAGCGAGGAAACCTCGCTTGTGACTCAGTCTTGACTGCGTTCTGAACCAGGAGCTATAGTAAGGAGGCAGGACACAGGGTGTAGGGTGTAGGGCTGGGAAGAAGAGGATGAATTAGAGGATGAGAGATTACATCATGTTGGGTTGTTAGCTTAATGCTGCAGATATACTCAGTAGTATTCCATTTAGTTGGATTATAATTCAAATGTGTTTTTTTCAGGATTTTCAGGATATTCAACATCATGGAGGTGATTTCCCATAACAGGAGCTGTAGGCGACATTAAATGCTATTTTCTGCCATGCAAATTATTCCCCTTATTCCCCCTTTTTCTCCCCCATGTGGTATCCAATTGGTAGTTACAGTCTTATCTCATCGCTGCAACTCCCGTATGGACCCGGGAGAGGCGAAGGTCGGGAGCTGTGCGTTCTCCGAAACACAACCCAACCAATCCGCACTGCTTCTTGACACAATGCCCACTTAACCCGAAACACCGTACACCTGACGACGCTCGGCCAATTGTGCAATTATTCCCTTCCTACATTATAGATTACTTATTTATATTTTTCACATTCATGTACAGCTAGCTATAAAGGTGAGTGAGGAAAGTATGTGTCTGCTAGCTTCAGTCCAGCTGAAAGCTGATAGTGTGTCTGTATGTCTGTACACAATAACTTCCTTGCTCTTGACGTTTATGAAAAGCCTCTATTGTAATGTTTCTGGGGCCACATCTTTGAGCCTCGCCAGACATCCATGAATCTCAATGTGCTTCCTCCACTGTCTCCTGACCCTCTCCATTTCTGCCATGTCCCCATCAGGAGCCACTCACTCTACCAAAAAAACACCCTGTAATGTCCTCCAACGTCTACCCTGATAACTTTGATACGGACCACAATGGAGCATCTCTTCTGTCTGTTTATTGTCCTACCTGCCTGTGTACTGTATGTCCTTGGAATGTGGCTGATGGGTCACATTTACTATGTACTTTGGGGGAAAACATGTTTTACATAATCTATGTGTAGGCCTATATAGCCATACAATATGTTAGATATAAACGTGTTTCATTCACACATATTTATATCTACCCAGTACCTTTGGTGGTGGATGAGATGAGTTTCCCTGCTATGTGTCCAGTCAGTAGGAGTTAGGAGAAGGTATATGGAGGGGAGTGGTGACAGCGAGACTGTAATGAGCTGAGGGCAGAACAGAGGAGAGGAGAGGACCCAGCTGTTTCACCATTCCTTCAAAGGCCCTTTGATGCCTGTTTAAGCTGGAGCCATATTAGGAGAGATGTGCTTATGCCTCTGACAGTCTCCAGCTCCTTTGTCGCTCTTTTTCTGCCTCTCTCCCTCTCTGCCTTTCCCCTTCCTCTCCTCATGTTTCTGTCTCACTCTCTTTCCCTGCCTATCCCACTCTCTAACTTTCTCTCTCGCTCTCTCTGCCTCCATATCTCACTCTATTTCTCTATCTCTCTGTCTCTCTTTCATTCTGTCTCCCTCCATCCATGTCACTCTTCCATCCTTTGTTGGCTGTGCCCAAGTGAGAGCAGGTTATTTTAATTAGAGATCATTAAGGCCGGGCCTCATTGTTAAAGGAGAGCTCCAGTGATAGTGCTAGGTGTCCTCTGATAGGTCCTGTTCTGTAGAGCATCAGCTCATTAAGACAGCTGAGACTGGAGAAAGAGGCCTGAAGGAAGATCGCTTTAAATAGAAATAAATCTCTATTATTGAATTGGGGCCCAAGGCCCATTTATGTGCCCAGTTTTTTCCTCCATTGTGGCTGTATAGGAGGCTGCAGGCCTTGCGTCACCTGGCATGTCTCATTGTCATTGACGGTTATGTAAAAAATAGAACTGAGGGATCCTTTAGGGATGAAATGAGTAAAATGACTAATGGCTGGAAATAGCTTTTAATAGGGCCTACAGAGCTCTTGTTCTCTAAAAGACCCTGAATGATTCTCATCTTCAGTCTTTTTTACAACCTGGGATGAAATCCATTAGTGATGCCTGACTGCGATTAATCCATTAGTCATGTCTGGACGTAGTTACATCAAGGGCTCTTCTTATCATCAGAAGTAAAGCCACACCTAATAATTGTTAGGCTTACCTCATAAGGAATCAGTAAGGTACATACATTTTCCAACCAGAAGCCATAGAGCGGGACACTAATCCAGACGTTTATAAGAAATCCCGTTACACCCTTAGACAAATAATCAAACAGGAAAATCGTCAATACAGGACCAAGATCGAATCCTACTACACTGGCTCTGACGCTCGTCCGATGTGGCTGGGCTTGCAAACTATTACAAATTACAAAGGGGAGGCCAGACACGAGCTGTCCAGTGACGCAAGCCTTCCAAACAACAAAGTACCTTCTATTCTCGCTTCGAGGCAAGCAACACTGAACCATACATGAGAGTACCAGCTGTTCTGGACAACTATGTGATCATGCTTTTCTTAACCGATGTGAGTAAACAGGTTAACATTCACAATGCTGCTGGGCCAGATGGATTACCAGTATGCGTACTCCGAGCATGCGCTGACCAGCTGGCAAGTGTCTTCACTGACATTTTCAACCTCTCTTTACCCAGTCTGTAATAGCAACATGTTTCAAGCAGACCAGCATAGTCCCTGTGCCCACAAACTCTCAGGTAAACTGTCTAAATGACTATCTCCCTGTAGCATTCACATCTGTAGACCCACTCCAATTCGCATACCGCCCCAACAGAACCACAGATTTACATTTACATTTAAGTCATTTAGCAGACGCTCTTATCCAGAGCGACTTACAAATTGGTGCATACACCTTATGACATCCAGTGGAACAGCCACTTACATTAGTGCATCTAAATCTTTTTAGGGGGGTGAGAAGGATTACTTACCCTATCCTAGGTATTCCTTGAAGAGGTGGGGTTTCAGGTGTCTCCGGAAGGTGGTGATTGACTCCGCTGTCCTGGCGTCGTGAGGGAGTTTGTTCCACCATTGGGGGGCCAGAGCAGCGAACAGTTTGGCCTGGGCTGAGCGGGAACTGTACTTCCTCAGTGGTAGGGAGGCGAGCAGGCAAGAGGTGGATGAACGCAGTGCCCTTGTTTGGGTGTAGGGCCTGATCAGAGCCTGGAGGTACTGAGGTGCCGTTCCCCTCACAGCTCCGTAGGCAAGCACCATGGTCTTGTAGCGGATGCGAGCTTCAACTGGAAGCCAGTGGAGAGAGCGGAGGAGCGGGGTGACGTGAGAGAACTTGGGAAGGTTGAACACCAGACGGGCTGCGGCGTTCTGGATGAGTTGTAGGGGTTTAATGGCACAGGCAGGGAGCCCAGCCAACAACGAGTTGCAGTAATCAAGACGGGAGATGACAAGTGCCTGGATTAGGACCTGCGCCGCTTCAGATGATGCAATCTCTATTGCACTCCACACTGCCCTTTCCCACCTGGACGAAAGGAACACCTACATGAGAATGCTGTTCATTGACTACAGCTCAACGTTCAATACTATATTGCCCTCCAAGCTGATCACTAAGAGAAGGACCCTGGTATTAAACACCTCCCTCTGGAACTGAATACTGGACTTCCTGACACGCCCACCCAGGTGGTGAGGGTAGGCAACAACACATCCACCATTCAATCAATCCCTATCCCAGTCTGCTGTTCCCACATGCTCCAAGAGGGCCACCATTGTTCCTGTTCCCAATAAAGCTAAGGTAACTGAGCTAAACGACTACCGCCCCGTAGCACTCACTTCTGTCATCATAAAGTGCTTTGAGAGACTAGTCAAGGACCATATCACCTCCACCCTACCTGACACCCTAGACCCACTCCAATTTGCTTACCGCCCAAATAGATCCACAGACGATTCAATCTCAACCACACTGCACACTGCCCTAACCCTGGATCTCGACCCCGCCCTGTGCAACTGGGTACTGGACTTCCTGACGGGCCGCCCCCAGGTGGTGAGGGTAGGCAACAACATCTCCACCCCGCTGATCCTCAACACTGGGGCCCCACAAGGGTGCGTTCTGAGCCCTTTCCTGTACTCCCTGTTCACCCACGACTGCGTGGCCACGCACGCCTCCATCTCAATCATCAAGTTGACAGTGGAAGGCTTGATTACCAACAACAACGAGACGGCCTACAGGGAGGAGGTGAGGACCCTCGGAGTGTGGTGTCAGGAAAATAACCTCACACTCAACGTCAACAAAACTAAGGAGATGATTGTGGACTTCAGGAAACAGCAGAGGGAACACCCCCCTATCCACATCGATGGAACAGTAGTGGAGAGGGTAGCAAGTTTTAAGTTCCTGGGCATACACATCAAAGACAAACTGAATTGGTCCACCCACACAGACAGCATCGTGAAGAAGGCGCAGCAGCACCTCTTCAACCTCAGGAGGCTGAAGAAATTTGGCTTGTCACCAAAAGCACTCACAAACTTCTACAGATGCACAATCGAGAGCATCCTGGTCGGGCTGTATCACCACCTGGTACGGCAACTGCTCCGCCCACAACCGTAAGGCTCTCCAGAGGGTAGTGAGGTCTGCACAACGCATCACAGGGGGCAAACTACCTACCCTCCAGGACACCTACACCACCCGATGTTACAGGAAGGCCATGAAGATCATCAAGGACAACAACCCCCCGAGCCACTGCCTGTTCACCCCGCTATCATCCAGAAGGCGAGGTCAGTACAGGTGCATCAAAGCTGGGATCGAGAGACTGAAAAACAGCTTCTATCTCAAGGCCATCAGACTGTTAAACAGCCACCACTAACATTGAGTGGCTTCTGCCAACACACTGACTCAAGTCCAGCCACTTTAATAATGGGAATTGATGGGAAATGATGTAAAATATATCACTAGCCACTTTAAACAATGCTACCTAATATAATGTTTACATACCCTACATTATTCATCTCATATGTATACGTACATACTGTAAGTCACTCTGGATAAGAGCATCTGCTAAATGACTTAAATGTAAATGTAATGTACTCTATATCATCTACTGCATCTTTATGTAATACATGTATCACTAGCCACTTTAACTATGCCACTTTGTTTACATACTCATCTCATATGTATATACTGTACTCGATACCATCTACTGTATCTTGCCTATGCCGCTCTGTACCATCACTTATTCATATATCTTTATGTACATATTCTTTATCCCCTTACACTTGTGTGTATAAGACAGTAGTTTTGGAATTGTTAGTTAGATTACTTGTTGGTTATTACTGTCGGAACTAGAAGCACAAGCATTTCGCTACACTCACAACATCTGCTAACCATGTGTATGTGACAAATAAAATTTGATTTGATAATGGTCCAAACACACCAACGCGGTCGTGAAGAGGGCACAACAATGCCTCTTCCCCCTCAGAAGGTTTAAAAGATATTCAAAAAGTTATACAGCTGCACCATCGAGAGCATCTTGACTGACTGCATCACCGCTTGGTATGGCAACTGCTTGGCATCACTGACAAAGATGAGACGGCCTATAGGGAAGGTGTTCAGAGACCTGGCCATGTCGTGCCAGGATAACAGCCTCTCCCTCAAAGTGAACAAGACAAAGGAGATGATTGTGGACTACAGAAAAAGGAGGACCGAGCACGCCCCCATTCTCATCGTTGGGGCTGTAGTGGAGCAGGTTGAGAACTTCAAGTTCCTTGGTGTCCACAACACCAACAAACTATCATGGTCCAAACACACCAATACATTTCTGAAGAGGGCATGACAAAGCCTATTCCCCCTCAGAAGACTGAAAATATATGGCTTGGGCCCTCAAATCCTCGAAAAGTTATTCAGCTGCACCATTGAGAGCATTCTGACTGGTTGCATTACTACCTGGTATGGCAATTGCTTAGCCTCCAACCGCAAGGCACTACAGAGGGTAAGACGTAAGGCCCAGTACATCACTGTCCTCTATTCTAGGCGGTGTCAGAGGAAGGCCCTAAACATTTTCAAAGACTCCAGCTACCCTACTCATAGACTGTTCTCTCTGCTACTGCACGGCAAATGGTATCGGAGCGTCAAGTCTAGGTCCAAAAGGCTTCTTAACAGCTTCTACCCCCAAGTCATAAGACTGCTGAACAGCTAATCAAATGGCTACCCAGACTATTTTCATTGCCCCCCCCCACACTCTTTTATTCTGCTGCTGCTACTCTCTGTTTATTATCTATGCATAGTCACTTTAACTCTACCTACATGTGCGTACCCAATTACCTCGACTAAAACCGGTGCCCCCGCACATTGACTCTGTACCAGTACCCCATGTATATAGCCTCACTACTGTTATTTTGCTCTTTTATTTTTTTTTTATATATATTTTTTTTTAAACGTATTCTTTTTTTAACTGTGTTGTTGGTTAAGGGCTTGTAGGTAAGCATTTCACTGTACGGTCTACACCTGTTGTATTCGGTGCATGTGACACGGCAGTGGTCTGATACTCCTTCCATTTCAATATCATCGCTTGCACAGTGCTCCTTGGGATGTTTAAAGCTTGGGAAATCTTTTTGTATCCAAATCCGGCTTTAAACTTCTTCACAACAGTATCTCGGACCTGCCTGGTGTGTTCCTTGTTCTTCATGATGCTCTCTGCGCTTTTAACGGACCTCTGACACTATCACAGTGCAGGTGCATTTATACGGAGACTTGATTACACACAGGTGGATTGTATTTATAATCATTAGTCATTTAGGTCAACATTGGATCATTCAGAGATCCTCACTGAACTTCTGGAGAGAGTTTGCTGCACTGAAAGTAAAGGGGCTGAATAATTTTGCACGCCCAATTTTTCAGTTTTTGATTTGTTAAAAAAGTTTGAAATATCCAATAAATGTCGTTCCACTTCATGATTGTGTCCCACTTGTTGTTGATTCTTCACAAAAAAGTTTTGTGAAAAACAGTTTTCACAAAACAGTTTTATATCTTTATGTTTGAAGCCTGAAATGTGGCAAAAGGTCGCAAAGTTCAAGGGGGCCGAATACTTTCGCAAGGCACTTTATATTCTGGACTCTGACATTGCTCGTTCTGATATTTCTTAATTTATTTATTTGTATTTTTTTTTTTAAATGTGTGTGTATTGTTTTATATTGTTAGGTACACTGCACTGTTGGAGCTTGAAACATAAGCATTTTGCTGCACCTGCGATAACATCTGCTATAATTTGACTTGATTAGATTTTAGCACTGTAGGCATTTACAGAGCTATGGATGTCCTGTGGATATTTTAGACAGGTTCCAATGCATTCCCATAGAGATCACATTAGTCATATGATTCTATAAGTAGTTCTATGAGCATACTATTCTTTAGAATAACGCTTTTTTCAGCATTGTAAAATATTCTTATGGCTGATGTCTAATGTGTGTTGCTATTCAGTTTGTCTGAAATGTTGACACCTTTGATCAATGACATGTCATTTGGGAGAAGTGTGACCTGTGTTTTTACATGGTCTCTCTGCTCAGAATGTAGAGCATCTCTGTTCTCAACCTGGACTCAAGGGGTAGATGTAACCGTGTAGCAAATCCAGGACTCTCCAATTAGTATGATATGTAATGTTTCGTATGATACGTACTAATTTGTGGATCTCCATCATGCACTTTGAATGATATGTTACGAATTGGAATTAAAACAAAAAGTTACAAATTGCAATTCGTGAATGCTACAAATTTGCAAAACTTGTATGAATTGATATGTTACAAATTTGTTATAGGAAACATTGGCTAGGTGGCTAACGCTAACTTTGGCTAGGTGGCTAATGTAGTTGCAAAAATTCTAAAGTTGTCCGTGATAAGATTCAAACACGCAACCGTTGGGATGCTAGACGTTCACGTTATACACCCATCCATCCCGACGAACTATCCTACTTTCATCTTTGCCATAGGTAACCTTATGTAACCAATACTAAACGTAACATACAGTATCATACTCATTTTAGTGTCCAGATTTACATTTACTATATAGTACATCTCGTCGGAGACATGCTGCTGACTAAGTCTCTCCTGAGTGACATTTAACTGCAGTCAATCAATAACACACAGCACTGCAGGGTTTAGATGGGAACTACAATAGCAGCTCTGGTGCTCAAGGCATCAACTCCCAGACACAGACAGCTGTAGGGGGAAAGGGGGTTAATCCAGTTGTCCAACTGAATGTATTCAACTCATATGTGTATTCTGCATTTAACCCAACCCCTTTAAATCAGAGAGGTGCAGGGGGCTGCCTTAATTGACATCCACGGCACCTGGGGAACAGCAACCTGGTTACTGGCCCAACGCTCTAACCACTAGGCTACCTGCCGCATGTGTTTAAGAGATCTGTGGTTTGTAAAATGACAGGTTTAATCCACCAGGGATACACCAGAGATGTGTCTTATCACATTCATATGATGGAGAGGCTTCACCATCACACAACTGTCATTTCCCCACAAACCTCTTCTGTCCATTTTTTATTTATCTTAACATTTTTCAAGTAGGTGGTGAGTTGTAATCTCCCTGACAACCACTCGCGTACACTCATTCTTCCCTCCCTCCTCTACTTTCTCTTCCCCTCTCCCACTCTCCGTCTTGCCTCATCTACGTCCCTTTCATGCAGCACTCCTACAAGGGTGTGTGCGTGCGTGTGCATGTGTGTGTGGAGCTTTAAAGGCAACTCTTGGCTCAGCCAAGGCTGCATAGCACACACACTCATCTATGTTGCTGGACAGAGAGGGAGGAGAAGATGGGGAGAGGGAGAGAGATGTTGAGAGAGGGGGATTGAGTCAGACAGAGTGAAAAGACAAGGGACCAGCCTGGTGACACAACCATCAACCTGTCAATATAACACACACACACACGGACCTTCCTTAAGAAGCCATGAGAAGGGAGTTACAGACCAATTAGCTCATACGAGGAGAGCTGTTGCTCATTTCTCATCATTCATTGCTCAATACAACGGCAGAGAATCAATGCAATCAGAGCAGACAGCTCCGGTGGTCAGGAAGAGAGGAGAGGACTGGTAATCAGGATGGGAACAGACACCTACACAAGACACACACTCACGTGCACATACACAAACAAGCAAGTGTACTATACGCAACACACACACACACACACACACACACACACACACACACACACACACACACACTCATAAAGAGCAGGATATTGGAAGCAGCTTTAGAGAATGATCAAGTGGTGACATCTATAAAAGGATGGATCTGTGAACATCTGAGGCAGCTGCATCTTAATTGGATTGCCTCCCTTATTAAAATGCTAGTAGGGTGGGCTCTCTCTCTTTTCCCCTTTCTGTCTGTCGCTCTCTCTGCCCCTTTCTCTCACTTTTTCTCTCTCTTCCACTCTATCCCTTTCTCTCACTCTTTCTCTGTCCCTTTCTCTCTCTCACACACACTTTCACAAACTCTGTCTCACACCAGGCTGTCTCACACCAGGCTGTATCACTGTCATTGCTGTGTGTTCAGTAGTTGAAGCCCTAATTCCATCCTGGTAGCTGATGTTGTCTTTGGGTTCACTCTGCTGCCAAGACACAACAATGCTGGATAGACTAAATCCCTATCGACTCAGTATATGACACTCAGCTTTAGAGAGCTGCATTGCTACACTGTATCCAGCCAATGTTAGATTGGCAAGTCTATTCGAGGGGAGGCAGAGGGGAAGGGAGAGGGGCAGCAGGGATAGACGAGGGGAACAGAGGATGAAGGGAGGGTAGGGGTCAGGTAATGCAGCTGGTGGTAATTTTCTATCAAGCTGCCTGGTGCCATAAATTGGGAGTGGTACAAACCCTGTTAGCCACCTGCTCTCTAACTAGAGTGACAGACCGGTGGAGAGGTTCCTATAGCAATCACACCTTCATTTAGGCTTCAGATACTCAATCAACTGACCCTACTATCAATCTATTCCAATCAAAACACTCAGAAAGGGGATTGTTTTCTTTCATATGAGAGATTGATCAGATACTGCTTTTTACAAGTAGCAATGATATGTCCAGTATATATGGTACCGTTCAAAAGTTTGGACACACCTACTCGTTCATGGGTTTTTCAAAACTATGAAATAACACAAATGGAACCATGTAGTAACCAAAAAGTGTTAAACAAATCTATGACAGCTTCAAATCAAATCAAATGTATTTGTCACTTACACATGGTTAGCAGATGTTAATGCGAGTGTAGCGAAATGCTTGTGCTTCTAGTTCCGACAATGCAGTAATAACCAACGAGTAATCTAACCTAACAATTCCAAAACTACTACCTTATACACACAGGTGTAAAGGGATAAAGAATATGTACATAAAGATATATGAATGAGTGATGGTACAGAACGGCATAGGCAAGATGCAGTAGATGGTATCGAGTACAGTATATACATATGAGATGAGTAATGTAGGGTATGTAAACAAAGTGGCATAGTTTAAAGTGGCTAGTGATACAAATATTACATAAAGATGCAGTAGATGATATAGAGTACAGTATATACATATACATATGAGATGAGTAATGTAGGGTATGTAAACATTATATTAAGTAGCATTGTTTAAAGTGGCTAGTGATATATTTTACATACATTTCCATCAATTCCCATGATTAAAGTGGCTGGAGTTGAGTCAGTGTGTTGGCAGCAGCCACTCAATGTTAATGGTGGCTGTTTAACAGTCTGATGGCCTTGAGATAGAAGCTGTTTTTCAGTCTCTCACTCTGCACACTCATGGCATTCTCCCAACCAGCTTCATGATGTAGTCACCTGGAATGCATTTCAATTGACAGGTGTGCCCTGTTAAAAGTTAATTTGTGGAATTTCTTTCCTTAATGCGTTTGAGCCAATCAGTTGTGTTGTGACATGGTAGGGTTGGTATACAGAAGATAGCCCTATTTGGTAAAAAGCCAAGTCCATATTATGGCAAGAACAGCTCAATGAAGCAAAGAGAAACGACAGTCCATCATTACTTTAAGACATGAAGGTCAGTCAATCTGGAAAATATCAAGAACTTTTCAAGTTTCTTCAAGTGCAGTCGCAAATACCATCAAGTGCTATCATGAAACTGGCTTTCATGAGGACCGCCACAGGAAAGGAAGACCCAGAGTTACGTACGTCTGCTGCAGAGGATAAGTTCATTAGATTTAACTCTATCTGAGATTTCAGCCCAAATAAATGCTTCACACAGTTCAGGTAACAGACACATCTCAACATCAACTGAGGAGACTGCGTGAATCAGGCCTTCATGGTCAAATATCTGCAAAGAAACCACTACTAAAGGACACCAAAAATATGAAGAGACTTGCTTGGGCCAAGAAACACAAGCAATTGCCATTAGACTAGTCGACATCTGTCCTTTGGTCTGACGAGTACAAATTTAAGATTTTTGGTTCCAACTGCTGTGCCTTTGTGAGATGCAGGGTAGGTGAACAGATCTCTGCATGTATGGTTCCCACCGTGAAGCATGGAGGAGGCACACTAACCATTATGGCTACCACAGCATTCCGCAGAGATTTGCCATCCCATCTGGTTTGCGCTTAGTGGGACTATCATTTGTTTTTCAATCAGACAATGACCCAAAACACACCTCCAGGCTGTGTAAGGGTTATTTGACCAAGGAGAGTGATGGAGTGCTGCATCAGATGATGTTCTACACAATCACCTGACCTCAACCCAATTGAGATGGTTTGGGATGAGTTGGACCGCAGAGTGAAGGAAAAGCAGCCACCAAGTGCTCAGTATTTTGGGAACTCCTTCAAGACTGTTGGAAAAGCATTCCTCATGAAGCTGGTTGAGAGAATGCCAAGTGTGTGCAAAGCTGTCATCAAGGCAAAGGGTGGCTACTTTGAATAATCTCAAATATAAAATCTATTTTGATTTGCTTAATACTTGTTTGCTTACTACATGATTCCATTTGTGTTATTTCATAGTTTTGATGTCTTCACTATTATTCTACAATGTAGAAAATAGTAAAAATAAAGAAAAACCCTTGAATGAGTAGGTGTGTACAAACTTTTGACTGGTACTGTATATATATTATTCTCATATTTTTTTCCCCTTTAAATGTTGTATTTTTCATTCACTCCAGATACAAACGTATACATAGGAACAACAATTTACAGACACACAAACAATGACTACATCTCATCTGCCCAGACCCGCATGCTCACACCCCCATCCCTAGTTCCTGCATTGTTGTTGGCCAGGTGGCCTTAAATTGTACCAATTCATTTTTCTCATCACCCATGCTATTTCAATATTTCAATAATAAATCATTCTTTTTTTGTCGTGTCAATGTTGGCGGATTGATTGATTTCCACGTTTTTAGTGTGTTTTTTCAAGATAAGTGATGAGAAGAGAATCATCCAGCCCATTGGTATCTCACTATACCCATCTATGTCATGTCTTGAAATATGCAGACAGATGGATTAAAAGTAAGTTTACATTGTAATACTTCTGACAGACAACTTTCTAGTTCAAATCAAATCAATTTGTATTTGTCACATGCTCAGAATACAAAATGTGTAGACCTTACAGTGAAATGCTTACTTACAAGCCCTTAGCCAACAATGCAGTTTTAATAAAATACCTGAAAAAAGTAAGAGATTAGAATAACACATAATTCAAGAGCAGCAGTAAATAACAATAGCGGTGCTATATATAGAGGGTGCCGGTACAGAGTCAATGTGTGGGGGCACCGGTGTCAAGGTAATTGAGGTAGTTTGTACATGTAGGTATAGTTATTAAAGTGACTATGCATAGATAATAACAGATATGCATAGATCATTCTTCCCACAATTTACGAACATTATAGCATTCCCAGAAAGCATGGATTATTGAGCCATTATTAGTTTTACACTTGTTACATGACTCCGTTGTTGTGCAGTAAAATTTGTGAATTTTTTCTCTTGTATAATAAATTCTATAGGCTCTGCAAAAAAAGAAGCGTCCCTGTCTTTTTAAACCAAATAACTTCATAGATCTTCATTGTAAAAGGTTTAAACACTGTTTCCCATGCTTGTTCAATGAACCATAAACAATTAATGAACACGCACCTGTGGAATGGTCGCTAAGACACTACAGACGGTTGGCAATTTAGGTCACAGATGAAAACTTAGGACACTAAAAGGCCTTTGTACTGACTCTAAAAAGCACCAAAAGAAAGATGCCCAGGGTCCGTGCTCATCTGCGTGAACGTGCCTTAGGCATGCTGCAAGGAGGCATGAGGACTGCAGATGTCGCATATGCGCACAAACCCACCGTCGCTGGACCAGACAGGACTGGCAAAAATGGCTCTTTACTGACGAGTCGTGGTTTTGTCTCACCAGGGGTGATGGTCGGATTCACGTTTATCGTCGAAGGAATGAGCGTTATACCGAGACCTGTACTCTGGAGCGGAATCGATTTGGAGGTGGAGGGTCCATCATGGTCTGGGGCGGTGTGTCACAGCATCATCGGACTGAGCTTGTTGTCATTGCAGGAAATCTTAACGCTATGCGTTACAGGGAAGACATCCTCCTCCCTCATGTGGTACCCTTCCTGCAGGCTCATCCTGACATGACCCTCCATCATGACAATGCCACCAGCCATTTCCTGCAAGACAGGAATGTCAGTGTTCTGCCATGGCCAGCGACGAGCCCGGATCTCAAACCCATTGAGCACGTCTGGGACCTGTTGGATCGGAGGGTGAGGGCTAGGGCCATTCTCCCCAGAAATGTACGGGAACTTGCAGGTGCCTTGGTGGAAGAGGGGGGTAACATCTCACAGCAAGAACTGGCAAATCTGGTGCAGTTCATGAGGAGGAGATGCACTGCAGTACTTAACGCAGCTGGTGGCCACACCAGATGCTGACTGTTACTTTTGATTTTGACCCGCCTTTGTTCAGGGACACATTATTCCATTTCTGTTAGTCACATGTCTGTGGAACTTGTTCAATTTATGTCTCAGTTGTTGAATCTTGTTATGTTCATACAAATATTTACACATGTTAAGTTTGCTGAAAATAAACCCAGTTGACAGTGAGAGGACGTTTCTTATTTTGCTGAGTTTATTAGTTTACACTGGATTAAGCGTACATTTTCATTAACTGTAATTTCATTAGTTATGCTCCAACTTTCCCTCCATCTTGTGCCAAGAACAGTTATTTTTAAGTCTTGGTGATGCTAAATGGCTGAGAGCGTGGTAGAAACGTACTTTGTTGAAACTGGAATTAAAGAGGGGGTGGCAGAATATCACTTTGGGGGGACCTAAGTTTACATTCCATCAGCATTCTCACTCACTCACTCACTCACTCACTCACTCACTCACTCACTCACTCACTCACTCACTCACTCACTCACTCACTCACTCTCTCTCTCTCCCACCTCCTAGTATTGACACTCGTTCAGCAGAAGATCCTCCTCTACCTGTCAGAAGGTCTATTTATAGAGCTTCATTTGGCTGTGTCGTGTGCCGTGTTTTCCCTGGTTTTTGCATTATTGCGTTGTGTGTGTGTGCTTGCAGTGTGAGTGGTGGCTCTGATAGCTCTGATAATAGTGCAGTAGTATCTAACAATTCACAGCAATACACAAATCTAAAAGCAATGTCGGAGTGGCATTGGCTAAAATACAGTAGAATAGAAGACAGTATATACATATGAGATGAGCAAAGCAGTATGTAAACATTATTAAAGTGACTAGTCTTCCATTATTAAAGAGGCCAGTGATTCCATGTCCATGTATATAGGGCAGCAGCCTCTAAGGTGCAGGGTTGAGTAACTGGGTGGTAGCCGGCTAGTGATGGCTATTTAACAGTCTGATGGCCTTGAGAAAGAAGCTGTTTTTCAGTCTCTCGGTCCAAGCTTTGATGCACCTGTCCTGACCTCGCCTTCTGAATGAAAGCGGGGTAAACAGGCCGTGTCTCGGGTGGTTGATATCTTTGTTGATCTTTTTGGCCTTCCTGTGATAGCGGGTGCTGTAGGTTTCCTGGAGGGCAGGCAGTGTGCCCGTTGATTCATTGGGCAGACTGCACCACCCTCTCAAGAGCCCTGCAGTTGCAGGTGGTACAGTCGCCGTACCAGGTGTGTTACAACCCGACAGGGTGCTCTCAATTGTGCATCTGTAAATGGTTCTTAGGGTTCAAGCCAAATTTCTTCAGCCTCCTGAGGTTGAATAGCCATTGTTACACCTTCTTCGCCACACTGTGTGTGTGGGTGGAACAGTTCAGGTTGTCAGTGAAACTAATATCACATTTTGATTGATTTCCTCAATCAGCGTTTGGAAATGAGATTGAGAATGTAGTACCACAACCTTGATAGTGGGTCTGAGCTGTGTGTATAATACATATCCTGAACCATTTTAACATTCACTATGTAATCTGTAGACCAATGTATATAATTATTCTAACAAATACAGGTGTTCTTACCATGACTGTCAATATTGTTATATATCCATATGGTTTTGTATTTATGACACACAATGCAATATGGTGGATGTGGGCTAGTGATGCGCTGGTCAGTTGTTTGTTCACCTGAACCAGCCCACAACTGCTAATAAGCCATCTGTAACCTCCCGACTATGCGTGATGAAGTGAAAATCTGAGGTCAGCACCCAACCCTAACCTACAAATAGGAAATGTGCTGTACAGTTAGAGATGGCAGAGGAATTCTTTGACAGGCCTTTTAGATTGGCCTATGTTTCTCATAATTTCCAACATTTTGGTAGGCTATTTTTTGGTCAACTTGTCTATAATTAAATAGCCTACATTTAGCTTCTCCTCTGTATACTAAATAAACCCTTGCTCACCAAAAAAATGTAATAAATCGCTGGGTGGGTCACAATTGAGACCAGCAACTCATCTGCAAGGGAGCCATGTGAACATGGACAAACAATAAATCATATCAATACAATAAATACAACATGATTAATCAAAACAAACACAAATCTCACATATCACCTCCCTTAAACTATCCAATGGAGACCAGTGAGTCTAACTTCAAAGTGGCCTGAAGGTTATTCCACGAGCTGGGGGCATTAAAACTAAAAGCATTTGTCCCCAGCTCAGTGGAGACCTGCAGAACCTCCAGAACCAGCCAGTCCAGAGAGCGGGTCTGACAATTGCTGAATCTTTAGTTAATACATGAGCTGAGTTAGTGGGGGAGTTGCTTCATTTGCAAGAATGGGGCGGCAGGGTAGCCTAGTGGTTAGAGCGTTGGACTAGTAACCAGAAGGTTGCAAGTTCAAATCCCCAAGCTGACAAGGTACAAATCTGTTGTTCTGCCCCTGAACAGGCCGTTATTGAAAATAAGAATTTGTTCTTAACTGACTTGCCTAGTTGAAGTTGATTCCTCTCCTTGTTTGGGCGGCGATTGACATCACCAGTCTTCTAGCCATCACCGTTCCATTTGTTTTGTCTTGATTGAACTCTCAGCTGGTTTCAATTCCCTAAATTACATGTTGTATATTTTCCCTCTGTTTTCCCCCATGTCCTTGTCGGGAATTGTTTGTTGTACAGTGCCTGTATATATTGGTGCAAAGTATGTTATGGAGTGCGATGGGTTTTTACCCATTTTCTTAATTTTTTATGTTGGTTTTCGGAGTTTATTAAGTAACTCCATTTATACCAATTTCGTTCTCCTGCACCTGACTTCCATGCCACCAGCACGCACCACTTTACAATAACCAGCTAGACACATACAGTTGAAGTCGGAAGTTTACATACCTTAGCCAAATACATCTAAACTCAGTTTTTCACAATTTCTGACATTTAATCCTAGTTAAAATTCCCTGTCTTAGGTCAGTTAGGATCACCATTTTATTTTAAGAATGTGAAATGTCTGAATAATAGTGGAGAGAATGATTTATTTCAGCTTTTATTTTTTTCATCACATTCCCTGTGGGTCAGAAGTTTACATACACTCAATTAGTATTTGGTAACATTGCCTTGAAATTGTTTAACTTGGTCAAATGTTTCAGGTAGCCTTCCACAAGTTTACCACAATATGTTGGGTGAATTTTGGCCCATTCTTCCTGATGAAGCTGGCCCACTCCAATACCTTGACTTTGTTGTCCTTAAGCCATTTTGCCACAACTTTGGAATTATGCTTGGGGTCATTGTTCATTTGGAAGACCCATTTCCGACCAAGCTTTAACTTCCTGACTGATGTCTTGAGATGTTGCTTCAATATATCCATATAATTTTCCTCCCCCATGATGCCATCTATTTTGTGAAGTACACCAGTCCCTCCTGCAGCAAAGCACCTCCACAACATGATGCTGCCACCCCCGTGCTTCACGGCTTGCAAGCCTCCCCTTTTTCCACCAAACATAACAATGGTCATTATGGCCAAACAGTTCTATTTTTTGTTTCATCAGACCAGAGGACATTTTTCCAAAAAGTACGATCTTTGTCCCCATGTGCAGTTGCAAACTGTCTGGCTTTTTTTATGGTGGTTTTGGAGCAGTGGCTTCTTCCTTGCTGAGTGGCATTTCAGGTTATGTCGATATAGGACTCGTTTTACTCTGGATATAGATACTTTTGTATCTGTTTTTTTTATTTATAAAAAAAATATATATTCCCCCTTTATTTAACCAGGTAGTCTAGTTGAGAACAGGTTCTCATTTACAACTGTGACCTGGCCAAGATAAAGCAAAGCAGTGTAACACAAACAACAACACAGAGTTACAGATGGAATAAACAAACATTACAGTCAGCAACACAATCGAAAAAGTCTATGTACAGTTTGTGCAAATGAGTTAAGATAAGGGAGGTAAGGCAATAAATAAGCCATAGTGGAGAAATAATTACAATTTAGCAATTAAACACTGGAGTGATAGATGTGCAAAAGATTCATGTGCAAGTCGAGATACTGGGGTGCAAATGTAGTTGGATGCTATTTACAGATAGGCTATGTACAGGTGCAGTGATCTGTGAGCTGCTCTGATGTCTGGTGCTTAAAGTTAGTGAGGGAGATATGAGTCTCCAGCTTCATGGATTTTTGCTATTTGTTCCAGTCATTGGCAGCAGAGAACTGGAAGGAAAGGCAGCCAAAGTAAGAATTGGCTTTGGTGGTGACCAGTGAAATATACCTGCTACGTGCTACGGGTGAATGCTGCTATGGTGACCAGTGAGCTGAGATAAGGGGGCTTTACCTAGCAAAGACTTATAGATGAACTGGAGCCAGTGGGTTTGGCGGTGAATATGAAGCGAGGGCAAGCCAACGAGAGCATACAGGTCGCAGTGGTAGGTTGTATATGGGGCTTTGGTGACAACACGGATGGCACTGTGATAGACTGCATCCAATTTGCTGAGTAGAGTTTTGGAGGCTATATTGTAAGTAACAGCGCTGAAGTCAAGGATCGTCAGGATAGTCAGTTTTACAAGAGTATGTTTAGCAGCATGAGTGACGGATGCTTTGTCGCGAAATAGGAAGCCGATTCCAGATTCTAGATATCAGTATCCGGCACAGTCTTATTTATCCAAGTTTCAGTAATATTACCAGAATATCCACGTTGGTTTGAGAGAGTAAAAATAAAATATATTTTTGAGATCAAATTTCTGCCATCTACATGAATCAGTCCAATGCCGCAGCTGCGGGATTTTAGATCAGACGGACTATCTAATATAAGCATACTATGGTCAGTTGGTAACCCCTTAATTGAAAATGACATAGGGCTAGTTTGAATTGGTATAGATACAAGATTGTCTATAACTGTACCATTGGGCCCAATGCTTTGAGTGAGGACATGGATTCAAATGAGTCAATGAGGGTTACCTGTTGCGGGCCTGCCGCATGATGAGAATGCTGATAATTTATGGTTAGGATTTCCTGAGCGGAACTTCAGGTGTTAAATAAATCAGACTGAATGCTTCAATCTAGTTGACATTGTTAAAGTTCTCTCTTTCATCTCTACTTCTCTTCCGCAGCGAAGACGTTTAGAGGCCGGGGAGTAAATGCAATAATTTAAATATAACATTTCTAAATGACATCAGTTTGACTGTATTTATGGAAATTAAAAGCTGTGAAAACTACCCAACATGTTACTAATAAGATTTCCTGTCAGCTTGGATACATATTTTATGTGGTTGAAATACTATCAGCATGCTGAAAGAAATTAATCCTATTTCTCCACTCCTGTTCCTGAGTCAAAACCGATATTTGATGTAGCATTTTACTGCAATAAATGCTTAATTGTGTAGGAGTTTATATTATATTAGGCTCTATCAGAGGTTATAGACCTACAGTCAGTGTCCAGATTCCAGGCTACTATTCCATTTAACCCATCTGAACAGTACAGTTACATTAACGTACCATTTTGAAGTCCCCATCTTGTGACTGTCAAATGTATATAGCGCCTCACAATCATCATACATACTGTATCATACATACATCATACATACGGTATCATACATACTGTATCATACATACATCATACCTACTGTATCATACATACTGTATCATACATACATCATACATACTGTATCATACATACTGTATCATACATACATCATACATACTGTATCATACATACATCATACATACTGTATCATGCATACTGTATCATACATACTGTATCATACATACTGTACCATACATACATCATACATACTGTATCATGCATACTGTATCATACATACTGTATCATACATACATCATTTTTTATTTCACCTTTATGTAACCAGGTAGGCTAGATGAGAACACGTTCTCATTTGCAACTGCGACCTGGCCAAGATAAAGCATAGCAGTGTGAACAGACAACACAGAGTTACACATGGAGTAAACAATTAACAAGTCAATAATACAGTAGAAAAAATTAGAGTCTATATACATTGTGTGCAAAACGCATGAGGAGGTAGGCGAATAATTACAATTTTGCAGATTAACACTGGAGTGATAAATGATCAGATGGTCATGTACAGGTAGAGATATTGGTGTGCAAAAGAGCAGAAAATAAAATAAATAAAAACAGTATGGGGATGAGGTAGGTAAAAATGGGTGGGCTATCATACATACTGTATCATACATACATCATACATACTGTATCATACATACATCATACATACTGTATCATACATACATCATACATACTGTATCATACATACATCATACATACATTACATTTACATTTACATTTAAGTCATTTAGCAGACGCTCTTATCCAGAGCGACTTACAAATTGGTGCATACACCTTATGACATCCAGTGGAACAGCCACTTGCATCTAAATCTTTTTAGGGGGTGAGAAGGATTACTTACCCTTACTTACCCTATCCTAGGTATTCCTTGAAGAGGTGGGGTTTCAGGTGTCTCCGGAAGGTGGTGATTGACTCCGCTGTCCTGGCGTCGTGAGGGAGTTTGTTCCACCATTGGGGGCCAGAGCAGCGAACAGTTTTGACTGGGCTGAGCGGGAACTGTACTTCCTCAGTGGTAGGGAGGCGAGCAGGCCAGAGGTGGATGAACGCAGTGCCCTTGTTTGGGTGTAGGGCCTGATCAGAGCCTGGAGGTACTGAGGTGCCGTTCCCCTCACAGCTCCGTAGGCAAGCACCATGGTCTTGTAGCGGATACTTCAACTGGAAGCCAGTGGAGAGAGCGGAGGAGCGGGGTGACGTGAGAAACTTGGGAAGGTTGAACACCAGACGGGCTGCGGCGTTCTGGATGAGTTGTAGGGGTTTAATGGCACAGGCAGGGAGCCCAGCCAACAGCGAGTTGCAGTAATCAAGACGGGAGATGACAAGTGCCTGGATTACACCTGCGCCGCTTCCTGTGTGAGGCAGGGTCACTCTGCGGTTGTTGTAGAGCATGAACCTCAGGAACGGGACACCGCCTTGATGTTAGTTGAGAACGACAGGGTGTTGTCCAGGATCACGCCATTCTTAGCGCTCTGGGAGGAGGACACAATGGAGTTGTCAACCGTGATGGCGAGATCATGGAACGGGCAGTCCTTCCCGGGAGGAAGAGGAGCTCCGTCTTGCTGAGGTTCAGCTTGAGGTGGTGATCCGTCATCCACACTGATATGTCTGCCAGACATGCAGAGATGCGATTCGCCCACCTGGTCATCAGAAGGGGAAAGGAGAAGATTAATTGTGTGTCGTCTGCATAGCAATGATAGGAGAGACCATGTGAGGTTATGACAAGTGACAAGAGCCAAGTGACTTGGTGTATAGCGAGAATAAGAGAGGGCCTAGAACAGAGCCCTGGGGGACACCAGTGGTGAGAGCGCGTGGTGAGGAGACAGATTCTCGCCACGCCACCTGGTAGGAGCGACCTGTCAGGTAGGACGCGATCTGTGGGCCGCGCCGGAGATGCCCAACTCGGAGAGGGTGGAGAGGGAGGATCTGATGGTTCACAGTATCGAAGGCAGCCGATAGGTCTAGAAGGATGAGAGCAGAGGAGAGAGAGTTAGCTTTAGCAGTGCGGAGCGCCTCCGTGATACAGAGAAGAGCAGTCTCAGTTGAATGACTAGTCTTGAAACCTGACTGATTTGGATCAAGAAGGTCATTCTGAGAGAGATAGCGGTAGAGCTGGCCAAGGACGGCACGCAAGAGTTTTGGAGAGAAAGAGAGAAGGGATACTGGTCTGTAGTTGTTGACATCGGAGGGATCGAGTGTAGGTTTTTTCAGAAGGGGTGCAACTCTCGCTCTCTTGAAGACGGGAGGGACGTAGCCAGCTGTCAGGGATGAGTTGATGAGCGAGGTGAGGTAAGGGAGAAGGTCTCCGGAAATGGTCTGGAGAAGAGAGGAGGGGATAGGGTCAAGCGGGCAGGTTGTTGGGCGGCCGGCCGTCACAAGACGCAAGATTTCATCTGGAGAGAGAGGGGAGAAAGAGGTCAGAGCATAGGGTAGGGCAGTGTGAGCAGAACCAGCATGTCGTTTGACTTAGCAAACGAGGATCGGATGTCATACCTTCTTTTCAAAATGGTTGACGAAGTCATCTGCAGAGAGGGAGGGGGGGATTCAGGAGGGAGGAGAAGGTGGCAAAGAGCTTCCTAGGGTTAGATGCAGATGCTTGGAATTTAGAATGGTAGAAAGTGGCTTTAGCAGCAGAGACAGAGGAGGAGAATGTAGAAAGGAGGGAGTGAAAGGATGCCAGGTCCGCAGGGAGGCGAGTTTTCCTCCATTTCCGCTTGGCTGCCCGGAGCCCTGTTCTGTGAGCTCGCAATGAGTCAGCCACGGAGCGGGAGGGGAGGACCGAGCCGGCCTGGAGGATAGGGGACATAGAGAGTCAAAGGATGCAGTAAGGGAGGAGAGGAGGGTTGAGGAGGCAGAATCAGGAGATAGGTTGGAGAAAGTTTGAGCAGAGGGAAGAGATGATAGGATGGAAGAGGAGAGAGTAGCGGGGGAGAGAGAGCGAAGGTTGGGACGGCGCGATACCATCCGAGTAGGGGCAGTGTGGGAAGTGTTGGATGAGAGCGAGAGGGAAAAGGATACAAGGTAGTGGTCGGAGACTTGGAGGGGAGTTGCAATGAGGTTATGGAAGAACAGCATCTAGTAAAGATGAAGTCAAGCGTATTGCCTGCCTTGTGAGTAGGGGGAAGGTGAGAGGGTGAGGTCAAAAGAGGAGAGGAGTGGAAAGAAGGAGGCAGAGAGGAATGAGTCAAAGGTAGACGGGGAAGTTAATGTCGCCCAGAACTGTGAGAGGTGAGCCGTCCTCAGGAAAGGAGCTTATCAAGGCATCAAGCTCATTGATGAACTCTCCGAGGGAACCTGGAGGGCGATAAATGATAAGGATGTTAAGCTTGAAAGGGCTGGTAACTGTGACAGCATGGAATTCAAAGGAGGCGATAGACAGATGGGTAAGGGAGAAAGAGAGAAAGACCACTTGGGAGAGATGAGGATCCCGGTGCCACCACCCCGCTGACCAGAAGCTCTCGGGGTGTGCGAGAACACGTGGGCGGACGAGGAGAGAGCAGTAGGAGTAGCAGTGTTATCTGTGGTGATCCATGTTTCCGTCAGTGCCAAGAAGTCGAGGGACTGGAGGGAGGCATAGGCTGAGATGAACTCTGCCTTGTTGGCCGCAGATCGGCAGTTCCAGAGGCTACCGGAGACCTGGAACTCCACGTGGGTCGTACGCGCTGGGACCACCAGATTAGGGTGGCAGCGGCCACGCGGTGTGGAGCGTTTGTATGATCTGTGCAGAGAGGAGAGAACAGGGATAGACAGACACATAGTTGACAGGCTACAGAAAAGGCTACGCTAATGCAAGGAGATTGGAATGACAAGTGGACTACACGTCTTGAATGTTCAGAAAGTTAAGCTTACATAGCAAGAATCTTATTGACTAAAATGATTAAAATGATACAGTACTGCTGAAGTAGGCTAGCTGGCAGTAGCTGCGTTGTTGACACTACACTAATCAAGTCGTTCCGTTGAGTGTAATAGTTTCTACAGTGCTACTATTCGGGGCCAGCTGGCTAGCTAGCAGTGTTGTTTACATTACGTTGCGTTAAAAGAACGACAATAGCTGGCTAGCTAACCTAGGAAATCGCTCTAGACTACACAATTATCTTTGAAACAAAGACGGCTATGTAACTAGCTATGTAGCTAGCTACGATCAAACAAATCAAACCGTTGTACTGTAATGAAATGAAATGAAAATGTGATACTACCTGACCGGGTTGTTGAATTCGATTCAGTAACGTGTGTGTGGTGACGTTGGCTAGCTGTTAGCTGTTAGCTGTTGGCTAGCTAGCAGAGTCTCCTACGTTAAGGACGACAAATAGCTGGCTAGCGAACCTCAGTGAATTAAGATAATCACTCCAAGACTACACACTCTAAACTACACAATTATCTTGAAACAAAGACAGCTGTGTAGCTAGCTAACACTAAACTAAACAAGTCGTTCAGTTGAGTGAATAGCACTACAGTGATTCTAATCTGTGGGCGTTAACTGGCGTTAGCTAGCTCCTGGGCGAATAGCAGTGAAGGCTACGTTAGGGCGACAAATACGATAATTATGCAATTATCTCTGATACAAGGACGGCTATGTAGCTAGCTAAGAAGAATTGCTAAGATTAGACAAATCAAACCGTTGTACTATAATGAAATGTAATGAAAAAGTTATACAACCTGCAGAGCGAAGTGCGAATGCGACCGCTCGCTCCAACCCGGAAGTTGGAGCGTACTGTATCATACATACATCATACATACTGTATCATATATACATCATACATACTGTATCATACATACATCATACATACATCATACATACTGTATCATACATACTGTATCATATATACATCATACATACTGTATCATACATACATCATACATACATCATACATACTGTATCATATATACATCATACATACTGTACCATACATACATCATACATACTGTATCAAACATACATCATATCATACATACTGTATCATACATACATCATACATACTGTACCATACATACATCATACATACTGTATCATACATACTGTATCATACATACATCATACATACTGTATCAAACATACATCATACATACTGTTACCACTTCACCAAATCTTTCCTAAACATCAGGTTACTGTTCTGGCCCTCCTATTTTCTTTCTGCCCTCCATTTCACAGCTTTTCTCTTATTGAATTAAACTACGACGTTAACTTTTTCTGCCCAAGTTCCCAAAAGCATTTGGCAATTGCTGTGTATTTGGCGAGCGTACAGTTAGACCCTATTTAGGATTAGGCTATGCACTAACGGCAAATAGAAATTATGAAAGAAAAACCTCAATGTAGCTTATAGATATGAATTGCACAGGAATTATACATTGATGGATTTTCTTTTGCATTGTTTTCTCTTTATTCCACCCACCGCCCCTCATCCACACAATATTTTTTGACCCTAAACTTGCCCTCACTGCAGATATAACCACGAGGACTGCAGGTTATGAGTCAACCCGCACATCCCTAATGTCGGCTGTGAATTTCCCAGCTTTTCAAAGTAGATTATGCTAGTGTCATACAGGTTCATTACAGAATGAGGAGGTTTGACATCCATATGTTCCCTCACAATCTTTAAATAAATATTCTCATAGCCTCTTTTCAATCGTAAAGGCAGACAGTTAACTGTAACTATGTAACTTGGCAACAGGTTCTGCTGAGATGCCCACACACAATGTAAACCAAACAGGAAACAGGAACACAAATAAACAAGTACTCTCTCACACTGTCCACACACACACAAACACACATGCGCACACACACACACATGCACACACACCAGCCTGGATTACTGTTTTTCATACCAGGATCAGCAGTATGACTGAAATTATACTTCTCATTAAGCAGGATGAGATTGATCATCACAATTGTGTTTCAGGAAGCTCTGGTGCAGCACCCAGGTGACTGATAAACTGTACAAACTGCCATATGTAAAGCCCTTTGAGATCTAGTGGAAGGGCCAGACACACATATGACCCACACAAAAATCTATTTCCTCTAAATCCACTTGTCTTCTGAATGACTAGCTTTATGAATTATGATTTAAGAGATAGTCTTACAGTGTAATGACATTGTCACTTTTTATATAGTGTTTTTATTGAAAATATATAGTGGGGCAAAAAAGTATTTAGTCAGCCACCAATTGTGCAAGTTCTCCCACTTAAAAAGATGAGAGAGGCCTGTAATTTTCATCATAGGTACACTTCAACTATGACAGACAAAATGAGAAAAAAAATCCAGAAAATCACATTGTAGGATTTTTAATGAATTTATTTGCAAATTATGGTGTAAAATAAGTATTTGGTCACCTACAAAAAAAGAAAGATTTCTGGCTCTCATAGACCTGTAACTTCTTTAAGAGGCTCATCTGTCCTCCACTCGTTACCTGTATTAATGGCACCTGTTTGAACTTGTTATCAGTATAAAAGACACCTGCCACAACCTCAAACAGTCACACTCCAAACTCCACTATGGCCAAGACCAAAGAGCTGTCAAAGGTCACCAGAAACAAAATTGTAGAACTGCACCAGGCTGGGAAGACTGAATCTGCAATAGGTAAGCAGCTTGGTTTGAAGAAATCAACTGTGGGAGCAATTAGGAAATGGAAGACATACAAGACCACTGATAATCTCCCTCGATCTGGGGCTCCACACAAGATCTCACCCCGTGGGGTCAAAATGATCACAAGAACGGTGAGCAAAAATCCCAGAACCACACGGGGGGACCTAGTGAATGACCTGCAGAGAGCTGGGACCAAAGTAACAAAGCCTACCATCAGTAACACACTACGCCGCCAGGGACTCAAGTCCTGCAGTGCCAGACGTATCCCACTGCTTAAGCCAGTACATGTCCAGGCCCGTCTGAAGTTTGCTAGAGAGCATTTGGATGATCCAGAAGAAGATTGGGAGAATGTCATATGGTCAGATGAAACCAAAATATAACTTTTTGGTAAAAACTCAACTCGTTGTGTTTGGAGGACAAAGAATGCTGAGTTGCATCCAAAGAACACCATACTTACTGTGAAGCATGGGGGTGGAAACATCATGCTTTGGGGCTGTTTTTCTGCAAAGGGACCAGGACGACTGATCCGTGTAAAGGAAAGAATGAATGGGGCCATGTATCGTGAGATTTTGGGTGAAAACCTTCTTCCATCAGCAAGGGCATTGAAAATGAAACGTGGCTGGGTCTTTCAGCATGACAATGATCCCAAACACACCAAGCATTTCAAGGTCCTGGCCTAGCCAGTCTCCAGATCTCAACCCCATAGAAAATCTTTGGAGGGAGTTGAAAGTCCGTGTTGCCCAGCAACAGCCCCAAAACATCACTGCTCTAGAGGAGATCTGCATGGTGGAATGGGCCAAAATACCAGCAACAGTGTGTGAAAACCTTGTGAAGACTTACATAAAACGTTTGACCTCTGTCATTGCCAACAAAGGGTATATAACAAAGTATTGAGATAAACTTTTGTTATTGACCAAATACTTGTTTTCCACATCATTTGCAAATAAATTCATTTTGTCTGTCATAGTTGAAGTGTACCTATGATGAAAATTACAGGCCTCTCTCATCTTTTTAAGTGGGAAAACTTGCACAATTGGTGGCTGACTAAATACTTGTTTTGCCCCACTGTAGCGCTATAGGCCTAGTTGACGTGTGTCCACTGTATCTACATAGTTCTCAACGCAGTGATTTACAGTGTTTGTAGGACGTCAAACATCTACAAATGTGACTGCCATGTCAGCAATAAGACCGTGGTTTAAATTGCTTTCAGATGAAAAGTCGACTGTCACACTGATGATTGAAGAAGTGTCAGGGTGTGGATGCGTGTGCGAGCATGTGTGTGTGTGTGTGTGTGTGTGTGTGTGTGTGTGTGTGTGTGTGTGTGTGTGTGTGTGTGTGTGTGTGTGTGTGTGTGTGTGTGTGTGTGTGTGTGTGTGTGTGTGTGTGTGTGTGTGTGTGTGTGTGTAAAGCCATTTGCTCTCCTCAATTTAGAAATTGGCCCTGACATAGGATGATAATCCCTTTAAGGGGAAACTCCACTCAAAAATTATATTTTTGTATTTTTTTCCATTAGTCCATTGTTAATACAGGGATTGAGGAAAAGGTGCTTTCACTATTCACCTGTTGTGCACAGATGCCCAGTGGTTACCAGGGAAACAAGGTGCCAACCTGTAAATGATCCGGCGGTAGCCAACATTGACAGGGAACTCTTTACTGTAGAGCATATCTTGGTCACTGCAGTCATGAGGCCCCCTCTGTTACTCTCGGCAACAACTCTGACCTTTAGAAATGTCTCTCTGTTCAGGCATTTTTTCCTCTTTTCTGTTGCTGCTACATTATCACAGTGTACACCGGTTTCCCTTCCCATCAGCATGTTGTATGGAAGGGAACGGAGACGTATGTCTATCAATCGCCACAACAATAAACACTATTGAATGGAAGTTCCCTTCCATGACTGTTTCTTAATGGTTTGCTTTGTTGGGCTTGTATCTGCTAGTTCGGAAGCCTATTGGAACGGCCTTAATCCTATATCTACCTCATTCTGTCAAGTCACACTTCTCTGACTGCTCTGCCTTTGGGATGGAGGTGTCACTATGTCTTTGACATACTCTGTCATCACTTCTCTCTGTTTCTGCTTCAGTCTGCTACTGTTTGTTAGCTGCCTCCACTACAGTAACAGTATAAGGTCTTGGTAATAGTCTGGCAGTTAGATGTTAAACAATGTAGTTGTGTTTAGCTTCCAGGATCAGGGCCCATCAGGTCTCATCAACAATCTCAGTATTCGGAGAGAGAGAGTGAGTACAAGGAAGATAATGAGATGCCAAACTCTAAACTGTTTGTGTGGTATGAAAAAGCCTAATGTGGAGAATGCACTTCTAGAAACAAAGTGTCCTGGTCTGGTGAATAATGTACGCGGGTGTAGACTTAGCAGGTAGACTTGTGCTACTGTATGTGTTTGATCAGGAAGTTGCAGTGTCCTCTCTGTGGTGTAGCTAGAAAGTATGTGTTTGTCTTTAAGCGGCAGCAGGGGGTATAATTAATTTGAGAGCAGAACTACTTAATCCTTCTTTTAAGTAGGAATTCAAGAGGGATCATGACATCCAGAAAGGAAGAAATTAGAGATGAGGAGGGGAAAAGTAAGGGGGATTGGAGTTGGTTTGCATCAGTGGCTGCTTGCTGCATCCAATTCTTTGTTTGAACTCTACTCGTTTCTATTCGGATGAAAAGAGGAACTCGCATCCTCTCCTCTGTGAATGAGGGAACGGGGAGAGATAAATCTGCTGTTGGAGGAGTGCCAGCCAGGTATATAGTCTGTTCTCTAAGACGTGCACTTTTCCTCTCAACACTTTCTCAAAATGATGAATGCTGTGACGCCAGTTCCACAGAAAGCACAATGGTAGTGGCTCTAGAGCAGAGATGGGCGAGTTCAGTCCTCGGGGCCGGAGTCCAGTCCTCCCCCATCCCCAGCAAAGACAGCTGAAAGATCATAAACTGAAAATCATGATTAGGGGATTATTGGAGTCAGGTGTGTTAGCTGGGCATGTGGCAAAAGTGTGACACTAATCAGGCCTGCGAGGACTGGAGTTGCCCACCCCTGCTTAGAGTGTAGAGTGAAATAAACTCTAAGGTTTTGAACACTTACACACAGGTGTAAGTATCAAGACCACTTGATTGAACAGGGAAATCTAAAGTGGAAGGAATTCAGTTCTGAAGTGTCGCATGCATATAACAGATGTGATCTTCAAACTCTCTTGCGTTGTGTTTTTAAAGAGTGGAATGCCCAGCCAGTGGCCCTCGTTGATTAGCGTTTATTCTGATGATAGCCACAAGGAAGCACATTAGATGTGCAGGACAACAGTATGTTGATGGCTGTATATTTGTGTTGTGTCTGTTAGCATGTAAATAACTGTGAATTAGCAGAGAGTTAATGTGACCATTACGATTAGAGCATGCGAGCTAACTTGCTCTTACAGCAATAACTTACAAAAGCACATCCCAGGATTCCCCCAATATCTAACAGGTACCGTACACATATACTGTATTTACATCAGGACATGGACAGAAAGTATTCAGACCCCTTGACTTTTACCACACTTTGTTACGTTACACCCTTATTCTAAAATGGATTAAATAAAAATGTCCCTCATCAATCTACACACAATACCCCATCATGACAAAGCAAAAACAGAGTTTTAGACATTTTTGCAAATGATTAAAAATTAAAAACAGAAATAACTTATTTACATAAGTATTCAGACTCTAAATATGAGACTCGAAATATAGCTCATGTGGATCCTGTTTCCATTGATCATCCTTGAAATGTTTCTACAACTTGATTGGAGGCCACCTGTGGTACATTCAATTGATTGGACATGATTTGGAAAGGCACACGCCTGTCTTTATAAGGTCCCACAGTTGATAGTGCATGTCAGAGCAAAAACCAAGCCATGAGGTCGAAGGAATTGTCCGTTTAGCTCCGAGACAGGATTGTGTTGAGGCACAGATCTGGGGAAGGGTACCAAAAAATGTCTGCAGCATTGAAGGTTCCCAAGAACACAGTGGCCTCCATCATTCTTAAATGGACTGCCTAGAGCTGGCCGCTTGGCCAAGCTGATCAATCGGGGGAGAAGGTGAAACCACAATTGATCTCTTTTGATCTCTTTTGCCTGAATGCCCATCATCCCGTCTGGAGGAAACCTGGCACCATCATGCTGTGGGGGATGTTTTTCAGCGTCAGGAACTGGGAGACTAGTCTGTATTGAGGGAAAGATGAACGGAGCAAAGTACAGAGAAATCCTTGATGAAAACCTGCTCCAGAGTCCTTAGACTGGGGCGAAGGTTCACCTTCCAACAGGACAACGACCCTAAGCACATAGCCAAGACAAAGCAGGATTGGCTTCGGGACAAGTCTCTGAATGTCCTTGAGTGGCCCAGCCAGAGCCTGGACTTGAACCGGATCTAACATCTCTGGAGAGACCTGAAAATAGCTGTGCAGCGACGCTCCCCATCCAAACCGACATAGCTTGAGAGGGTCTGCAGAGAAGAATGGGAGAAACTCCCCAAATCCAGGTGTGCCAAGCTTGTGGCAGCGTACCCAAGAATTTAAGATTTAAGGCTGTAATCCCTGCCAAAGGTGCTTTAACAAATTACTGAGTAAAGGGTCTGAATACTTATGTAAATGTGATATTTCGGTTTAAACATTTTTATAAATTTGCTAAAATGTAAAAAATAAGTGTTTTTGCTTTGTCATTATAGGGTATTATGTGTAGATTGATGAGAGGGGGGAAAACAATTTAATCCATTTAGAATTTGGTTGTAATGTAACAAAATGTGGGAAAATGGGGTCTGAATACCTTCTGAATGCACTGTACATTGTGAACTCTTACACACTCTAAATATGAATATATAATACAGTATTTCAGACCGGGAATAATTGATGTTTGGGATTTGCCCCCATCTGCAAGCCTGACGAATGCATAACACCTTACTGATATGTAAATTCGACCAACCAATAGGAATACATAAACATTGCATACATATTTCTGCAGTGGCAAGTGGAAACATAACCAACCCTGTTACATACACAACCCTTTTCACCCCACAGCCTGAGCCCAGTGATCTTTGTGACTTCTGGAGAAGACCTGACCTTTATTGATAAAGCCATCAGACAACACAGCAGGCTATATCTAATCTGAGAGACATAGGGTATTTCTTCTCTATCTCTTGCTTTATATCACTATCACTACAGTCCTTATTAACATTCATGACCAGACTAGAGCAATGAGCTGTTCTGCCTCTGACCCCTAATTAACTAACTAAATATAAATAACTAGAGAAGTAATCAACTAACTAACTACCGATTGGTTATTGTACAGTTATTTGGACAAAAATGATGCCACTGTGCATCATCACATCTTTCATTTTGACATGTCATAGTATATTATCCATAGATGATTCTTATGCTGTTTAATCTAATGCTAGGCTACTGTAAATATATAATTGCTGTCACCACCATTTAACACATCAGATTCATAAAACAATTATTAGATTAGATAAACCGTGCATGTTGCAGCCAGATCCTAATGAAATTCGAAGGTAGCTATGAGTGAAGACGTTTTTTAATGTAGAAAATGCTTGATATGCGATAGACCAACAAAAGCGCTGCTCGGCACTCTAAAACACATCTGACTGTTAGATTAACTTGTAATTAAATTAGGTTGGATTTCATCACTAGCCAGACACATTTGTGCTGTGTGAAGGGACAGCATACATTATGAATGCAGCTTTAACAGTAAATGATGTCTTCTGTGAGTCCTGTAGTGAAATAACAAGCTACGTAGCTCTTTGCTCCATGGCCACATACAGATGTGCTGTTAGAACCAGCTAATTATAGCCTCACCACCCCATGTATCTGATAACCTCTAATTGGAGAGATTGAAGGGAAGCAGCAATATTACTATAAGAAGAGTACGTTTGATATCCATGCTCACATGTACATCAAACTCTGAGGAAGATGATGAAACTCTATGGCACGACTATAGAGTGAGACCAGACATTATCCATACAGCAGGATTGACACAGAAAGCAGTAACACTTTGTAATATTGTCCAGAAATAACCCATTTGTAAGGCAACAAATATAAACACCACCTACTGGGGAGCCAGGCCTAGCCAATCAGAATTACTTGTCCCCACAAAAGGGCTGTATTACAGACAGAAATACTCCTCAGTTTCATCCGCTGTCCAGGTGGCTGTTCTCAGACTAACCCGCAGGTGAAGAAGCAGGGTGTGGTGGTCCTGGGCTGGCATGGTTACATACATATTTATGCCTTATAAATGGTTTATTAATGGATGTTATTATAAAATGTTGCCAAAAATGTTGCCAAAATGTTGCCAAAAAGACTGGGAAAACTTTGTTTTGGGTTAATTCTACCCCTTGGAGCACATACTTAAATCGATGCTGTATTTCTGCATTTAATTAGGCTCTTCGTTTAGTTTGGATACCTTATCTATCGACCTCAAGTGGTTGGTAGAGAATGGAAGGAGCTGAAGAGAACCCCGCCCCCAGACCAGACAAATGTTAGATCTTGTTGGTGTTGTGTCGTATATGCATATGTGGTGTGGCACGGTGCCAGTGTTGGGGTGCATTGGCGTGTTATTGCGGGGGGCTCTGATTTATGGAGCGGACCTGCAGGAATGCTGTGTGTTTGTGTGTCTGAGTGTGTGTGTGAGCAGGCCTCTGGGTGCCGGCAGCAGCGGCGCCTGTGGACGGTGGGAACACAGGCGAGAGTGGGTTCCCGGTCAGTCCGGAGTCACAGGGAATAAGCCAGTATGATTAGGTAGAGCTTTGGGCCGTTCTCTGCGTTTGTTGTGGAGCTTAAGTTCTTAAGAGTCTGTACTGAGGTGAGGATCTGCATTTTTCTGCTTCTCCCTTTTCTTTCTTTTTTTCCCTCCGTTTCTTCATGACATGGTGTGTTATTTTGTAACATCCCGGCTCTGTGTGTGTGTGTGCGCTTGTGCGTGTCTGCATGTGTGCATGTTGAAGGATGATGGTGTGAGAGTATTTTGTAGCATTCATAATGTATGACAATTCGAATCAAACTTGTTTGATGTTGTAGAACACACAGCCTCTCTATGTATTTTACACACACGTATACACACACACACGCACACACGTATACACACACACACACACACACACACACACACACACACACACACACACACACACACACACACACACACACACACACACACACACACACACACACACACACACACACACACACACACACACACACACACACACACACACACACACACGCACACACACGCACACACACACACAGCCTTTCTCCTCTCTGCTCTCCACCACCCAGAGAGTGGGTGATTAAATCCGTTTGTCGCTCTGGCTTTAATGAGAAACACACACCTGTTTTCCACAGATGTTCTCTTTAACAAGCTGCTGTCCTTCATTCTCAGATGGGAGGTGTGGAGGTGATGGCCATCTGATGCTATAAATCAGACAAGCCAAGAACCTCTTAAACAGGCCATCAAATCCAGGACAAGTGTAGTATGAGCTCATGTAATCAGGCTTCTCAGTGAGCTCCAGATCTGTGAGTTGTGTAGCTAATTCAGGGGTCACACACAAGCTATGACAGGGCCATCACGGAGATGGTTGATTTTGGCTGCAGTCAGGGTAAGACTCCCTGGTTCCTGTCGGACCCCCCCCCTAATTTGTGGGATGATGTCAGGGTTCAGTGAGGGTAGAACTGGGCTCCACTTACACATGCCTCAGACTCAGTGGTGTTAAGTACTTTAGTCAAAATACTTTAATGTACTACTAAGTCATTTTTTGGAGTATCTTGTGTCGTGGACATTAATGTTTGATATGTGAATATGCAAGACTAAGCAATTAGCCTATAAAAATGTTTCTGACTCCATAAAGATAATTAGCAATATGCAAGAAACAATCATTGATTTACAGTAATAGGCAATGAAGAAATGTCTGAGAATGGATTCTAAATACAAGTGTATTTAATTTGATTCACATACAAGGCATAAACTTAATTTATAAAGCATTAACAAGTATTACAAGGCATTAGTCTAAGCGTGGTCAGGGAGAGAGCGAGAAACCATTGCCTGAAAGGCACTGTCCCAAAAGTCCATGGGGTAGAGAGAGAGAGAAAGAGTATTTCACTGTAGGTCAGGCACAAATAAGAGAATGAACAATGAATCTTAGACCCTTTTTATAAGCATCTGAGTTGTTTGGATTCAAAACCTGACGTGTTGACCAATAGTATTACTGCAAAGTTAACCTCCAATCAGATATTAGACATACATGATGTAACCTCTGCTTCTCAGAGGTGAGACAAATTGAATGGCAAGACCAACACAGAGAATGCTGAATTCCTCAGACAACAGAGGAAATTCTAGCAAACAGTTTATAAGAAGAGTCACTTCGGAAGCTGCCCTGCAGGACATCTTACTATTTAGATTTTTGACTAATACTTTTACTTTTACTTCACTACATTCCTAAATAAAATAATGTGTGTTTTAGTCTATATATGTTCCTTGACACCCAAAAGTACTTGCTACATTTTGAATGCTTAGCAGGACCGGAAAATGGTCCAATTCACGCAATTTTCAAGAGAACATCCCTGGTCATCCCTACTGCCTCTGATCTGGCGGACTCACTAAACAAACCTCTTGATTTGTAAATGTCTGAGTGTTGGAATGTGCTCCTGGCTAGCTGTAAATTTAAAAAATAAGAAAATTGTAGCGTCTGGTTTGCTTAAATAAGGAATTTTAAGTTATTTATACTTTTACTTTTGATACTTACGTATATTTTAGCAATTAATTTACTTTTGATACTTAAGTATATTTAAAGCCAAATACTTTTAGACTTTTACTCAAGTAATATTTTACTGGGTGACTTTCACTTTTACTTGAGTAATTTTCTGTTAAGGTACAGTATCTTTACTAAAGTATGACACTTGGGTACTTTTTCCACCACTGCTCACACTCTGTCTGTCTGTCTGCCTGTCTGTCTGCAGTCACACTCTGTCTGTCTGTCTGTCTGCCTGTCTGTCTGCAGTCACACTCTGTCTGTCTGCCTGTCTGTCTGCAGTCACACTCTGTCTGTCTGTCTGTCTGTCTGCAGTCACACTCTGTCTGTCTGTCTGTCTGTCTGTCTGTCTGTCTGTCTGTCTGTCTGTCTGCAGTCACACTCTGTCTGTCTGTCTGCCTGTCTGTCTGCAGTCACACTCTGTCTGTCTGTCTGTCTGTCTGTCTGTCTGTCTGTCTGTCTGTCTGTCTGTCTGTCTGTCTGTCACACTGTCTGTCTGTCTGTCTGTCTGTCTGTCTGTCTGTCTGTCTGTCTGTCTGTCTGTCTGTCTGTCTGTCTGTCTGTCTGTCTGTCTGTCTGTCTGTCTGCAGTCACACACTGTCCTGTCAGACAGACAAACAGACAGACAGATGTATTATAAAGATTCTTTGGGTTTTGGAAGAGCACTAAATAAGACCTTGTTATGTATTGTAATGTATTACAGAGATATACTTTATATCTTCATTACTCCCCAAGTGCCTTGACGTATCCACCCCATTAGAATAACAGACAGACGCTTGGCACTTATGTGTTTCACAATAACTCAGTCATCTCCCTGTGAGGTATGAGCCTGAGAGAGCATGTCATGTTTTTAAATCTGGTGTCTGTCTGCCAACTGTCTCTGTAGAAATGTCAACAGCTAACAAGAGGATGCTCCACCAGCTCATAGATACATGGTTAAGTTTTCAGCCTCTCAGAGCAGCACAGTGAGCAGGAACATCTAAATAACATCAAGTCATCATGACTGACAGGGAGATAACTGGCTGATGCTCTTATGAATGTCTAATATGCTCCATAACTGTCTCAATCCCAAATGCCTAGGGTTGATGGCTAACCGTTTGGCAGCGATGTGATTCTGTATAGCTAGCTACCCTCGAGCTGCAGCAATTGGATCTACGTAGCTATTGACTCTTTAACAATTGATACTGTTTATGGGTTGATAATAGAAATCCTGAAATCAATCAAAATTGAGAATAGATTTCATTCTCCATTACTTGTGATCTACTATCTATAGCCTTTAGTCATGTTCTTGCCTGGCTATGCTGCTCCCCTGGCTGTAAGCCAGTCCTGGCTAGATATGGTCATCACTCCTGGGGCTGTATTGACCGTTTGGCTGTCACAGCAAAGACCAACAACAGGAAGACTACAGGGAGACACAGCCCAGTCCAACACCAGGGAGACACAGCCCAGTCCAACACCAGGGAGACACAGCCCAGTCCAACACCAGGGAGACACAGCCCAGTCCAACACCAGGGGTCACAGCCCAGTCCAACACCAGGGAGACACAGCCCAGTCCAACATCAGGAAGACTACAGGGAGACACAGCCCAGTCCAACACCAGGGAGACACAGCCCAGTCCAACACCAGGAAGAGTACAGGGAGACACAGCCCAGTCCAACACCAGGGAGACACAGCCCAGACCAACACCAGGAAGACTACAGGGAGACACAGCCCAGTCCAACACCAGGGAGACTACAGCCCAGTCCAACACCAGGGAGACTACAGCCCAGTCCAACACCAGGGAGACACAGCCCAGACCAACATAAGGAAGACTACAGGGAGACACAGCCCAGTCCAACACCAGGGAGACACAGCTTAGACCAACACCAGGGAGACACAGCCCAGACCAACACCAGGGAGACACAGCCCAGACCAACACCGGGGAGACACAGCCCAGTCCAACACCAGGGAGACACAGCCCAGACCAACACCAGGGAGACACAGCCCAGTCCAACATCAGGAAGACTACAGGGAGACACAGCCCAGTCCAACATAAGGAAGACTACAGGGAGACACAGCCCAGTCCAACACCAGGGAGACACAGCCCAGACCAACACCAGGAAGACACAGTCCAGTCCAACACCAGGGAGACACAGCCCAGTCCAACAGCAGGGAGACTACAGCCGTGTCCAACACCAGGGAGACTACAGCCCAGTCCAACACCAGGGAGACTACAGCCCAGTCCAACACCAGGGAGACTACAGCCCAGTCCAACACCAGGGAGACTACAGGGAGACACAGCCCAGTCCAACATAAGGAAGACTACAGGGAGACACAGCCCAGTCCAACACCAGGGAGACACAGCCCAGACCAACACCAGGAAGACACAGCCCAGTCCAACACCAGGGAGACACAGCCCAGTCCAACACCAGGGAGACTACAGCCCAGTCCAACACCAGGGAGACTACAGCCCAGTCCAACACCAGGGAGACTACAGCCCAGTCCAACACCAGGGAGACTACAGCCCAGTCCAACACCAGGGAGACACAGCCCAGACCAACACCAGGGAGACACAGCTTAGACCAACACCAGGGAGACACAGCCCAGACCAACACCAGGGAGACACAGCCCAGACCAACACCGGGGAGACACAGCCCAGTCCAACACCAGGGAGACACAGCCCAGACCAACACCAGGGAGACACAGCCCAGTCCAACATCAGGAAGACTACAGGGAGACACAGCCCAGTCCAACATCAGGAAGGCTACAGGGAGACACAGCCCAGTCCAACACCAGGGAGACACAGCCCAGTCCAACACCAGGAAGACTACAGGGAGACACAGCCCAGTCCAACACCAGGGAGACACAGCCCAGACCAACACCAGGAAGACTACAGGGAGACACAGCCCAGTCCAACACCAGGGAGACTACAGCCCAGTCCAACACCAGGGAGACACAGCCCAGTCCAACACCAGGGAGACACAGCCCAGACCAACACCAGGAAGACTACAGGGAGACACAGCCCAGTCCAACACCAGGGAGACTACAGCCCAGTCCAACACCAGGGAGACTACAGCCCAGTCCAACACCAGGGAGACACAGCCCAGACCAACATAAGGAAGACTACAGGGAGACACAGCCCAGTCCAACATAAGGAAGACTACAGGGAGACACAGCCCAGTCCAACACCAGGGAGACACAGACCAGACCAACACCAGGAAGACACAGCCCAGTCCAACACCAGGGAGACACAGCCCACTCCAACAGCAGGGAGACTACAGCCGTGTCCAACACCAGGGAGACTACAGCCCAGTCCAACACCAGGGAGACACAGCTTAGACCAACACCAGGGAGACACAGCCCAGACCAACACCAGGGAGACACAGCCCAGACCAACACCGGGGAGACACAGCCCAGTCCAACACCAGGGAGACACAGCCCAGACCAACACCAGGGAGACACAGCCCAGTCCAACATCAGGAAGACTACAGGGAGACACAGCCCAGTCCAACATAAGGAAGACTACAGGGAGACACAGCCCAGTCCAACACCAGGGAGACACAGCCCAGACCAACACCAGGAAGACACAGCCCAGTCCAACACCAGGGAGACACAGCCCACTCCAACAGCAGGGAGACTACAGCCGTGTCCAACACCAGGGAGACTACAGCCCAGTCCAACACCAGGGAGACTACAGCCCAGTCCAACACCAGGGAGACTACAGCCCAGTCCAACACCAGGGAGACTACAGGGAGACACAGCCCAGTCCAACATAAGGAAGACTACAGGGAGACACAGCCCAGTCCAACACCAGGGAGACACAGCCCAGACCAACACCAGGAAGACACAGCCCAGTCCAACACCAGGGAGACACAGCCCAGTCCAACACCAGGGAGACTACAGCCCAGTCCAACACCAGGGAGACTACAGCCCAGTCCAACACCAGGGAGACTACAGCCCAGTCCAACACCAGGGAGACTACAGCCCAGTCCAACACCAGGGAGACACAGCCCAGACCAACACCAGGGAGACACAGCTTAGACCAACACCAGGGAGACACAGCCCAGACCAACACCAGGGAGACACAGCCCAGACCAACACCGGGGAGACACAGCCCAGTCCAACACCAGGGAGACACAGCCCAGACCAACACCAGGGAGACACAGCCCAGTCCAACATCAGGAAGACTACAGGGAGACACAGCCCAGTCCAACACCAGGGAGACACAGCCCAGTCCAACACCAGGAAGACTACAGGGAGACACATCCCAGTCCAACATCAGGAAGACTACAGGGAGACACAGCCCAGTCCAACATCAGGAAGACTACAGGGAGACACAGCCCAGTCCAACACCAGGGAGACACAGCCCAGTCCAACACCAGGAAGACTACAGGGAGACACAGCCCAGTCCAACACCAGGGAGACACAGCCCATACCAACACCAGGAAGACTACAGGGAGACACAGCCCAGTCCAACACCAGGGAGACTACAGCCCAGTCCAACACCAGGGAGACTACAGCCCAGTCCAACACCAGGGAGACACAGCCCAGACCAACACCAGGGAGACACAGCCCAGTCCAACATCAGGAAGACTACAGGGAGACACAGCCCAGTCCAACATAAGGAAGACTACAGGGAGACACAGCCCAGTCCAACACCAGGGAGACACAGCTTAGACCAACACCAGGGAGACACAGCCCAGACCAACACCAGGGAGACACAGCCCAGACCAACACCGGGAGACACAGCCCAGTCCAACACCAGGGAGACACAGCCCAGACCAACACCAGGGAGACACAGCCCAGTCCAACATCAGGAAGACTACAGGGAGACACAGCCCAGTCCAACATAAGGAAGACTACAGGGAGACACAGCCCAGTCCAACACCAGGGAGACACAGCCCAGACCAACACCAGGAAGACACAGCCCAGTCCAACACCAGGGAGACACAGCCCAGTCCAACACCAGGGAGACTACAGCCCAGTCCAACACCAGGGAGACTACAGCCCAGTCCAACACCAGGGAGACTACAGCCCAGTCCAACACCAGGGAGACTACAGGGAGACACAGCCCAGTCCAACATAAGGAAGACTACAGGGAGACACAGCCCAGTCCAACACCAGGGAGACACAGCCCAGACCAACACCAGGAAGACACAGCCCAGTCCAACACCAGGGAGACACAGCCCAGTCCAACACCAGGGAGACTACAGCCCAGTCCAACACCAGGGAGACTACAGCCCAGTCCAACACCAGGGAGACTACAGCCCAGTCCAACACCAGGGAGACTACAGCCCAGTCCAACACCAGGGAGACACAGCCCAGACCAACACCAGGGAGACACAGCTTAGACCAACACCAGGGAGACACAGCCCAGACCAACACCAGGGAGACACAGCCCAGACCAACACCGGGGAGACACAGCCCAGTCCAACACCAGGGAGACACAGCCCAGACCAACACCAGGGAGACACAGCCCAGTCCAACATCAGGAAGACTACAGGGAGACACAGCCCAGTCCAACATAAGGAAGACTACAGGGAGACACAGCCCAGTCCAACACCAGGGAGACACAGCCCAGACCAACACCAGGAAGACACAGCCCAGTCCAACACCAGGGAGACACAGCCCAGTCCAACATCAGGAAGACACAGCCCAGTCCAACATCAGGGAGACACAGCCCACTCCAACACCAGGGAGACTACAGGGAGACACAGCCCAATCCAACATCAGGGAGACACAGCCCAGTCCAACACCAGGGAGACACAGCCCAGTCCAACATCAGGAAGACTACAGGGAGACTACAGCCCAGTCCAACACCAGGGAGACTACAGCCCAGTCCAACACCAGGGAGACTACAGGGAGACACAGCCCAGTCCAACATAAGGAAGACTACAGGGAGACACAGCCCAGTCCAATACCAGGGAGACACAGCCCAGACCAACACCAGGAAGACACAGCCCAGTCCAACACCAGGGAGACACAGCCCAGTCCAACATCAGGAAGACTACAGGGAGACACAGCTCAGTCCAACATAAGGAAGACTACAGGGAGACACAGCCCAGTCCAACACCAGGGAGACACAGCCCAGACCAACACCAGGAAGACACAGCCCAGTCCAACACCAGGGAGACACAGCCCAGTCCAACACCAGGGAGACTACAGCCCAGTCCAACACCAGGGAGACTACAGCCCAGTCCAACACCAGGGAGACTACAGCCCAGTCCAAGACCAGGGAGATTACAGCCCAGTCCAACACCAGGGAGACTACAGGGAGACACAGCCCAGTCCAACATAAGGAAGACTACAGGGAGACACAGCCCAGTCCAACACCAGGGAGACACAGCCCAGACCAACACCAGGAAGACACAGCCCAGTCCAACACCAGGGAGACACAGCCCAGTCCAACACCAGGGAGACTACAGCCCAGTCCAACACCAGGGAGACTACAGCCCAGTCCAACACCAGGGAGACTACAGTCCAGTCCAACACCAGGGAGACTACAGCCCAGTCCAACACCAGGGAGACACAGCTTAGACCAACACCAGGGAGACACAGCCCAGACAAACACCAGGGAGACACAGCCCAGACCAACACCGGGGAGACACAGCCCAGTCCAACACCAGGGAGACACAGCCCAGTCCAACATCAGGAAGACTACAGGGAGACACAGCCCAGTCCAACATAAGGAAGACTACAGGGAGACACAGCCCAGTCCAACACCAGGGAGACACAGCCCAGACCAACACCAGGAAGACACAGCCCAGTCCAACACCAGGGAGACACAGCCCAGTCCAACACCGGGGAGACACAGCCCAGTCCAACACCAGGGAGACTACAGGGAGACACAGCCCAGTCCAACATAAGGAAGACTACAGGGAGACACAGCCCAGTCCAACACCAGGGAGACACAACTTAGACCAACACCAGGGAGACACAGCCCAGACCAACACCAGGGAGACACAGCCCAGACCAACACCGGGGAGACACAGCCGAGTCCAACACCAGGGAGACACAGCCCAGACCAACACCAGGGAGACACAGCCCAGTCCAACATAAGGAAGACTACAGGGAGACACAGCCCAGTCCAACACCAGGGACACAGCCCAGACCAACACCAGGAAGACACAGCCCAGTCCAACACCAGGGAGACACAGCCCAGTCCAACATCAGGAAGACACAGCCCAGTCCAACATCAGGGAGACACAGCCCAGTCCAACACCAGGGAGACTACAGGGAGACACAGCCCAGTCCAACACCAGGGAGACGCAGCCCAGACCAACACCAGGAAGACACAGCCCAGTCCAACATCAGGAAGACTACAGGGAGACACAGCCCAGTCCAACACCAGGGAGACTACAGGGAGACACAGCCCAGTCCAACACCAGGGAGACACAGCCCAGTCCAACATCAGGAAGACTACAGGGAGACACAGCCCAGTCCAACACCAGGGAGACACAGCCCAGACCAACACCGGGGAGACACAGCCCAGACCAACACCAGGGAGACACAGCCCAGTCCAACACCAGGGAGACACAGCCCAGACCAACACCAGGAAGACTACAGGGAGACACAGCCCAGTCCAACACCAGGGAGACACAGCCCAGTCCAACACCAGGGAGACACAGCCCAGACCAACACCGGGAAGACTACAGGGAGACACAGCCCAGTCCAACACCAGGGAGACTACAGGGAGTCAGGCTGAATCTAAATGAGGAGCCATACCTTCACTCTGTGTAGAGAGTGGACCTCTAGAAATACTTTACGTTGAAATCACTGTTGTAGTCACTGCATTTTCACTTGTTTTTATTGTTATTGTCATCATTGTCATTATCATCATAGGAATTGTCATTACCATTTCTAAAGCATCTTCATTGTCAAGTTGTCATAGTAATAATCTGTACTGTACGAGGAAGTATAGAGGGCGAAGAGGGATGAATAGAGAAGGAAGACGGCAGATGGAGGGAGAGTGACCGTGGAATAGATATTTAGAGAGAAATGGACAGATGGGAAATACATAGAAAGAGAGAGAGTTGATGTGTTGATAGCCACTCTCAACCTATGTCCATGACTTGCGTCTGTGTGTGTGTGTGTGTGTGTGTGTGTGTGTGTGTGTGTGTGTGTGTGTGTGTGTGTGTGTGTGTGTGTGTGTGTGTGTGTGTGTGTGTGTGTGTGTGTGTGTGTGTGTGTGTGTGTGTGTGTCAGCTGCACTCAGCAGCAGGTGTTGGAGCAGGCTTGGGGTCACACACTCCACAGCCCTAGTGCTTGTTTCCAGAAAATGACACCTAATTGCAGTCAATGGCATGCCCTGTTAACATTTGTCTTTCCCTCTCTCCCTTTCTCCCTTCTTTCTCTTTCTAGGTAAGTGACACTTCAGAAGCGGTTTTCTGAGAATCTGAGGCTACAGAAGGTAACACTGCTCTGTGGTTTTGACCATTGGTCTACAAAGGATGGACTCTCCTCCTGTTAAGGGATGGCGTTACAGTAGCTACGCTAGGGTATGGGTGTCCTTGCTTGTGTCTCAAATAGCACCGTATTCCATACTGCACTAGGGTCCTGGTCAAAAGTAGTGCACTACAAAGGGAATGGGGTGCCATTTGCCATTTGGGATGCAGGCCCTTTTGTTATATTATAATGGGATGTGACACAGTTTGACAAATGCATATGGACCTGCTTGGGCCACAGAATACAGTATGTACGTTTTCATAGTAGCCAGCGATGAGCAATCACCAAAACTAACACAGCTAGTCAGATGCTTTGTTTGTCTGTTTGTATATCCTTGGAAAAGCCCTTGATTTGGATTTACTTGATTTCTCACAGACTGTAGAACTACAGTAGGATCTGAATTTTATCAGCCTATTGCAACAGAACATTCCTACAATGCAGAACATTTTTTACATATTATATGAGGTATAAAATGGCTTCTGAAGACTAATTTCCACTTTGAAATTTCAGACTTGACTTTCCCTTACGAAAAATGTATCAACCCAATCATCCATTCATTATAAACCACATAATAATTCACATTTTCTGTTGCTGCAGGATTATTTTCCTGCTGTAACAAACTGGCTCAAATTAAGCTCCAAAATCAGTAGAGACATATCCTACTTTATAGCTAACCCAGGAAGCAGCTGCCGTATCCAGGCCATCCTGGTGTTGATCAGTCCCTACAATTCTACTGTTGTGTTGTTTCCATGAGTCTCTCAGAGTGAGTGTGGCCAGCTGTGGCCGTATAGGGGCCAGTGTGTAGTTGTTGATGATAATCTGTTGATGTAATCAGATGGTCGGGGTTAAGGGTCAGATGGTCTGGGTTAGGGGTTCTTCTCATTATCTCCCAGTCTATTAATTTTCTGTGGTTACGCACGACAACGCAGCTCAGCTCAGCGCTGCCCCTCTCTCCTCCACAGTTCATCAATTAATCCTCCCAGACTGAGCTGAGTGTGTGTGTTCATGTGTGTAGCATATCTTTGTGTTTTTATAGCCCATCAATACAGATCAATGAAGGGAGAAATTAGATCTCTTTATAGCACTGAGAGAGAGTGTTAATTAAGTAAAATTGTGGGGCTTGCTTTACCATTTAAACATATCTTTGTGGTAGTTGTAGAAGTTTATCAAGTTCTACTTAAATAAAGCAGTTCAATTAAATAAATAATAGTCAAAGTTAAGTGTAGTAAAATAATTGGTTTTATTACTTTGGATTGTGGGGCAGTTAGATCGAACATTTCATCAAAAATAACTACACTCTGGCTACTACAATTTTATACACTCTCCTACTAGTATACCACAGTATATGACAACTGTATTAAGAGTACAGAAGGCAGTGAGGCATTGTTGAAGTAAAAAATCAAATAAAAAATACTATGCAATTGGACAACAGTGGGATGCACATGAAGTCCTCTCTAGGCTGGAGGGGGATCAGTGGGAAGAGGGACCCACTGGCCAGACAGGTGGAACCATTTTAACTGAGCATAGCATACCTAGGGCCTTAAAACATCTGGTTTTGCCTGATTCCATTTTGTTTCTTCCCAAATTCAGTTTTCTGCATTTCGTTTTTCCCTGTTTTTTTAAAGGTTTTCGTTCTCAAAATCACACATTTTTAATAGAAAAACAATTAAACTGGATGTTCTAAGTCCACAACAATATTTAAACCACATCAGGAGACCACTTTTGAGGTCAGGAAATAAATTAAGAAATTTGGATTTTGGGCTGGGTTACCCTTTAATGCAAGTGCACACCAGCAAGAGATAGTTGTTTGGTTAGCCATGTTTCTGTAGCATTCATGTGATTGCAGAGTTTGCTAAACAAATGGCCACTGGATTGATGCAAATTAATCATATCATTCTGCCAGGTAGACATAGGCTACTTTTTAGTTAACATTGAGAAGATTTTTGGGAAAGCCTTTCCATCTCTACAAGAAGGTAATCATTAGCATCATCGCTAACGGCTACGCAAAGTGTAGACATATGCACATACTAGTGGTGACTCTTAACCCATAGTCCCCGCGGGGCGGGCCGGTTTAGGGTCATGAAATATCGTGTGGATGAATGGCACGTGGGTGGAATAAAGAGAAAAATATGCATCAAAAAATAGGTTTGTTATTGTGCAATTCATATCTATGAGTTAGATTGAGGTTTTTCTTTCATCATTTTTTTCTGTCATTAGTGCATAAACCTAAACTTTAGGGCCTAACTGCATACCCGCCGACTGAAACCTGGCACTGTGAAGTGGACTCTATTCTGTTTCTCAACAGCGCTACAAAAGAAAGGAAGACAAAGTAGGCCGTTATAAACTCATAACTGGACAGTGTTGTTATAAGCCTTTTTTATGTCTGTATAGGCTGTTAACCCACACAGGCAGTTGGCTTACAAGATCTCCATTTATTGTTTGACATTTTGTTTCATTTCAGCAAAAGTGTAGGCTACTGTTCAATAAGCCTTTTCAAATGAATAGGCCTAAATGCTCAATAAATTCAAGGGCAAAGCAGCCTGATCGTACAGTGCATTTTCACTCATTTATGTGCAAGGTGCCATTTTACGCTATTGTTTGAAATGTTTTGTTTCTGCAAAACATTAGGCTACTGTTCAATAGGCCTGAATATTCATTGACTAAATGAATCAATGTTAATTAAAACAGAGTTTTCAGTAGATGTTCAAGAGAAAAAAGGGAAATGTACAGCTCATTTTCTATATTTGCAGGTTTAGGGTCGGGTGCGGGCCTCAGAGTTTTACTTTATCACATAGTCGAGGGGTTGCAGATGGGTTATTAAATCCAATCAAATCACATTTTATTGGTTACATACACGTATTTAGCAGATGTTATTGCGTGTGGGGTGAAATGCTTGTGTTCCTAGTTCCAACAGTGCAGTAGTATCTAACAATTCACATCAATACACACACATCTAAAAGTAAGAGAATGGAATAAAGAATAAATATTTGGACTAGCAATGTCGGAGTGGCGTTGGCTAAAATACAGTAGAATAGAAGACATTATATACATATGAGATAAGTAAAGCAGTATGTAAACATTATTAAAGTGACTAGTGTTCCATTGTTAAAGTGGCCAGTAATTCCATGTTTACAGACAGATTATTTCACCTACAATTCACTGTATCACAATTCCAGTGGGTCAGCAGTTTACATACACTAAGTTGACTGTGCCTTTGAACAGCTTGGAAAATTCCAGAAAGTGATGCCATGGCTTTAGAAGCATCTGATAGGCTAATTGACATAATTTGAGTCAACTGGAGGTGTACCTGTGTATTTATTTCAAGGCCTACTAAGTGCCTCTTTGCTTGACATCATGGGAAAATCAGGAGACGCTTTCTGTCTCATAGAGATGAACATACTTTGGTGTGAAAAGTGCAAATCAATCCCAGAACACCAGCAAAGGAGCTTGTGAAGATGCTGGAGGAAACCGGTACAAAAGTATCTATATCCACAGTAAAACGAACCCTATATCCAAATAACCTGAAAGGCCGCTCAGCAAGGTAGAAGCCACTGCTCCAAAACTGCCATAAAAAAGCCAGACTACGCTTTGCAACTGCACATGAGGACAATGATTGTACTTTCTGAAGAAATATCCTCTGGTCTGATGTAACAAAAATAGAACTGTTTGGCCATAATGATCACCGTTGTGTTTGGAGGAAAAAGGGGAGGCTTGCAAGCCGAAGAACACCATCCCAAACGTGAAGCACGGGGTGGCAGCATCATGTTGTGGGGGTGCTTTGCTGCAGGAGAGACTGGTGCACTTTACAAAATAGATGGCTTCATGGGGTAGGAAAATGATGTGGATATATTGAAGCAACATCTCAAGACATCAGTCAGGAAGTTAAAGCTTGGTCACAAATGCGTCTTCCAAATGGACAATGACCCCAAGCATACTTCCAAAGTTGTGGCGAAATGGTCTAAGGACAACAAAGTGAAGGTATTGGAGTGGCCATCACAAAGCCCTGACCTCAATCCTATAGAATATCTGTGGGCAAAACTGAAAAAGCGTGTGCGAGCAAGGAGTCCTACAAACCTTACACCAGCTCTGTAAGGAGGAATGGGCCAAAATTCAACCAACTTATTGTGGGAAGCTTGTGGAATGCTACCTGAAACGTTAGACCTAAGTTAAACAATTTAATGGCAATGCTACCAAATATGAATAAACTTCTGGCCCACTGGCAATGTGATGAAAGAAATATAAGCTGAAATAAATATTTATCTTTACTATTATTCTGACATTTCACATTCTTAAAATAAAGTGGCGATCCTAACTGACCTAAGACAGGGAATTTTTACTAGGATTAAATGTCAGGAATTGTGAAAATGTAAACTCTAAAATTGTAAAATTGTGAAAATGTAACTTCTGACTTCGACTGTATATAGGGCAGCAGCCTCTAAGGTGCAGGGTTCAGTAACCGGGTGGTAGCTGGCTCGTGGTGGCTGTTTAACAGTCTGATGGCCTTGAGAAAGAAGCTGTTCTTCAGTCTCTCGGTCCCAGCTTTGATGCACCTGTACTGACCTCACCTTCTGAATGATAGCGGGGTGAACAGGCCGTGTCTCGGGTGGTTGATATCTTTGATGATCTTTTCGGCCTTCCTGTGATAGTGGGTGCTGTAGGTTTCCTGGAGGGCAGGCAGTGTGCCCCGGTGATGCATTGGGCAGACTGCACCACCCTCTGGAGAGCCCTGCGGTTGCGGGCGGTGCAGTTGAAGTGCCAGGCGGTGTTACAGTCCGACAGGATGCTCTCAATTGTGCATCTGTAGAAGTTTGTGAGGCTCTTAGGGGGCCAGAGCTGAGGTTGAAGAAGCACTGTTGTGCTTTCTTCACCACACTGTCTGTATGGGTGGACCATTTCAGAGTGTCAGTGAAGGTTGTCACCTTCTCCACTGCAGTCCCGTTGATGTGGATAAGAGCGTGCTCCCTCTGCTGTTTCCTGAAGTCCACGATCAGCTCCTTCATTTTGTTGACGTTGTTTTCCTGGCACCACTCCACCAAGGCCCTCACCTCCTCCCTGTAGGCTGTCTTGTCATTGTTGGTAATCAGGCCTACTACTGTTGTGTCGTTTGCAAACTTGATGATTGATTTGGAGGTGTGAATGGTCATGCAATCATGGATGAACAGGGAGTACAGGAGGGTGCTGAGCATGCACTCTGGTGGGGCCCCTGTGTTGAGGATCAGCGAAGTGGAGGTGTAGTTTCCTAACTTCACCACCTGGGGGAGACCCGTCAGCAAGTCCAGGACCCAGTTGCACAGGGCGGAGTTCAGACCTTCCTCTTGTCCAGATGGGATAGGGCGGTGTGATGGTGATTGAATCATCTGTGGATCTATTGGGGCGGTAAGCATTGAAGTGGCTCTCGGGTGTCAGGTAAGGTGGAGGTGATATGATCATTAACTAGCCTCTCAAAGCACTTCATATTGACAGATTTGAGTGCTACGGGGCGATAGATATTTAGTTCAGTTGTCTTTAATTTATTGGGTACAGGAACAATGGTGGACATCTTGAAGCAAGTAGGGACAGCAGACTGGGAAATTGAGAGGTTGAATATGTCCGTAATCACTCCAGCCAGCTGGTCTGCGCATGATCTGAGGATGCCACTAGGGATACCGTCTAGGCCTGCAGCCTTGCGAGGGTTAACACGCTTAAATGTCTTACTCACATCGGCCACAGAGAATGAGAGCCCACAGTCCTTGGGAGGGGGCTGCGTCGGGCTGCATCGGTGGCACTGTGTTATCCTCAAAGCAAGCAAAGAAGGTGTTTAGCTTGTCCGGGAGCAAGACGTCTGTGTTTTCCCTTTGTAATTCGTCATTGTTTGTAGACCCTGCCACATACGTTTTGTGTCTGAGCCGTTGAATTGCGACTCCAACTCGTCTCTGTACTGACATTTTGCCTGTTTGATTGCCTTACGGAGGGAATAACTACACTGTTTGTATTCAACCATTTTCCCAGTCACCTTTTCATTTTTAAATGCGTTGGTTCAAGCTTTCAGTTTTGTGCGAATGCTACCATCTATCCATGGTTTCTGGTTTGGGTAGGTTTTAACAGTCACAGTGGGAACAACATCATCTATACACTTTCAATTGCGGGTGTGTGCAGGTGAACAAACAGCTGACCCGTTCACCACAAGTGGGCTCCACACACACACAAACACTCACTCACTCACTCACTCACTCACTCACTCACTCACTCACTCACTCACTCACTCACTCACTCACTCACTCACTCACTCACACAGGGGCATTCCTATACCATTTCAGAAAGTTGCAGGAAAATACATCACTAATGCATTTTTTAATTTTTTTAATTTTTTTAATTTCACCTTTATTTAACCAGGTTGGCTAGTTGAGAACAAGTTCTCATTTGCAACTGCGACCTGGACAAGATAAAGCATAGCAGTGTGAACAGACAACACAGAGTTACACATGGAGTAAACAATTATCAAGTCAATAACACAGTAGAAAAAAAGGGGAGTCTATATACAATGTGTGCAAAAGGCATGAGGAGGTAGGCGAATAATTACAATATTGCAGATTAACACTGGAGTGATAAATGATCAGATGATCATGTACAGGTGGAGATATTGGTGTGCAAAAGAGCAGAAAAGTAAATAAATAAAAACTGTGGGGATGAGGTAGGTGAAAATGGGTGGGCTATTTACCAATAGATTATGTACAGCTGCAGCGATCGGTTAGCTGCTCAGATAGCTGATGTTTGAAGTTGGTGAGGGAGATAAAAGTCTCCAACTTCAGCGATTTTTGCAATTCGTTCCAGTCACAGGCAGCAGAGTACTGGAACGAAAGGCGGCCGAATGAGGTGTTGGCTTTAGGGATGATCAGTGAGATACGCCTGCTGGAGCGCGTGCTACGGATGGGTGTTGCCATCGTGACCAGTGAACTGAGATAAGGCCGAGATTTACCTAGCATGGCCTTGTAGATGACCTGGAGCCAGTGGGTCTGGCGACGAATATGTAGCGAGGGCCAGCCGACTAGAGCATACAAGTCGCAGTGGTGGGTAGTATAAGGTGCTTTAGTGACAAAACGGATGGCACTGTGATAAACTGCATCCAGTTTGCTGAGTAGAGTGTTGGAAGCGATTTTGTAGATGACATCGCCGAAGTCGAGGATCGGTAGGATAGTCAGTTTTACTAGGGTAAGCTTGGCAGCGTGAGTGAAGGAGGCTTTGTTGCGGAATAGAAAGCCGACTCTTGATTTGATTTTCGATTTAGAGATGTTTGTTATGGGTCTGGAAGGAGAGTTTGCAGTCTAGCCAGACACCTAGGTACTTATAGGTGTCCACATATTCAAGGTCGGAACCATCCAGTGTGGTGATGCTAGTCGGGCATGCGGGTGCAGGCAGCGATCGGTTGAAAAGCATGCATTTGGTTTTACTAGCGTTTAAGAGCAGTTGGAGGCCACGGAAGGAGTGTTGTATGGCATTGAAGCTCGTTTGGAGGTTAGATAGCACAGTGTCCAATGACGGGCCGAAAGTATATAGAATGGTGTCGTCTGCGTAGAGGTGGATCAGGGAATCGCCCGCAGCAAGACCAACATCATTGATATATACAGAGAAAAGAGTCGGCCCGAGAATTGAACCCTGTGGCACCCCCATAGAGACTGCCAGAGGACCGGACAGCATGCCCTCCGATTTGACACACTGAACTCTGTCTGCAAAGTAATTGGTGAACCAGGCAAGGCAGTCATCCGAAAAACCGAGGCTACTGAGTCTGCCGATAAGAATCTGGTGATTGTCAGAGTCGAAAGCCTTGGCAAGGTCGATGAAGACGGCTGCACAGTACTGTCTTTTATCGATGGTGGTTATGATGTCGTTTAGTACCTTGAGTGTGGCTGAGGTGCACCCGTGACCGGCTCGGAAACCAGATTGCATAGCGGAGAAGGTACGGTGGGATTCGAGATGGTCAGTGACCTGTTTGTTGACTTGGCTTTCGAAGACCTTAGATAGGCAGGGCAGAATGGATATAGGTATGTAACAGTTTGGGTCCAGGGCGTCTCCCCCTTTGAAGAGGGGGATGACTGCAGCAGCTTTCCAATCCTTGGGGATCTCATACGGTATGAAAGAGAGGTTGAACAGGCTGGTAATAGGGGTTGCGACAATGGCCGCGGATAGTTTCAGAAATAGAGGGTCCAGATTGTCAAGCCCAGCTGATTTATACGGGTCCAGGTTTTGCAGCTCTTTCAGAACATCTGTTATCTGGATTTGGGTAAAGGAGAACCTGGAGAGGCTTGGGCGAGGAGCTGCGGGGGGCCGGAGCTGTTGGCCGAGGTAGGAGTGGCCAGGCGGAAGGCATGGCCATCCGTTGAGAAATGCTTGTTGAAGTTTTCGATAATCATGGATTTGTCGGTGGTGACCGTGTTCCCTAGCCTCAGTGCAGTGGGCAGCTGGGAGGAGGTGCTCTTTTTCTCCATGGACTTCACAGTGTCCCAGAACTTTTTGGAGTTGGAGCTACAGGATGCAAACTTCTTCCTGAAGAAGCTGGCCTTAGCTTCCCTGACTGACTGCGTGTATTGGTTCCTGACTTCCATGAACAGTTGCATATCGCGGGGACTGTTCGATGCTATTGTAGTCCGCCACAGGATGTTTTTGTGCTGGTCGAGGGCAGTCAGGTCTGGAGTGAACCAAGGGCTGTATCTGTTCTTAGTTCTGCATTTTTTGAACGGAGCATGCTTATCTAAAATGGTGAGGAAGTTACTCTTAAAGAATGACCAGGCATCCTCAACTGACGGGATGAGGTCAATGTCCTTCCAGGATACCCGGGCCAGGTCGATTAGAAAGACCTGCTCACAGAAGTGTTTTAGGGAACGTTTGACAGTGATGAGGGGTGGTCGTTTGACTGCGGCACCGTAGCGGATACAGGCAATGAGGCAGTGGTCGCTGAGATCCTGGTTGAAGACAGCGGAGGTGTATTTGGAGGGCCAGTTGGTCAGTATGACGTCTGAGGGTGCCCTTGCTTACAGAGTTAGGGTTGTACCTGGTGGGTTCCTTGATGATTTGTGTGAGATTGAGGGCATCTAGCTTAGATTGTAGGACTGCCGGGGTGTTAAGCATATCCCAGTTTAGGTCACCTAACATAACAAACTCTGAAGCTAGATGGGGGGCAATCAATTCACAAATGGTGTCCAGGGCACAGCTGGGAGCTGAGGGGGTCGGTAGCAGGCGGCAACAGTGAGAGACTTATTTCTGGAGAGAGTAATTTTCAGAATTAGTAGTTCGAACTGTTTGGGTATGGACCTGGAAAGTATGACATTACTTTGCAGGCTATCTCTGCAGTAGACTGCAACTCCTCCCCTTTGGCAGTTCTATCTTGACGGAAGATGTTATAGTTGGGTATGGAAATCTCTGAATTTTTGGTGGCCTTCCTGAGCCAGGATTCAGACACGGCAAGGACATCAGGGTTAGCAGAATGTGCTAAAGCAGTGAGTAAAACAAACTTAGGGAGGAGGCTTCTGATGTTGACATGCATGAAACCAAGGCTTTTTCGATCACAGAAGTCAACAAATGAGGGTGCCTGGGGACATGCAGGGCCTGGGTTTACCTCCACATCACCCGCGGAACAGAGAAGGAGTAGTATGAGGGTGCGGCTAAAGGCTATCAAAACTGGTCGCCTAGAGCGTTGGGGACAGAGAATAAGAGGAGCAGGTTTCTGGGCATGGTAGAATATATTCAGGGCATAATGCGCAGACAGGGGTATGGTGGGGTGAGGGTACGGTGGAGGTAAGCCCAGGCACTGGGTGATGATGAGAGAGGTTTTATCTCTGGACATGCTGGTTGTAATGGGTGAGGTCACCGCATATGTGGGAGGTGGGACAAAGGAGGTATCAGGGGTATGAGGAGTGGGACTAGGGGCTCCATTGTGAACTAAAACAATGATAACTAACCTGAGCAACGGTATACAAGGCATATTGACATTTGAGAGAGACATACAGCGAGGCATACAGTAATCACAGGTATTGAATTGGGAAAGCTAGCTAAAACAGTGGGTGAGACAACAGCTAATCAGCTAGCATAACAACAGCAGGTAAAATGGCATTGACTAGGCAACGGGGCCGACATATAAATCAAACAAGCAGAATGGAGTACCGTGATTAATGGACAGTCCAGTGTGCAGCGTGGACCTGGGCTAAACAAGCTAGCAGTTAGCATGCCGAATTAGCAAGCAAGTAGATAGCGAGGGCGAGAGAGTTAGCCTTTGGAGGACGTCGCGATGGGGTGAGTCTGTTTATTCCTCTTCATGCAGTGACATCGATAGACCGGTCGTGGATCCGGGTATAGAAGCCCAGGAGTATGCTAGGAACACAGGAGCTCTGGCCGGGCTAGCTTCAAGCTACGTGGGTGGAAACGCTAGCCAGGAGTAAACAACCAGGGTTGCGGTTTAGCTCGATAGCTAGTTGTGAAGATCCAGCTGAAAAAAATGTTCAGTTTGCGGAGGGAATCCGGGGATAAAAAATAAATAGGTCCGTTATGCTCTGGTTAGCGTCGCGTTGTTCGAACTGGCGAGAGCTTTCCGAGCTAAAGGTTAGCTGGTGACCGGTAGCTGAAGACCGCTAGCATAGCTGGTGGTTAGCTGGCTAGCTTCAGTTGAGGGGTTCCGGTTCCGAAGTAAATATAAATACTTTAGGAAAAGTAGCTACATTGGGTGAGGCGGATTGCATGAGAGTATTTGGAAGCTTAGGTTTAGCAAAATGTTTTTAAAGATATGCGAAGAAAAATAACTAAAACGAAAAAGAGACGATATTTACAGAGAGACGATACGACAGGACGACTTACTGCTACGCCATCTTGGAACCCTATAAGGTCATGTCTTGTGATTAGCTTGGGCAACATCTTCTAATAAGTACATTACATTTAGTTGATTTAATTGATTTCCTATTCAATTATTTTTAGAATATTGTTGAATTCTGTTTTTATGTCTGGATTCCGTGATTCCGTCCGCGTTCTCTCAACGCAGATTTTATAGGGCCCTACATTCTTTGAAATGCAATTGTTGTTGTTTTTTACCATGAGCATGAGCTTGTATCAACTGCGCGTAGTATCCCACGCGAAACAACCTCTAGATGGGCTTTTCTTGCTCGACCTTGACAGCAGATCCTCGTTGAAGTCGCCACAAAAAATGTCAGTTCAGTGCCTTTAAACTATGAAAATGGAAGGTGTGTGTATGTGTGTGCGTGCATACTGGTTTCAATGTGTTTGTGTTGTCTTACCTGTAGAGAACGATAATTGAGACACTTCAAACAGACTGAGTTAGCAGGGCTATTAATGCACAGTGCGATCAAATGTTGCTATGGTAACCAGGAAAATGTCACGTAACAAAGTTACATGACAGTGGGAAGTAAGCTTTAAGCTTAAAAAGGATTGGACCCTTTTTTTCCATATGCATATGTATATTCTTGGCACCATTTGAAAGGAAACACTTTGGAGTTTGTGTAAATGTGAAAGGAATGTAGGATTATATAACACATTAGATCTAGTAAAACCATTTATTTTTATTTTTTTTGTACCATCATCTTTGAAATGAAAGAGAAAGGCCATAATGTATTATTCCAGCCCAGGTGCAATTTAGATTTTGGCCACTAGATTGCAGCAGTGTATGTGCAAAGTTTTACACGGATTCAATGAATCATTGTATTTCCGTTCAAAATGTTGTATCAAGACTGCCCAAATGTGCCTAATTTGTTCATTAATAACTTTTAAAACTATGCACTCTCCTCAAACAATAGCATGGTATTATTTCACTGTAAGAGCTACTGTAAATTGGACAGTGCAGTTAGATTAACAAGAATTTAAGCTTTCTGCCAATATCAGATATGTCTATGTCCTGGGAAATGTTCTTGTTACTTTCAACCTCATGCTAATGTCATTAGCCTACATTAGCTTAACCGTCAAGCAGGCGACCCACCAATCCTGAAGAAGTAGGAGTTACCCACATTTCGATTATATGTAAATGCACTGACCAAAAATAATAAAACGCAACAATGTTGGTCCCATGTTCCAAGAGCTGAAACAAAAGATCTCAGAAATGTTCTATACGCACATCAATCTTATTCAACTCTCAAATGTTGTGCACAAATGTGTTTACATCCCTGTTAGTGAGCATTTCTCCTTTGCCAATGTTATCCATCCACCTGACAATGTGGCATATCAAGAAGCTGATTAAACAGCATGACCATTACATAGCTGCACCTTGTGATGGGGATAATTAAAGGCCACTCTTAAATGCACAGTTTTTTTTTTGTGCTGGCTGAGTGTGTTATGATAAATGTATCCCTGTCACTGTGAGATGTTGATAGATGACTGTGATTGGCCCTCCTGTGCTGGGCCGTGTTCAGTGTGGTGCATCACTGTCTCTCAGTCAGGCCCAGGAACTCCCCTCAGGCTGCTCCCCTACTCCTCACACCCCTTACATAACACTGCTATTCTTACCCCTGGAAGTGTGTGTGCGTGTGGGTGTGTGTTTGCGACTGTGCACATGCGCATGTGCGTGTATGCCGCAACACATTGCAACACTCCTCACCGAGCAAGCTCAACACATCCACAGAATCAGCACTCTTTCGCTATCTTCCTTTCTCTGTCTGTCGCTCCCTCCTCCTCACCCCTCTCTCTCGCTCTCCTCCTGAGAGACAGCTGGAGGTGCAGCAGGCTTCCACAGGAGAATACGTGCATGATTTATTTATACTCTATCCTCCATGGGAGTGAACACAATCATTTATTCACTTAAAAGCATTCAGAGATGGGCCGGGGAGAGAGAGAGTGGGGCAGACAGAGAAGAGCAGTAGCTAGTGAAGTCTACAAGGTTGAGGTGCGTGGTGGGTGACATTCCATTCCAGGGGGAAGGATTTGGGAAGGCACTTGATATTCCTCATGTTTAGCATCATTGTTTCCAAAGGATGCCCATTGTAACCATGATGCTGGGAGTCAGGAAGCAGGTGCAGTGGGTGAGTTTAATAAAACAGAACATGGAGTGATATAAAACAGGAGAAGTGTCTCGACATGAACACAAAACCAATACTGCCTGAAGAGTAATGCTAGGGAGTGCTAGATAAAGGGAATGTATTCAGGGCAGTGATGAAGTCCAGGTGTGCCTAATGATGAGTTGCCAGGACCGGTGGTTAGTAAATCGGCGAAGTTGAGCATCAGTGCGGGAGTGGACGTATTAGTGCCCCCTCACGTTTGTTCCAAAGCTCTTCTGCCCATCTGAACCACTTGTCAATTGCAGGAGCTTCGGTCTGGCTCGGTGTCCACTGAGCCAGAGCTGGCTGATATCCCAGAACACACTGGAAGGGAGTCAGCCCGGTAGAGTGACACAATGAATTATGTGTGTACTTCACCCAGGAAAGGAATCAGGCCCACTCCCCCTGCCGGTCCTGGCAGTGACTCCTCAGGAACCTCCCCAGCTCCTGCTTCATCCTCTCCACCTGCCTGTTAGACTGAGGCCGGTACCCAGAAGTTAGGCTGACGGGGACCCCCAGCTTCTCTATGAAGGCTTTCCATAACTGTGACGTGAATCGGGGGCCACGGTAGTAGACGATATCCTCCGGAAGGCCATAGTGCCGGAAGCTGGAACAGTCCCTCAATGACCTGGAGATCAGTAGGGAGACCAGAAAGAGGGATAAACAGCAGGATTTAGAGAATCTGTCCACAACCATAAAGATGGTGCTGAAACCATCAGATGAGGGGAGATCAGTGACAAAATCAATGGACAGATGAGACCAGGGATGCTGAGGCACGGGAAAGGGAAGGAGTTTCCCTGCTGGAGCGTGCCGGGGAGACTTAGTTTGGGCACATATGGAACAGTACTTCACGTAGCAAGTGACGTTCTGCGCCAAGGTGGGCCACCAGTACTGTCCGGAGATAGATTGAATAGTGCGGGTGATACCTGGATGCCCAGCAACGACAGGTGTGTGCGCCTAGGTCAGCAGCCGATCCCTTATCTCCATTATAATGTAGATGTGCTCAGGAGAACAGGTAGCGGGTGCGCGTCACCACGGGGGCTACGACTTGAGCGGGTGGAATTATGGGTGCACTCAGGGCAGGAACCTCTCCCGAATCGTAGAGCCGGGACAGGGCATCAGCTTTGGTGTTCTTTCAACCTGGGCGATATGTCACAGCGAAGTCGAATCTAGTGAAAAAGACTACCATCTTGCTTGGCGCGGGTTCCGAATGTACTCCAGGTACCGATGGTTGGTAAGGATGAGAAATGAGTCCTTGGTGCCCTCCAGCCAGTGTCTCCACTCCTCTAATGCCAACTTCACAACCATGTGCTCCCGATCGCTCCACAGGAGACAGTTTCTTTGAGTAATATGCATACCATTTCTGTGGATTACCTTGTCGTTGGGACAGGACAACCCCCACACCCACTTATGAAGCATCCACCTCCACCACGAAGGTCAGCGTAGGATTTGGGTGTTTGAGAAACAGGGTGGAGGTGAAACGTCCCTTCAGTGGTTGGAAGGCTTTATCGGCTGTCGGACTCAACCTCAATTTACGAGGTCCTCTCACCTTGAGGAGAGAGGTGAGAGGACAGGCGATAGAGCTAAAGTTTTTGATGAAACGGCAGTAGAAGTTGGCAAACCCCAAAAACCATTGTTACACCTTTATGGCGGTTGGGACTGGCCATGATCTGACAGCATCTACATTCTTACTGTTCATCATCCCTCCTTGCAGGTCTATCTGGTAACCCAGAAAGGCGACAGCCTCCTGATGGAATTGGCACTTCTCCGCTTTGACATATAGGTGGTTAGCCAAGAGGCGTTCCAGGACTACTCGGGACGTGAGCGATGTGATCATCCAAGGTAACCGAGTAGACCAGGACGTTGTCGATATACACGATATACCTGGCGTCCGAGCATGTCCCGGGATCACCTCGTTAACGAATTCCTGGAACACTGACTGAGCATTGGCTAATTCATAAGGCATCACTAAGTACTTGTAGTTACCAGACTGTTTTCCATTCATCCCCCTCCCGGATGAGGATAAGATTGTAGGCACTCCGCAGGTCCAATTTGGTAAAGAACCGGGCCCTGCGGAGCTGTTCGATCACTGCTGGCACCAACGGGAGAGGGTAACGGTATTTAGTGGTAATGTAATCAATGCACGATGTAACCCTCCATCCTTCTTTGCCACGAAGAAGAAGCCTGCCGACACAGAGGAGGTGGTCATGCAGATGAAACCTTGTTGGAGTGCCTCATGGATGTACTCCTCCATAGCCTTGGTTTCAACCACCAACAGAGGGTAGATGTGGCTAAGCGGAGGCGCAGAGCCTGCAAGCAGGTCGATGGCATAGTCCCAGGGGTGATGAGGAGGGAGACAGGTGGCACGGATCTTGGAAAAAGCCTCCCGCGGATCTTGTTACACCTCCAGGATGTTGGGCTGAAGGGCAACCACAGGACTCTGGTCCTCTGGCATTCGGGCGCCCAGTCCGTGATTGTCATCCTCGACCATGAGATGGTGGGTTTATGGCGTTGGAGCCATGGGAGGCCGAGGATGATCTACTGTACGGATGCACTGATGATGAGGAAGGGAAGGCTTTCTTGATGTATGGATTCCACAGTGAGGGTGAGTGGTGTTGTGATAGTCCCGGATTCCAGTGGTTGATTATCCAGCGCTTCAACCGGAAACGGAGAGGAGAGGGGGTATGAGGTGATTTTCAGGGAGGAGGCAAGGGTCTGGTCAATAAAATTCCCTACGGCACTGGAAACCACTAGAGCTGTAGAAACAATACATGAGGGACAGCCAGCTAGTGAAATCGATACAAAAAAAATGGTTTGGCGGAAAGTGATAATGGAATGCTCACGCCTAACCCAGGAGACGGGTGACCACGGGGCCGTTCCTCTGCTCTCGTGGACCCCGGGTTGGAACGTACCGGATACCGTTGAAGCTGGTGCCCCTCTTGACCACAATAGGGACAGAGCCCCAGCTGTCTCTGACGGCGTTGCTCAGCCGCGGGAAGGCATTTGGCCCCATCCTCCACGGGTTCAGGCTCTGACAGTCAACGAAGGAGGGAGAGAGGCGATGTGGGTGCTGACACTCTCGAAGAAGGTTCTCCATACGGATGGCCATCACGATGAGTGTGTTCAAGGAGAGGGTGTTGTCTCGGTATACCAACTCTGTCTGGACCTCTTTGCACAGTCCTCTTCTGAATAGGGTGCGGTGCACCAGCTCATTCCATCCACTGGATGCTGCCACTGTCCGGAAAGTGAGGGTGTACTTCGCAGCTGTCTGGCCATCCTTCCGTAGTTGAAGTTGATGCTCACCCCCCTCTCTGCCCTCCGGTGGATGATCAAAGACTCCTCTGAACAAAGCCCTGAACTCCTCATAGGAACCCAGCTCCTCCTCTCCTCTCTCCCAGACAGCCATAGCCCACTCCAACACCCGTCAGGTCAGCAGGGAAATAACAGTGGCAACCTCTCGGTGGTTGGGGCTCCCATCTGATGGGCGAAGTAGAGGGAGCACTGAAGTAGGATGCCATGCCATTGAAATGATTAGGGTTGACCTCTAAACATGACGGGATGGGAAACTCACCGTTTCCCAAGACAGTCTGTGCCTGTTAGTAATGCACTGTTCAATTCAATGTGAATATATACCATTAGCTAAGGTAACATTCTGTTCACTTCCTGTATGTTTGTTCTCTCATAATATTCCTAGTCTTGCTTCCTCACACCCTTACTTCTCCACAATGGCTCTTAGAGCTTTTACAGGATCCTTGCAGGCTTACCTTGCTCTTAAAACACCACTTCCTGCAGTCCTTTATAGTGTGAATATAGGAAAGGTCAAATTCAGTTCATTGAATGAAGCCTTGTTCATTCAGCCAACCCAAGATGTAGCCTTTTCATCCGCCGCACAAACCGCGACCCTGGCTTTCAGAGAACCCTTGCAGGTCTTTAAAACATCCACTTCCTTCAGCCATTCTGGCACTTCAGCTTATAAAACATTTATTTGAATGGTCTGTAATTCCTCCTCTTTCTCCTGTCCTCTCTCCTCTCTTCATCCTCCTGTCTCATCACATCTGTAATAACACTTTTATTCTATTTCTCCCCTCCACTAATTCCCTCGTTATAAGCCCCAGCTACATATTTGTCTGTCATTCTTCTCTTCCTCCCTTTGAAAAACAACTTGAAGTGATGGGGACTTGACTGTAGAGTCAGGGTCATACATGTACAGTGACCCTAAGCACACAGCCAATACAAAGCAGGAGTGGACCAGCCAGAGCCCGGACTTGAACGCAATCAAACATCTCTGAAGAGACCTGAACATGGCTGTGAAGCGACGCTCTCCATCCAACCTGACAGAGCTTGAGAGGTTCTGCAGAGAAGAATGGGGGAAGCTCCCCAAATATACAGTTGATGTCAGAAGTTTAAATACACTTAGGTTGGAGTCATTAAAACTTGTTTTTCAACCACTCCACACATTTATTGTTAACACACTATAGTTTTGGCAAGTTGGTTAGGACATCTGCTTTGTGCATGACACAAGTAATTTTTCCAACAATTGTTTACAGACAGATTATCCCAGTGGGTCAGAAGTTTACATACACTAAGTTCACTATGCCTTTTACAGCTTGGAAAATCACAGAAAATTATGTCATGGCTTTAGAAGCTTCTGATAGTCTAATTGACATAATTTGAGTCAATTGGAGGTGTACATGTGGATGTATTTCAAGGCCTAACTTCAAACTCAGTGCCTCTTTGCTTGACGTCATGGGAAAATCAAAAGAAATCAGCCAAGACCTCAGAATAGATATTGTAGACCTCCACAAGTCTGGTTCATCCTTGGGAGAAACTTCCAAACGCCTGAAGGTACCACGTTCTTCCATACAAACAATAGTACGCAAGTATAAACACCATGGGACCACACAGCCGTCATACCGCTCAGGAAGGAGACGCGTTCTGTCTCCTAGAGATGAATGTACTGTGCTGCGAAAAGTGCAAATCAATCCCAGAACAACAGCAAAAGACCTTGTGAAGATTCTGGAGGAAGCAGGTACAAAGGTATCTATATCCACAGTAAAACAAGTTCTATATCGCCATAACCTGAATGGCCACTCAGCAAGGAAGAAGCCACTGCTCCAAAACCGCCATAAAAAAGCCAGACTACGGTTTGCAACTGCACATGGGGACAAAGATCGTACTTTTTGGTGAAATTTCTTCTGGTCTGATGAAACAAAAATAGAACTGTTTGGCCATAATTTGCAAATAAATTCATTAAAAATCCTACAATGTGATTTTCTGGATTTTCTTTCCTCATTTTGTCTGTCATAGTTGAAGTGTACCTATGATGAGAATTACAGGCCTCTCTCATCTTTTTAAGTGGGATAACTTGCACAATTGGTGGCTGACTAAATACTTTTTTGCTCCACTGTATATGATCTGTCCCTAAGCTGTGTGTCTCTGTCCTAGATATCATCTCCCAGTGGGGGTTTTCACTCAAAACCTTCCACTCACTGGTGGTAAGGTATAGGTGGGAATGACTTGAGGCAGGCGAAGCTGTGGTGAACCCTTGACTTTTAAATGTCATCTGGGCTTTGGCAGGAGCAGACACAGTGGCCCAGGTCCTCTCCTTTGGGCTCTGTCACTGTTACTCAGGGTAGGGGACAGTAGCATGGGGGGTTCAAAACCTTAACCAGTTATTTTAGTATTGCAGTCAACTCCTCTTCTAATAATACAATTGATTCTTATCACGTTTATAAATAACTACAAAATAACTACATATGTTACTTATCTGTAAATCCTGTAAAATAATGTTACTGCCATGTACTGTAAAGCCTTAGTGTTGTCATCAAAACAGAATAATTCAATATTACATTAGATCATACTAACCTAGTCGTGTCCCTGAGCTATCAGACATATCATCTCATAGACAGAGCCTTTTGGGTAATGTTATGGCCTGGCTGCCTCCACCTAGCTTGTAATTGCTTTTACAGTTTAATGTTGCCCAAGCTCCTCTTACACTCAGCTGTTTTCATAATTGATGCTCCGTAATGGAATTCGAGAGAAATGTGTTATATGAGAAACGTGTTGTTCAATGAATTGCCATTATGCAAATGGTTCTCCGACATGAGGTGTTGATTATTTAATTCATCTCAGTTAATTGTTCTCTAACAAAGAGCCTGAACCAGTTCTAAATGACTGGATCATATTTCCTCCTGCTCCACTCTGCTCTTCCCTGGAAGGACAGGACACACAGTTATTGGTTGGAGGGAGGTCTGGTCAACACAGTTATAGATGGAGGGAGAGGTCTGGTCAGCTCCCCTGTTGCTAGGCAGGTTACCCACATCTCTCACAGCACCATTGTCAGTCACTGATGATTTTGCAAAATACAGTTGTATTCTATAATTTATCATATGAGTTTATCATAGCAAACACTAAGTATGATATCAATTTAGTTTAACATTGCCATAGCATTTGATATGAAGGAAATTGAAATTGACCATAGACACTGAAGCTCAGTTTTGGCTTGTTTGGCTTGTTACGGTTAGGATTTCCGGAGGGTCAGCTGATATAGTAGATCTGTGCATCGGGCCAACTTTATCCTTTGATTATTACCATATCCTGGAGGTCATTGGAGATCATTGCAGCACTCTGAGGCAGTACTAATAACACCCAGATACTGTAGATGAGTGTGGTGATCCAGAGCAGTGTGATCAGTGATTCATTTCCAAACTGAGAGAAGCACTGGGAGAAGCAGACCAGCATCAGGCAGAGCTGCCATAATGACATAACACTGGTGCAATGCAGGACAAATTATATTTCTGGACGGGATTCACGAATCAAGACACGATGACCAGGGGTGGAGTCGAGGGTGCTCGGACAGTCAGCTGGAGCTGGCTAGTGGGGTTAGTAAAATGGCATTAGCCTGAGATCCAGTGATGGGGTGTGCGTGGAGGTGGAGGTGGAGGGGCTTGTCTGGTCATAGGACAGAGAGTGAGGGGTGATGGGCTGGAAGCCAGATGGAGTAGGCTCCTAGCTGGCTGTAGTCAGGGGTGTAGTAAGGGTGAAGTAGGCTCCTAGCTGGCTGTTGTCAGGGATGTAGTAAGGGTGGAGTAGGCTCCTAGCTGGCTGTAGTCAGGGATGTAGTAAGGGTGGAGTAGGCTCTTAGCTGGCTGTAGTCAGGGATGTAGTAAATGTGGAGTAGGCTCCTAGCTGGCTGTAGTCAGGGATGTAGTAGGCTCCTAGCTGGCTGTAGTCAGGGATGTAGTAAGGGTGGAGTGCCCTGACACTGCATAATAAACAATGTGCCCTCTGTCACCCCAACTGTGATAGAGATTCAGATTGGCTCACACTTAAAACTGGTCCTCTGAGTAAGAGGGGGAGTAAGTCTTACAGAGAGGCATGTTAGTTAGCTGCAGCTGGTGGTACTGTAGTGAGAATTGCCTGCAGTCATGGCCCATTGATATTTAAACAGCTTCCCATCTGTACCTGCTCCAGGGAGAGGCAGTTATTAAAACATAGAAACAGATAATAGCATCAACAACAGCTAAAGTACTTCAAACCAGATACTCTGCAGCATGGTGCCTGGTGATCACGCCATATTACTGTTTTTTAGCCACTGAAGCAGCATCCATCTCATATCATTTGCTAAAGTCAGTGAATCTATGTAAAGCATACTTCAATATGTAGCCAACCTTGTTAGCCAGCTGAATTAGAGGCAAGGCCTGAATGTTGAGGATCTATGGGGTCATTGGGATGGCATGGTGTGCTATTAAAATGATTCACGTGTGAGTGACCTTTTATTATTTTTGGTGCTAAAATGGACATATCCCATTCAAATGTGAACGTTGTCTTCCTAACGGTTTCAGAGACAGGGATTTACAAGAGAATAACAGTGGAATAGGCTTCTTGTTGATCTGCACCTAATGCAACATTTTAGTATTGAGATGCTCAAACACATTATTTCTCCAACCAGCGCTTAATGCTACCAACCCCCACATTAGGTTTTGTGTATCTAATTACCAATGTATAATTTGATGGGAAAATGAGTTAACCTTTAGTGAAATGCCATCTCATCACAGGCTATGAATGACAAGGAGGGCAAGCGGGGGCCTTGGCATTTCCACGGCTACCCGTTTGACGGACAGCTTGCCGAGATAGCCCACCTACATCTCACCCTCTCTCTAGGGCCTGATGTACTGAGAATAGAGGGTCCTTCACTCTTCACTCAACTGTTCACATTTCTGTTATATTCCCATATGAATTTGAGATGAAGAATACTTTGATAGATTTGGCAGCCTGCCAGGGCTGTGGCGGTCATGAAATTTCATAGGCCGGTGATTGTCAAGCAAATAACTGTTGGTTAATTAACATAAACACATTTAGCATCTCCTGGCTTCCACACATAGACTACAAGCCATTTTAAAAAGTCTAATAATTCCATGTAATATAGCCTACACCTTCACAATAAATCCATTACTTATTTTAGACAGGTATAAAGAAGCGTGATATGAAGAAAATGTAGTCTATTTCAAAAGAAAATAATAGCATACTCTGATATTCTGAGTTGTCCTTATGTTAGATCCTGATGTGACTATGGCAAATGGCTGTGAGCTACACTAGTTCATTTAGCAGACAAGATTTGCTTTTAATTCCGTGGCATTATTTTATATTATTTAATAGTATGAAGAATACAATTGAACCAAGCTGAATAAAATAGAAAGGATATTTTCTCCAAACGATTTGAGGGAGTGAGCACATGCTGCTATTCTGTGTTGAGCAGTTAACAAAGGAATAGGTACTCCTATATACTTAATTTAGAGTTATTTATGTACTTAGTTGTTCTACAAAAGATGGGCTATATGTTTTGATTTTTAGTACATTGTAAGGCTGCATAATGAGTGTGTACAGCGCAGGCTGCACTCACTTCAGTAGTCTCTCATTCACAATTTGACAAGCACTTGATAATGCCTCGAATTTTACGGCGGCATCCCCTTTGTGGACATAATGCACCCTAGATTTGGCAGCCCGGCGGGCTACCAGACCCTAATTTCTGTCAATAAGCCAACACCACCTATTTGCGACTGAGAACTGAGCAGTGGAAGGCATATTTCTGTGATTAAATGACAAAAAAGCACTTAGAGACTCACTATCTCATTACCTATGTAATTGAAATGGCATTCTATTGTTTTCTAAGTAGACATATTGGAGGTTGTTCTCCACTGTTCTCTCAGCTATTGATCTGGAGATAAATGTCAGCACACATGAAATCGATATCCAAATCCAAGGAGTATAAAATCCTGGCCTCCATTTCCACTCCAAGCATAGGAATCCATAATGTGTTGTGATGTTAACAGAAGTAATGTGTGGGAAATCAATACAGTTACATATCGCAATATTACTTAGGTCGATATTATATTGATACTTTGACTCCAAGTGTCGATTTGTAAAATATATATATATATGTAGGATATTTATTTATTTTAAAAACATCCTAGGTAACATTAGCTAGCGCTAGTCGGCTGTACCTGTGCCAAAACGCTGGTACATTTCATCCTATAGCTGGTTCTCCATCTTCTTTTTAAATAGTGAGCCAACAAGTTTTCAGCACTTTTATTTTCATGACTGATCAACACTCATTTTTATTATGGCTCTCTCTTGTCTCTCTGCAGCTGACATATACTGAGTGTACGGTCGTGGCCAAAAGTTTTGAGAATGACACAAATATTAATTTCACAAAGTCTGCTGCCTCAGTTTGTATGATTGCAATTTGCATATACTCCAGAATGTTATGAAGAGTTATCATATGAATTGCAATTAATTGCGAAGTCCCTCTTTGCAATGCAAATGAACTCAATCTCAAGAAAACATTTCCACTGCATTTCAGCCCTGCCACAAAAGGACCAGCTGACATCATGTCAGTGATTCTCTAGTTAACACAGGTGTGAGTGTTGACGAGGACAAGGCTGGAGATCACTCTGTCATGCTGATTGAGTTCGAATAACAGACTGGAAGCTTCAAAAGGAGAGTGGTGCTTGGAATCATTGTTCTTCCTCTGTCAATCATGGTTAACTCCAAGGACACACGTGTCGTCATCATTGCTTTGCACAAAAAGGGCTTCACAGGCAAGGATATTGCTGCCAGTAAGATTGCACCTAAATCAACCATTTATCGGATCATCAAGAACTTAAAGGAGAGCGGTTCAATTGTTGTGAAGGCTTCAGGGGGCCCAAGAGAGACCAGCAAGCGCCAGGACCGTCTCCTAAAGTTGATTCAGCTGCGGGATCGGGGCACCACAAGTACAGAGCTTGCTCAGGAATGGCAGCAGGCAGGTGTGAGTGCATCTGCACGCACAGTGAGGCGAAGAGTTTTGTAGGATGGCCTGGTGTCAAGAAGGGCAGCAAAGAAGCCACTTCTCTCCAGGAAAAGCATCAGGGACAGACTGATATTCTGCAAAAGGTTTAAAAGAAACTTGTCCAGAGAAGACAAGGTGAGCGCTACCATCAGTCCTGTGTCATGCCAACAGTAAAGCATCCTGAGACCATTCATGTGTGGGGTTGCTTCTCAGCCAAGGGAGTGGGCTCATTCACAATTTTGCCTAAGAACACAGCCATGAATTAAGAATGGTACCAACACATTCTCCAAGAGCAACTTCTCCCAACCATCCAGGACCAGTTTGGTGATGAACAATGCCTTTTCCAGCATGATGGACCACCTTACCATAAGGCAAAAGTGATAACTAAGTGACTCGGGGAACAAAACATCGATATTTTGGGTCTATGGGCAGGAAACTCCCCAGACCTTAATCCCATTGAGAACTTGTAGTCAATCCTCAAGAGGAGGGTGGACAAACAAAAACCCACAAATTCTGACAAACTCCAAGCATTGATTATACAAGAATGGGCTGCCATCAGTCAGGATGTGGATCAGAAGTTAATTGACAGCATGGCAGGGCGGATTGCAGAGGTCTTGAAAGAGAAGGGTCAACACTGCAAATATTGACTCTTTGCATCAACTTCATGTAATTGTCAATAAAAGCCTTTGATAGTTATGAAATGCTTGTATTTATACTTTAGTATTCCATAGTAACATCTGATAAAAATATCTAAAGACACTGAAGCAGCAAACTTTGTGAAAATGTATATTTGTGACTTTCTCAACTTTTGGCCACGATTGTATATAACATTAGGAACACTTTCCTAATATTGAGTTGCACCCCCTCTTCCCCATCTCGCTATGATTTTTAGTGCAGCTATGTTTACCCACTGTGACCTTTCCCGTCTCTCCAATCTCCTTTCTCTTTTCTACCCCCTTCCCCCTGGGGTGGCAGGGTAGCCTAGTGGGGTGGCAGGGTAGCCTAGTGGGGCGGCAGGGTAGCCTAGGGAAGGCTAGTGGTTGGAGCGTTGGACTAGTAACTGGAAGGTTGCAAGTTCAAATCCCAGAGCTGACAAGGTACAAATCTGTCGTTCTGCCCCTGAACAGGCAGTTACATTTTTTTTTTTAAATACACACACACCGCCATCCTTCTCTCTGTCTCTCTCTGCCTTTCTCGGTCTCTCTCCCCCTCCCTCTCTCTCTCTCTCTTTGTCTCGGTACCCACCACTGTGGCCTTTCCCTATCTCCCCTGTCTGTCTGTAGTGTGGCAGGCTGCAGGATTCACAGTGACAGCTTACCAGTGTTCAGGAGGAACAGCCCGAACACTGGGACCATCGTTATGAAACAAAACCACAGACAGACAGACACAGAGATGCTAGATGAGATAGGGTCTCTTTGGATGATGGCATGTGTGTGTGTGTGTGTTAGTAATGTACAGGTCAGTTGTTTGTTCACCCGCACCAGCACACAACTGCTAATAACCCATCCGTAACCATCCGACTATATGTGATAAAGTGCACCCAACCCTAACCTGCAAATATAGAAAAAAAGGCTGTACACTCAGAGATGGCAGAATGATTTTGAAGGTAGGCTTATGTTTCTGCCTATAATTTCCAACATTTTGTTAGGCTATTTGTTGGTCCACTTGTCAAATCAAATCTTATTTGTCACATACACATGGTTAGCAGATGTTAATGGGAGTGTAGCGATATGCTTGTTCTTCTAAATCTGACCATGCGGTAATATCTAACAAATAATTTAATTTATACACACAAGTGTAAAGGAATGAATAAGAATTTTTACATAAAATATATGAATGAGTGATGGCCGAACAGCATAGGCAAGATGCAGTAGATGGTATAGAGTACAGTATATACATATGAGATGAGTAATGTAGGGTGTGTAAACATTATATTAAGTAGCATTGTTTAAAGTGGCTAGTGATACATTTTTACACCAATTTCCATCAATTTCCATGATTAAAGTGGCTGGAGTTGTGTCAGTATGTTGTCAGCAGCCACTCAATGTTATTGGTGGCTGTTTAACAGTCTGATGGCCTTGAGATAGAAGCTGTTTTGCAGTCTCTCGGTCCCTGGTTTGATGCACCTGTACTGACCTCGCCTTCTGGATGATAGCGGGGTGAACAGGCAGTGGCTCGGGGGGTTGTTGTCCTTGATGATCCTTTTGGCCTTCCTGTGACACCGGGTGGTGTAGGTGTCCTGGAGGGCAGGTAGTTTATATACATGCATTCTTCTTCATTACTTGTTGCACTAGAATTAAAATAAGGCCTGAGGAGGTGTGGTATATGGCCAATTTACCATGGCTAAGGGCTGTTCTTATGCACAATGCAACGCGGAGTGCCTCACAATCATCTTACACACTGTAACACATCCGCTATCATCCTGCTATCACTGCTATCATCCTCTTTTATCACTTCACCAAATCTTTCCTAAACATCAGGTTACTGTTCTGACCCTCCTATTTTCTTTCTGCCCTCCATTTCACAGCTTTTCTCTTATTGAATTAAACTACGACGTGGCTTTTTGCCTCAATGGATCGACGTTAACATATTCTGCTCAAGTTCCCAAAAGAATTTGGCAATTGGCGTGTATTTGGTGAGTGTACAGTTAGGCCCTAAAACATGGGCCAGATAAAACATAATGAAAGAAAAACCTCAATGTAGCCTATAGATATGAATTGCACAAGAATTATACATGTATGTATTTTTTTACGTATTTAAATGTTTTATCCCGTCCGCCATTCATCCACAAAATATTTCATGACCCTAAACCTACACGCCCTGCAGATATAACCGCTGGGATTGCGGGTTATGAGTCAACCTGCCCATCACTAGCGTGCGTTGATAAAAAGAACATTACAGTATACACAGTAAACTATGTATTATTTCACCCTAGTCAAAGGAAAGGAATTCCTCTACTTGGTTACCACCCAAATGAACCCCATACCTTCTCCTCTCCACCCTTCCACTCCTTCCTCTCTCACTGACGGGTGGTTGATAGAGAGGGTTTGTGGAGGGCAAGCGGCGTTTTGACTCCTGGCAGGAGTTGAGAGACTGCTGACGTGTGTGTTGGGCAGGATGTGTGTAAGAGGCAGGACTGAATCCTGTTTTTCAGACCGCAGCAATTGGCTCAGAGCCAGGATGATAGTTTTAATGCTCACACACACACACCCACTCACATACTCAGAATGGGCTAACGCTGACCTCAACCCAGCATCACACACACACACACACACACACACACACACACACACACACACACACACACACACACACACACACACACACACACACACACACACACACACACACACACACACACACACACACACACACACACACACACACACACACACACACACACACACACACACACACACACACACGTCTGCATTGTACAACATACACTGAGTATACCAAACATTAGGAAAACCTTCCTAATATTGAGTTGCACCCTTTTTACCCTCAGAACAGTCTCAATTCGTCGGGGCATGGACTCAAGTTGTCGAAAATGTCCCACAGGGATGCTGGCCCATGTTGACTCCAATGCTTCACACAGTTGTGTCAAGTTGGCTGGATGTCCTTTGGATGGTGGACAGTTCTTGAAATACACGGGAAACTGTTGAGCGTGGAAAACCCAGCAGCATTGCAGTTCTTGACACACTCAAGCCAGTGCACCTGGCACCTACTACCATACCTCGTTCAAAGGCACTTAAATATTTTGTCTTGCCCATTCACCCTCTGAATGGAACACACACACACAATCCACGTCTCAATTGTCTCAAGGCTTAAAAATTATTCTTTAACCTGTCTCCTCCCCTTTCATCTACACTGATTTAAGTGACATCAATAAGGGATCGTAGCTTTCACCTGGATTCACCTGGTCAGTCTGTCATGGAAAAAGCAGGTGTTCCTAGTGTTTTGTACACTCAGTGTATGTTACATGTTCATTGATGAACACACTGTCTTGTTTCACTATTATTGTGTCCTGTTTTGACTTCAGATAATTGTAATACCTAAACTCCAGAATATGTAAGAACATTTTCATCAGCGTTTGAGATTAGTGGTGGTATTGTAATGAGTATTGATACAGAGTTGGATAACTGTCAGGAGAGCTCTACATTTCAGAGGGTAAATGTTCATCTCTGCCCCATGGCAGAATGAGTAGAGTTGCATGAAATGTATTATAAAACAGCAAAATCTTCTCTCTGCCCCATGGCAAAATGTATTGAATTTTTCCAAACTTGCTCTAAAACTGCAACAATAAAACGCCAACAAAATGTTAGAGACGACTCTGATTGCATGTGTCGGTATGGATGTGGATACGCAGACCCACTCATCACTGCGGCACTTCATGATGAGTTCTTTGAGTTTTTTGTGGCCCCCACTCCCATCAAAGTTGCCCATCCCCAACCTAGACACATACAGACACAGAAACATGCGCCAGCATTAGTTCTGCAGTCGGAAAGGTCATGGTTCAATGATGTGTTGGCACAGTGAGAGAAAGAGAGAGAGTAGGGAAGAGGAAGGCGAGGAAGAGAGAGATAAGGGAAGAGGAGGGAGAGAAAGTGGGGGAGGGACAGAGAGAGTGGGAAACCATAGTGAGAGAGAGAAAATAAATTATAGAAAAGAACCAAGCCTCAGACTGGATAGAGATGGAGAAGGAAGGAGCTAGAGAAAGATAGTGGTGTTGATTGAGGGACAGAGAAAGAGGGAGAGTTTTTGTTTTAGCGTTAATGGTAATATGTACATTTGGGAAATGACAGATGTCACCACCACACTAGCCTATCTCTGAGAAGAAATCCGTGTGTGTGTTTATGTGTGTGCATGCGGTATGCATGTGTGTTTGGTTTTTACCTCACTGCAGTGCCACAAGTTGACAAGCTGCACACTCACACACACACTCACACACATGCACACGCACACTTGCACACACATTTTCCTACACACTCACAAACACAGATGTCTGCAGTCTGCATTGTACAGACATATGTGACTGCAGGTCAGCAAAACCAAGCCTTAGAGGACTGGGAAGCTTCTCTCCTCCCTCCCTCCCTCCTCTCCTCCCCTCCTCTCCTCTCATCTCCTCCTCTCCTCCTCTTCCCACTGAATGAAGGCTGAGCTGTGTGCACTAAGAGGATCAATAGGTTTAGCTCACTGTACACAGAAGGAGCAGTCTCACACCTAACAGGGTCAGGACATCCCTCAGACTGACTAGGAAGGAAGGAAGGAAGGAATTAGGGAGGGAGGGAGGGAGGGAGAGCAGGGAGAGCAGGGATGAGAGGGAGAGCAGGGATGAGAGCGCGGCGCTTCACAAATTATTTTACCCCTTATTCCTAATGGGAGCTAATGGGGACAGGCAGAATCTAGAGAGGAAGAGATAGACATAGAGATAGGAGAGAGGAAGAGAGAGATAGGAGAGAGGAGGATGGAGAGAGGAAGAGAGAGATAGAAGAGAGAGATAGGTGAGAGGAAGAGAGAGATAGAAATAGGAGAGAGGAAGATCGACATAGAGATATAGGGAGAGACAGAGAGAGAGTAACATGCTCTGTCAGGCCAGTGTTGACTGCTCCTGCTCCAACCGTCTTCCCTGGCTTTCAGGAAAAGGAATGGTTTCCGGATAGATGAATTCCTGAGCCCGTTCACCATGAGGATGTGGGACAGCGATTTCCAGGTCCTCGCTGGAAGAATCCCTCGGAGAAAAGAGCAGCCGCCTGAGAAACTAGTAGCTGATCCTGTGTGGACTCCTGGGTCACAGCTCTGAGGACTCTCATTTACACCTCTGAAGGCTTGCATGCACCAAACTGCATTTGTTTATCCAAGCTTGGGTGGCCTTGCAGTATGTAGCCTTTTCATATCCCATCTACTGACTACATGATGACTTGTTCACGTGGTGGCACATCATTGGAATGAGTATTATTAATATGGTGTAGAGCACTGTAAGGGGCATGCAGACATGATGTTGTTTTGGAAGTGGTTGCAGCACGTGGAGGGCAGTGTGTGTAGATCGTGTTAAAGGTTAGAGGAAAGATTCAGTACACAGTTCCAAGAAGCCTGGACTCTGCCACAGGGTGCAGGAAAGGACTATGATGCACTTCAGCAACTTCCCTTTCAGGAGACACTCATGGATATGGTGAGTGTGTGTGTATGTGTGTTTATGTTTGTGTGCTTGTGTGTGTTCATGATGGCAGCAACAGTAGTGGATGTGAGTTCAGCAGCTCTCTTCCATCTAAACTTAAGCCAGCCCCCCGTCAACATTTGTTTTCGTGCATGTTCTCCTGTGTCCTGTGTTTTTCCTGTGTACTGTATTTATGTTCCAGGGCAGTTAGTACTCCCGACAGGCAGCCCAGTTCAGCCCAAACCCTTCTCTGGGAGATGTATTGTTCATTGGGCCACATATTTCCTGCCATTTTCTCCCACAATAAATGCTTGAGTTGATCCATAAATAAGTCTAAATCAGAAATAAACTGCAGCAGCAGCCAGCCGTAAAGCTTTCAGAGCTTTTATTGATCCCAGAACAGAAGACAGGACAGTGGAGGCTCATAGAGCCTGCTAGCCGTGGCTCCATGCTTTAGATTCCTCCTCTGCACTTTTCATCAGCCATTTAAATAGACACTCCTTTTGGGGATGTGGCTTTCTCAAAGCCATGAAATGATGTACTGCTGTGCACTGTTTCCTTGCTGCTTCCCATCTTCAAATGGTCTGTTATTAGTGCTGGTCATATAACGGTGACTCAATATTTGGACCATAATAGTCTCTGTCAGGTTATTGACCCATACCTCAACCCATACCTCCTGCTTCCTGCTTCCTTCCTGACCAGCATTAACATGCAGCAGGTACAGTACAGTTTAAGACAGACAGACAGACAGACTTTTGCTTATGGTTGCTTGCGGTACTTGAAATGAGCAATGACAGAAGTGTCTGGAGCGTGAGCTCAAATGTCACGCTGTCTATAGAACATACTGTGCAGATTCATCTAAATGATTTTGGTGCTCTACATGTGTTCAGCCAAACATTGTCTCAGGTCAGGAACTCCATATAAGACAATATAATAACTATGTAACACATTTTCTGTTTCAGAGGTTTTAGCATTGGCTATTGAGTTTCTCTTGGTCAGGTCACATGGTCGGGAGCTCTTGTCCCAACCCATTGTTTACTCTAATCAGTATTAGATTAAAGGCGTTGGAGGGATGCCAGACCAGAGGCTGTGGCTGTATAGGGGAACAGCAGACAGACAGACAGACAGACAGACAGACAGACAGACAGACAGACAGACAGACAGACAGACCAGACCAGACCAGACCAGACCAGACCAATCCAATGACCAGACCAGACCAGACCAGAAACAGAAAAGACACAACAGACAGACAGACAGACAGACAGACAGACAGACAGACAGACAGACAGACAGACAGAGGAATGTTCCTCCTAATCAATCAGCTCGTAAACAGAAAACATTGTTTCTCTCACCTACCCTCCTCAATCGCTCTCTCTTTGTTTCTCTCCCCTCTCTCTCTAACACACACACACACACGCTTAGAATTGCTGCTGGTTATTTAAGTGATGATGCTCTCGAAGCCAGTGTTTGGAGTATATATTGGCACGGGTGTTGTTATGCCCTCCACACACCGGCTTCGAGGGCATTATCATTTTATTAAACAGGTTAACAACATATTCAAGTAATGATTGATACATTTTCATTAAAAACGTTCTTTTGATTAATTTATTCATACTATTTCATCCTTCCACGAAATATAGTCCCGACACAAATCTAGGGTTGCTACCAAAGCTGGGGGTTGTTCTTTCTATTGGTTTGGTTGCCAGAGACGCAACCTAGTCATTAAGTCTTTTTGTTCTGTATCTATAGACGCGACCCAGTCGTTTGTTCTAGATGTCCCATTGCCAATACTGGCTGGCAATGTTCTTATCGCTTGCTTGCTCGCTAGCCAACTATGGCCAACTTGCAGTCACGTCAAACGTCAAAAATTCTAACAACAGTAGCTGCATTTGCATTTGTTTAAGCTATTTTCTAGAGACATTTATTTGGATACATCCATTACAATACGCTAATGAGGTGCGATTTCGCCTGGCTCAGAAAATGTGCTCTCTCATCAGGACACTGTTCAGAGGAGCTAGCCAACAACACAGCTAACACAATCACTTCAAACACTGAAGCTGTAAAGACGGCAAAGTCAATGTTTTGTTTGTTTCGTTTGACCTTTTTTCAATTGAAATTTCTTTGTATATATCCATAAAAATTATGTCAACTGAATAACGCTGCCTGCCTGTCTGTCTGTCTGTCTCGTCCCGACTACCGACCCCGACACATTCATTACTATGGGACAGCTGGAGATCTAATTTTAATATTGAAACAATGCTGCGCATATCTGAGAGACAGACTGCAAGGTTTATACAAATATCTGCTGTTGAAAACGAAATGTTAGTCTAAAATAAATGTGAGATAATGTCTGGTGGAGATCAAGTTTATAAATTGTTTGGCTGGGCTGATGAGACGGTGGATTGTGCTGTCAGATGGAACAGAGTACGTAGGCATTTTAACATCATAGATTTAGTGGAATAGACACCGGCTGGAATGTGCTTTTAACCAATCAGCATTCAGGATTAGACCCACCTGTTGTTTACCCTTTGTTATTGCTAGGTAATGTCACATTTATTCAAACTTGACATGGATTACATCTGTCATACTGAAACGTGACATCACAGTGCTACTAAGATGGTGCGGAGGGGTTGGCTGCAGTTTTATGGGTTCTTAACCAACAGTGCTATTTTGTTTGCTTTTTTGCAATTTTTTTACTTATTTTGTACATAATGTTGCTGCTACCATCTCTTATGACCGAAAAGAGCTTCTGGAAATCAGAACAGTGATTACTCACTTTGAACTGGACGAAGAATTTCTCTTTAATGTGTCGGAGAAAAAGATGGAAGAGGTATTGTGGAAAGAGATCGGGTGCCTTGTGAGGATCCGACAACGAGTGGCTAATCTGCCTTTGCCATCCGTACTATTGGCCTATGTACAATCGCTGGATAATCAATTGGAAAAACTAAAAGCACGTATATCCTGCCAACGGGACATTAAAAACTGTAATATCTTATGTTTCCCTGAGTCATGGCTGAACGACAACATGATTAACATACAGCTGCCGTTTTATACACTGTTTTGGCAGGATAGAACAGCGGCCTCTGGTAAGACAAAGGGTGGCGGTCCATGTTAATTTGTACACAACAGCTGGTGCACGATATCTAAGGAAGTCTCAAGGTTTTTCTCGCCTGAGGTAGAGTATCTCATGATAAGCTGTAGACCACATGATCTAACTAGAGAGTTTTCATTTGTATTTTTCGTAGCTGTCTACATACCACCACAGCTCTATGCTGGCACTAAAACCTCACTCAATGAGCTGTATAACGTGATAAGCAAACAGGAAAACGCTCATCCAGAGGTGGCGCTCATCCAGAGGTGGCGCCCCCATTCTCATCGACGGGGCTGTCGTGGAGCAGGTTGAGAGCTTCAATTTCCTTGGTGTCCACATCACCAACAAACTAACATGGTCCAAGCACACCAAGATAGTCGTGAAGAGGGCACGACAAAACCTATTCCCCCTCAGGAGTCTGAAAAGATTTGGCATGGGTCCTCAGGTCCTCAAAAGGTTTTACAGCTGCACCATCGAGAGCATCCTGACTGGTTGCATCACTGCCTGGTATGGCAACTGCTTATCCTCCGCCTGCAAGGCACTACAGAGGGTAGTACGTACGGCCCAGTACATCACTGGGGCCAAGCTTCCTGCCATCCAGGACCTCTATACCAGGCAGTGCCAGAGGAAGGCCCTAAAAATTGTCAAAGACTCCAGCCACCCTAGTCATAGACTGTTCTCTCTGCTACCGCACAGCAAGAGGTACCGGTCTAGGTCCAAGAGACTTCTACCCCCAAGCCATAAAACTACTGAACATCTAATCAAATGGCTACCCAGACTATTTGCGTTGCCCCCCTCCCATCTTTTATGCTGCTGCTACTCTCTGTTTATTATCTATACATAGCCACTTTAATAACTCTGCCTACATGTACATATTACCTCAAATACCGACTAACTCTGTATCGGTATCCCTTGTATAGAGCCTCGCTAGTGTTATTTTACTGCTGCTCTTACATTTTTTGTTACTTTTATTTCTTGTTTTTTTAGGTATTTTTCTTAAAACTGCATGGTTGGTTAAGGGCTTGTAAGTAAACATTTCACTGTAAGGTGTACACGTGTTGTATTCGTTGCATGTGACAAATACAATTTGATTTGATTTTGATTTACTGAGACAGTCTTGCAGCTCATCTGGTATTTACCATGAAATGCTCTATTTTGTGCGGGTAACTTTGTAGGAGTTTTACATTGTGTTTATTGCTGTGTTGCGGATGCTTAAAGGCCCAGTGCGCTATGTAGGGAATAGGTAACCATTTGGGACATAGACTATGTAGGGGAGTTATGTAAGGATGCTTAAGCCTTTAACTGAGGAAATAAGTGATGCTCAGTAGTTATTATAGATTGAATGGCTTAGCTTCAGCAGGCTGCTATTAATGTATGGTAATAATGTATTATATTAATGGTTATAATTAGTTAGATAATCTGGATGGTAATCATTCCTTAGAATTCCAGGATAAAAGTATATGTTAAGTGTAGTATAAATATGTATAGTACAGACTTCCAGTTTAGTATACTTATGTTTTTGTTTTTCAATCATGTGTTTTCCCTTTTATGGGTAGTCTCAGTGGTTTGGTGGGATACAGCAGTCAGATGAAGTGACAATGTTCATAAAACAACATGTCCACGTTGTCAAGGTTGTCTGAACACAGGCTTTCTCTTGTTTCCGTTAAAGATGAGCTGTCTGAACCCATTTTGGCAGCGTGTCTGTTTGCTGCAGAGGGACCGAGCCCTGTTTCAGTCCCCTTAAACAGGAATGCGCCTTCCATCCCCTACAGTGTGTGTGTGTGTGTGTGTGTGTGTGTGTGTGTGTGTGTGTGTGTGTGTGTGTGTGTGTGTGTGTGTGTGTGTGTGTGTGTGTGTGTGTGTGTGTGTGTGTGTGTGTGTGTGTGCGTGTGCATGTGCGTGTGTGTGTGTGCGCGTGTGTGTGTGCGTGCGTGTACAGAGGAGCTTTTAGATGGATGTACATTATTTATCACTATAGTCTTAATAATGGACAAGCCTTTACTCTGTCCAACTGCCAGATGGTGTGATTCATCACTCTGGAGAACGCATTTCCACTGCTCCAGAGTCCAATGGTGGTGAGCTTTACACCACTCCAGCCGGTGCTTGGCATTGCGCATGGTGATCTTAGGCTTGTGTGTGGCTGCTCGGCCATGGAAACCCATTTCATGAAGCTTCCTACTAAGTTCTTGTGCTGACGTTGCTTCCAGAGGCAGTTTGGAACTCGGTATTGACTGTTGCAACCGAGGACAGACGATGTTTACACGCTACGGGCTTCAGCACTCGGCTGTCCTGTTCTGTGAGCTTGTGTGGCCAATCACTTCGCGTTTCCTAGACATTTCCACTTCACAATAACAGCACTTACAGTTGACCGGGGAAGCTCTAGCTGAGCAGAAATTTGACGAACTGACTTGTTGGAAAGGTGGCATCCTATGAAGGTGCCACATTGAAAGTCACTAAGCTGTTCAGTAAGGCCATTCTACTGCCAATGTTTGTCTATGGAGATTGCATGGCTTTGTGCTCAATTTTATACACCTGTCAGCAACAGGTGTGGCTGAAATAACTGAATCCACTACTTTGAAGGGGTGTCCACATACTTTTATATATAGTTTATCATTTCAAATATCTTATTCAGAGTACATGTTGAGCTCTGAACTCAAGCCTTTGTTATTGTTTGCAGAGTATGTTGGGCTGGGAAATTGTGCTGAGCGTTACAATAGAGTATGTATCTATTTGGTAGCCCCATGTCCTCATTGATATAGTAGGACATTAGGAACCCTAGCAGATGCCGGACTAAATTTACCACTTACCTCCATGACAACAAAGCCTCACCTGGGGAGAGAGAGGCTGAGTGGCTGTTACAAAAACCCATTTTGACTTGGATTTAGCACTCAGCAAGCATGCATGCACACACAAACACACACATACGTAGGAGCGCAGGAGAGTGAACCATGTCCTCTGATTCTTCCTCTACTCCTCAGACCTGTAGACAGGAAGTGATGTCTTTGTCAACAAAGGAAGCTGGGTTTAGAGCGATAGTTTGGCAGTTAGATAGTCGAGACTTTACAGCTCTTATTGAAGGGATTAATGAGTGTCTTAGTTTAGTGTTAGGTTGGCAGACTCACTTTTAGTTGGTCACAAACACATTGGTCACCACAGTGATTTGCAGCGTTGGATCTCCGAGTGCTAGTGACTGTTCTTGTCTGCCTCTTGACGGTTTTCAATATTATTACATGAATACTTACAGAAACAGCAGTCGTTTCAGGAACAGAGTTCAAGTGGGAGGAATAACATACTGTAGCTGGCACTGACAATTTGACTTAATCTATAGGCCTATACATTTTGTGTTGCCTGACGCTATGAATCCGCTATTTGTCTGTAATTTTGTCAGTCTTTACCTTATCTTTCCAGTGGATTTCATATTTTCACTTGGCTGCATTATAAAAATATTTAACCCCCTAACTCAAAATAACGTTTTCATCCTACATCAATATTTTTCATTTAATGTTATATTACCATGTTTGTGTGGTTGGTACTGAGCACTTTAATAATGACAGTCAAATAAACGTCTTATGTCAATTTCTATTTTCAGAAATAAGGCTAAACGTAACAACAACTCCAGAGCGTCTAAAGTAATCATATACAGTGAACCCAATGCACTGTGGTGTGCTGAGGGAGGAGAGGAGAAGAATTGTGAGGTCTATATTTAGATAGTATGGTAGCAGTTGAGAAGGAGCTCTTTGCTCAAGAGCTGTTGGTGCTGTGATGCCTCAATAATCAAGTCACGTGGTGAAACTGGGAAAATTAGATGCTCTCTTTCTCTCCTAGACCTCTCTTTCTCTCCTATAGACCTCTCTTTCTCTCCTAGACCTCTCTTTCTCTCCTATACCTCTCTTTCTCTCCTAGACCTCTCTTTCTCTCCTAGACCTCTCTTTCTCTCCTAGACCTCTCTTTCTCTCCTAGACCTCTCTTTCTCTCCTAGACCTCTCTTTCTCTCCTAGACCTCTCTTTCTCTCCTATAGACCTCTCTTTCTCTCCTAGACCTCTCTTTCTCTCCTAGGCCTCTCTTTCTCTCCTAGACCTCTCTTTCTCTCCTAGACCTCTCTTTCTCTCCTAGACCTCTCTTTCTCTCCTATAGACCTCTCTTTCTCTCCTAGACCTCTCTTTCTCTCCTAGACCTCTCTTTCTCTCCTATAGACCTCTCTTTCTCTCCTAGACCTCTCTTTCTCTCCTAGACCTCTCTTTCTCTCCTAGACCTCTCTTTCTCTCCTAGACCTCTCTTTCTCTCCTATAGACCTCTCTTTCTCTCCTAGACCTCTCTTTCTCTCCTAGACCTCTCTTTCTCTCCTATAGACCTCTCTTTCTCTCCTAGACCTCTCTTTCTCTCCTAGACCTATATTTCTCTCCTAGACCTCTCTTTCTCTCCTAGACCTCTCTTTCTCTCCTATAGACC